>NW_027185872.1:8889937-8941707 GCF_028583685.1 Petaurus breviceps papuanus | reverse complement strand
GTGAGAGCAGGGCAGGAGACATAGAGGAATGTGGTGTGAGAGCAGGGCAGGAGACATAGAGGAATGTGGGGTGAGAGCAGGGCAGGAGACATAGAGGAAGGTGGGGTGAGAGCAGGGGAGGAGACATAGAGGAATGTGGGGTGAGAGCAGGGCAGGAGACATAGAGGAAGGTGGGGTGAGAGCAGGGCAAGAGGCTGGGACGGTGCTGAATTTGCCAGCCTGGGTGAGTGGGAGGGTCCAGGTGCCCTCAGATGTAAGGAGGTAGCCTGAGACAGGCCAGGGTTTGGGGAGCTAGGTAATGAGATCAGCTTTTGATATGTTGAGATTGACATACCTATGAGTTATCAATTCCAAGATATCCATCAGGTTGTTTTTTTGGTGATATGAGACTGTAGTCAATGAAAGAGACTGTGACTGGACATTGAGATCTTGGAATCATTACACAGAGATGGCAATTGAGCCCAAGTAAATTATTCACATCACTGAGTGAGATGCTATAGGAGCCGAAGAGAAGAGGGTCCAGAAGAAAGCTTTGTGAGAGACTGTCAGTTAGTGAGCATGATCTGGTAAAGCTCCATCAATGATGACTAGAAGGCACCTCCAGAGAGGTAGGAGGAGAACCAGGAGAGAGCAGTGCCACGAAAACTTCAAGAGGAGGTTTTTTTTTTTTCTGGGGACTATGATCAACAGTGTCCAGTGCTGCAGAGAGGTCGAGAAGGATGTTGATTTATTTTGGGCCATTCGATTTTGGAATAAGACATCATCAGCGACTTCAGCAAGAGCGATTTTATTCACATAATGTGGCCAGCAGTCAGCCAGCCGAGGGATTAGGATGTAATGGAAGGAGAGGGAGTGGAGGCAGCAAGTAAGATGGCCTTGACATGGGATTCAGCCAAGACTGAATGGGTGGGTAGAGAACAATAGTTAGCTGGATGGTTGGATCAAAGGAAGGATTTATTTTAAAGGACACGAGTATCTTTGTAGACAGAAGGGCAGTAGCCAGCAGACAGGGAGAGCAGGGAGATTAGTAAGAGAGTGGTGATGACAGAGGGGGAAGTCTTCTCAAGAAGATGCAATGAGATGGGATAAAGGGTGCTTCTGGGGGGTGCCTTTTTAAGAAGAAAGGCCCCCTCATACAGAGTTGATTTCTGAGTGATAACAGATGAGAAAGAAAATGAGAAAGCTCTTCTCAAATGGCTCCGATTTTTTCAAGAGGTGAAGTCCTCAGCTGAAAGGTGGCAGAAGGGGCACCATGCTTCACTTGAGAAAGGATGAAAAGGTTTGTAATAGTGATGAGAGGGTACATGACTTGATTACTTGAATTTTAAAAGAATTGCCTTGCTATAGCGAGGGCCCAATTGAGAACATGTAATATAAATTTGTAATGGACCCAGTGAATATGGGTTTATGATTTTTCTTCAGCCATGTTCAGTAGTACATGAATAGGGAAACAGGTGGCAGATGGAGGGAATTATCCAAGGTTGTGATTTGGCGAGGCACGATCAGCAATAATAGAAGGGGGCAAGGGATATGAGTGTACAGGGATGTTTAGGATTAAAGCGATTAACAAAGAGTTTGAGATCAGAAAGGTGTAGCCATTGCAGGTACTGATGGCTTGGGAAGGAACCAAGGGCTGGAGGAGTTGATCATAGTGAGGTTATGAGGTAGAGGGATAGCCAGATAAAGGTTAGAGTTCATGAACATGGAAATGGAACACATGTGGGTGACAAGATCTTGAGTGGGATCATCTTTGTGTGGAGGAGAAGGTCATGAGAAATGAGTAAGTGGAGGAACTGGGAATTTAGGTTATTTGAGGGAGTATTAATTTGTAGGTTGAGGGCATGTAATGTAATGCCAAGGAAAGGCAACTTCCCAGGTTCAAAATACCAGCATAGGTGCTCTCTATTTTATTCAGTGACAAACCAAGAACAGAGAAGATCAAAACATGACATCATTCAAAATACAGCATTTACTAAGTGTGATTAAATAATCTCCAAGGACTACCCCACCCCAGGACTTTCCAATCATTCAATCAATTACAAAGTCCCTGTTCTAAATACTACTCCACCCCTAGGCTATACCTTCTTTTGGTCCACCACAAAGCCCCTCTTCTCAAATGGAGATTATTTTCCAAACATAGGTAAAGTACCTTCATTTGTCAATCACAGAGCACAATAAGGTCAAAAGTTCCCCACCCCTAGGATCACAATTGAATCTACCCCAGAGTTACATCAAGTTTAAACACAGCACTTAATACCCAAATGGAGGTCTTTTCTTCATCTTGACACGAGGCAAGTTCTCAGCAATCTTAGTTCCTGGGGAGACAAGGCTTAGCAAGGCCATAAGATACATTGCCAGTCCCTTCATGAATTTATCCTCTGTCTGTAGAACAGTCCTAGAACCCCTGAACACATTAGCAAAGCCCTCTCCCAGGATTTCTGTAAACATACAACAAGAAAATCCTTCTTCAGGGCTTCTGAACCAACAGAAAGGCTCCCAGACCCCTGCAACAACAGCACTGTCCTTCACCAGTGGACAGTATTCATTCTGTCTGCCGGACAGTCTCCAGACCCCTGCAACAACAGTACTGTCCCTCACCAGTGGACAGTATTCACTCTCTGTCTGCAGGACAGTCTCAGGCCTTCTTAACCAAATGCCAGGTTCCAGGACTTCTTCAACAGGACAGTCTTTCACCAGTGGACAAATCTGGCAAAATAACATCAAAACAGACAGACAAAGTACCAGCAAAACAGCCATGTCTCCTCAGTCCTTGGCAGCTCAGGGGGCAGGTCTCAAAAGTCCAGGGCAATTCAAAGCGGCCACCAATCTCTGCAATCTCTTAGTCTCTCTCTCTCCACGAGGTGCTGCTTCCAAAAAGAACTTCCGCCTCTCTCTTGTCTCTCCAAATCTACATCACCAGCTCCTCCCACTTCAGGACTTTCTTTTCACATCAACAAGCCCATCCCACAGGTGGGATTAACAAACTCTGGGTTTTAATACAATCAATTTGAAAACCAAGCCAATACAGGGGAATCTTTAATTGCCATTACTATCACAGGGCAGGAGGGAAGGAGAAGGGAAGGACTGTGAGTCAGGCACTGAACTCCTTGAGGAAGGGAGGAAAGCACCTTTGGGATGGGTCACAGAATCTTCATCGTGTGACAAAGAGCCCTTTTTTTCTTGGACAGAATGACTGATTTCATTAGTGACCTATGATTTCCAACTGGATCACTTAGGCTCATTTGTTCTACAAGAGTAGAACCCTCAGGGGTGGCTAGGTGGTGCAGTGAGTAAAGCACCAGCCCCAGAGTCAGGAGGACCCAAGTTCGAGTTCGGTTCCAGCCTCAGACACTTAACACCCATACACAAAACCTAGCTGTGTAACCTTGGGAAAGTTACTTAACCCCAATTGCCCTCCAAAAAAGGCAAAAAAAAAACCCAACCAGCAACAGTAGAACCCTCAGGGAGAGGTGGTCACCCCAAGAGAGCCCAGTGCACAGAGCTGTTACCATGGAAGCCATCTGATTTGTCCAAAGCAAGTATCCCGGATCCAATAGGTTTGGATTAGCTCTCGCCTGTGCAGGGCTTCCTGTCCTGTTGTGCTGAAGATGTTTTTCTCCCTAGGCTGCTGTTTGCCTTGGCAGGCTCAGGAGACACATTTACTCAGTAGTTAAGCTCCCTGTCCAACCACAGGGAGACCTGAGTAAATGTAAGTGAGAAGCGCTCACTGTTTGTGTCTGTGTTCACTTTAAACACAAGTTGAACTCAGGACAGCTGCCAAGGGAGTGCTTAAAGAGAGTGAAGGAGAAAGCCACCTTGCAGACAAGACCAAGAAACATTCTGGTCCATCTGCAGAATTGTTCGTCTGCCAAGATGATTCCTGTGCCTTTGCTTACACTCCCCAGCTTGTTTGTCTACTGCCTTTTCTATACGATAATAATCATTTGTTGTTGCTGCCATTTTTCAGCCATGTCCAGTTCTTCATGACCCCATTTGTGGTTTTCTTGGGAAAGATACTGGAGTGGTTTGCCACTTCCTTCTCCAGTCATTTCATAGATGAGGAAAATGAAGCAAACAGGGTGAAGTGACTCGACCAGGGACATACAGCCAGTAGGTGTCGAAGGCTGAATTTGAAGTCACAAAGATGAGTCTTCATGATTCTAGGCCTAATGTTCTATCTACAGAGCCACCTCACTGACCTAATAATCATAATAGCCAACATTTATATAGCAGTTACTATGGGCAAGTGACTATGCTAAGCTCTTTACAATTATTATCTCATTTGACAAGCAAGCGAAGACTGAGGAGATACAACGTGTGTCCAGTCCGAGCTGTAGTGAGGGTAGGAAGATTAGGGCTATGCCCCAAAAGGCTAACAGTTGTGTGGGGGGTGCTTTCTTCCCATGAGTACCCTCTGTCCTGCCAGTCCAGGCCTCAAGGCTGTCTGATGCTCCTGCACCATGTAATGTCACTGCCCTTGTCTCTCCCTGGCTTGACAACATTCGACAACACTGCTGTCACACATCTTTTTTGTGGCCCGTCATCCTTACTATTGTGCCCCCTTGGATGACAGCCCTCACCTCCACCTTCTCCCAGGAAAAGGGGTTCAGGCATTATCCCTGCTACAGGGACAGTGACTGGACTCTGGGGTCAGGAAGTGGTGAGAGCTCTACCCCCCCAGTCCCATGTCCCTGGGGTCACAATTGGTAGCTATAACTCTGAGGAAGCTACATCCCCACAGGAGACTCCATGAAACAGTGGTCAGAGGCTAAGAAGATAGACCAGCCTCAGACTTTACAGGTTGCACCATGTCCTTTGGACTTGGCCAGACATCCTTGGGTCACAGGGTTATTTGGGCACAGATCAGGATGTAGGAATAATTCGCACTCAGATCCCTTTCCTGACTTTGCTGATGACCGAGGAGCAGAAAGTGTTGTGGGTTTGCCACTAACGCAGGGAAGTAAGACAGAATCCACAGGATAGAGAAACCTTTGAGATGGAATTCTTTAGTAGGATACAAGTCAGATAAAAGGAATTTACTTGAGATAATTTCTCATAAATTCTATTATAATAGCATTGATTATGTAACATGTAACTTTATAGCATCCCGATAGAGTGCCCAGTACTCTCACAATAACTCTGCAGGGTTAGAAGAACATGAATTATTTTCTCCTTTTTATGGATGAGAAAGCTTCCCCTCACAGTGGTTGGGTGACTTGACCAGGGAGGGTCACACAGCTAATAAGGGTCAGAACTGAGCTGAAACTATGCCCGGACCTGATGGACTAATTTAAACCATTAGGACAAACCAGCTGTATCTCCACATGAATTAAAGCAATATTCAAGAAAATTGGAGAGAGAAATGAAAAAAATGGTCAAGATGCTGATGATCCTATTTGGATTAAACAGCATGACTACAGAACAATGGAGATAGAGAGGCTAGAGAAAGCAACTCTGAGTGCGGACAACAGACAGTACCCTCGAAACAAAGCAGCTCTCTGGGAGAGGAGCCCAAAGCGGTGAGAGACTGCAGCCGGTGGTGCCTCTGTGGGGCCTGGGAGCCCAGTCCTAACCACATCCTTCTGATGGGAGAGCACTCGTCAGACTGGGGGCCCAGAGTCTCCCGAAGAAGGAGACAGGAAAGGCAAACTCTTCAGCTTCATGATCTTAGAGCCACCTTCTGATCTTAGAAGCACCTTCTTCTGTTTCTCAATCAACCAGAAGTCAATCAATCAATCAATCAATCAATCACATGCCTTATTAAGTGTGGACTCGGTCCACGTGCTCTGCTGCCTGCTGGGAATCCAACAGCAGATGAAACATCCCACTGAACAGGAAACTTACATTCTAATGGAATTTGAGGGAATTGCAACTGGCAGAGAAGCCTTTTAGGGCATTGTGGGTAGGGACAGGACAGCTCCCCTCCTTATCAATCAATGTTCTACATTCTCTGACCAAAGTGCTTTGGGGTTATTTTCCAAAAGTATCCTTTGAGGTTGGAGACACATTCTCTCATATACACCCCAACTCCATCCATGCTATTGGGCTCTGAAGAGGCCATCCGATGCACCTCAGGGAGGTGGGGGGACATTTTGTCTTGTTGGGAGACTTTAGAAATCTGCCATGTGTCTAGGCCACTTCCAATGGTATTGTGAGAACATGGGAATCAAATGAGATCAGTGTCTGATAGCCCTTTAGAGGAAAGATGTAAATGCAACAGTGGTGGTGAAAGGCATCTTTTGTGGATAACTGATTTCCATGGCAATGGTCTGTTGTACAGAAGCTACTCAAAGTAGGAGCTGAGCATCCAGCCCCTGCTGCATTAGGAGGGCTGTATGCCCATTGCTGCCAGCTCTGAACCCCCTTCCCCTGAAAAGGATGAAAGGCTGGCTTTAGTGCATCACAAGGGCTCCCATAAACAATGTGACATGTGGTGCTCTGGTTCCCAGGCTAGTGCAGCCAATGGAAATGAGGCTTCTCTTATGGGACAATGGTCTAATTCCCTCATGGGATGCCCCATGGGGAAATGGCATTCACAGAAGGATGTCAGGACCAACTGGGCATAGACAGGTGCTAATCAGAATAATTTCTCTGTTGCCGAAGGAGTGTAAGTGCCCTGTTTCCAAGGGTTGTTTATTCACTTCTTTTTCATCAGAAGCTCATCACAGAATTGGAAAGTGGTTTTAGAGATCCCCTCATTCACTGCTCCCTCTTTTTATAGATGAGGAAACATGCCCCGAGAGGTTGAGTGATTTGCCCAATGTCCCATAGATACGAAAGGGTGGAGCCAGGTTCTCTGATGCCCCAGCCAGTGCTCTTTCTATAGAGACACACAACCTCCCAATGTTGGGTGCTTGAGCCCCAGTTCAGCTGTTAAATAGATGGGTATTTGACATTAGGCTTTTCTGAGGCCATTTTTAGGACTGGCTTCCATTGTAAAAAGTGGAATGAGGCATGAAAAGATGGTCCTTCTTGCATGCTATGTGACCTGGGCAGAAATGGACCACCCTTGCAAGCAGGCTGATCAGCTTTAGAGAAAGAGACCCAATTGGGCTTTCATTTTCATTTCACCTTTTCACCATCTCTGACAAACATGTTGATTTTCAGAGGTGAGCCTGCCTGTCAATGGGTGGTAGGCGCAAGGCTTCTCTTTCCCGTCTGGCTCATGAAAGCGCTGCTATGTATTCACCATCACTTTCCCCAGCTTCTTGGGACAGAATTCAGAATGCGTGTTTCAGGAATCTATCCAGACAGATTTCATCCATTTTGAACCAGTCACTGGCTGAAGATTGCATCAGACCCAGTCCCATTAAGAATTTCACTTTGGAGCTGACTCACCACTGCTTGGTAGCGTCTATCATACAAAGATGATATACATACTAGACATGACTGAAAAGACTCACATAGACAAAGAAGAGAGGAGCAAGTGCCCACCATGACCTGGCATTAAAGCTTGCTCCCAAGGGCCCTGAAACACCAGACATCATGATCTATTCTCTCTTGACCTATTTTGTGCTGGTGAAAGGCACTCAGAGTTAGAGATATGTACAAAGTAGCTTAAACTATATGGAGGCAACTGTGGGGTGCCAAGGCTGGATTTATAGGCAGGAGACACAGGCCTCAACTCTGGCTGTCACATATTATCTGTGTCACCTGGGCCAAGTCATTGCACCCACCTGTGTGGGTGACATAGTCCTCAATTGTACAATGAGCGAGTTGGATAATGGCCAGGTAATGTCAAATGTTCTTTCAGCACTAGACACCGTAAGGTAGGATTGGTATCATCTCTCTTTTCTTTTCATACTGCAACACCAATTTCTCTCTCCCCCACCACCTAGGGTCATATTAGAGACCCATCTTCCATGGGAGGAGAAGGACAGCTGCCATGGAGAGCCCTTAGCTGGCAGCACTACTGGCAAATTTTGATTTGGTTTATACCTTGTTGGCAATGAGATAGAAGCAGCCCATCCATCAGCGAAAAAACCTTTATTAAGGTCCAACTGTATCCTAGGAAGGGCAGTGAATAGAATGCTAGGCTTGGAGTCAGAAAGACATCTTCTTGAGTTAAAATCTGTCCTCAGACACTTACTAGCTGTGTGACCCTGGACTAGTCATTTAACACTGTTTGCCTTAGTTTCCTTATCTGTAAAATGAACTAGAGAAGGAAATGGAGAAAGAAAACCACTTTAGAATCTTTGCCAAGAAAGAAACAGGGTCACAAAGGGTCATACATGACTGAAAAATGATTGAACAACAAACAGGTCCTAGGAAATTTACCAGCCAAGTAACATAGTGGACAGAGCATTGGATCTAGAGTCAGAAAGATTTATGTTAAAATCTAACCCCCAATATTTGCCCACTGTATGGTCATGAACAAGTCACTGTGTTTCTCTGAACCTCTGTAAACTTGCGATACCTGTAACACTTACTTCTTGTGGTGAACTTATTGTCCATTAAGGACTCCCTACACCTCCAAGTCCTCTAGTAATGGTGGCCATCATTATTATTATGACACCTGATTGGACAAATGAGTCAAGGAATTTGAACCCACAACCTTAATTCAATAACTAGTGATCGGGCTGTTTACTTAAGTGCCTATTTGGGCAAAGACTCAGTTTTGTGTCAGAGGATTACTGTTGAGGTTTTCTTTCATAAAGGGTTGCTGACAGTCTGTGGGTCCAGTAGTATCATGGTGCCCGTGGCAGTGATGAGGACATTGGGAATCAGTGCCATTATTTGTAGGCAAGAGAACAAGTCTATTATCTTTCTCGGATTAAAGTGAGCCACTCCACCAGCAGCTCTGTTCTCATCTGAGCTCTCAGGCTCCTGGTCGATGAGTTGGAATCTATTTTCAAAAGCTAAATTCATGTTAGCAGCTCATACCAATTTAAATTCCACTTCAACCTTAATGCCTGTTTGTATCGATAGGCACAAAGATATATCGACTTCATAGTTAATCCTTTGGACTGCGGAGGACGGCTAAGAGATTCCTAAGGAATCCTTTTGCCATGCAGAAAAAAGTGGTTGATGGCCACTGTCATCCTTCTCTATTGCTTTGTGCAGACAAGGAGGTGACCTTGGATTCTCAAATGTTATGGCAGTGGGATTCACAATTTGGGAGGTTTTAGCATGAGGCTATGGCTTTACTCACAACTCGAGTCTATATGGAGTAGCTCAGTGGCACAGTGGATAGAGTCCTGGACCTGGAGTTAGGAAGACCTGAGTTCAGATCTGGCCTTAGACATAGTAGCTATGTGACTTTGGGCAAGTCACTTAACCATGTTTGCCTCAGCTTCCTCATCTATAAAAATGATCTGGAGAAGGAAATGGCAAATCATTCTAGTATCTATGCTGAGAAAACCCCAGATGGGATCATGGCTGAAGTAAGTATTCAACAACCACAACTGATCTATGTGAGGATTGGCCCAACTAAGTTCCAGGTGGTGTGCGTGTGTGCGCGCGCATACATGTGTGCATGTGAATGCGCATGTGTGTGTTGTATGTGTGTGTAGTAATGAAGGAAGAGAATTGTTGCCAATTTGGCCACAGAGAGAGAGAATTCTTCTCAAAGCAGCTCTTTGAGATCAACAGTTAAGTCACTCGTCGGTCTTGATGTGAAGGGTCAGACTGTGAGCGCCTATAAGACAGGGATTTCTCTTTGCTTTCCTCTGTGTCCCCAGTGCTTAGCACAGTGCCTGTCACATAGTAGGTACTTCCAAAATGTTTATTGACTAATTTGTGGAGGGAGCACCCAAACCAAAGAAATCACGAATCTCTGATGTGCTGAACAGTGCTGCCTCTCACCACCTCTAATAGAGTTGAGCTCAGAAGGATGTATTTGGCAAAGACTTAAGGAATTATGGTGGCTCTATTCTGGTGACATTCCACCAAGTCAAAGACTTTCCTACTGAGTGAAAAGAGGATTCTCAATAAAAAGGCCAAATATCATCCTCTCTATCTTCATCCTTTGTCTCTTCAGAGCATAGGCTATTTGACCCTTGATTAGGAATGGGTAGATCATACAAATATATGCAGCAGTTGGGAACAACCATTGAGCCCCACATTTCCTCGTGCCCATACTAAAAATCTCATCATTTAATGGGAAGTACCTATGGAGATTCTATTGGGTCCTTTTTCTGAGTACTACCAAACCAGTTCATCAGAAGGAAGAATCAGACAATTCTCTCTGCAGTGAGTTTACATAGTATGTAAAATGTAGTATGAAATCCTTACCAGGCTCTTCATCTAATAGCGTGTAATGTGCTAGGTGTTCTGAGATTACAGTTATTCAGATGGACTTGATCACCGATTGGGGATTCTTCGAGAGTGCAATGTTTGAGGAGGGTCTTTGGGCTAGAGGACCTAACCTTTCCCCACCACAACATCATGCCAACTCTCCCATCCTGCTTTCAAAGTTTCACCATTCCTCTCAAGCCAGAGCCAGGAGTAGGGGGGAGACAGAAAATTATCCTCACAGCTTTTCCTATTGATCTCATACTTTGCGGATTACAAACAGTTTCCTTATAATAGCCTTGGGAGGCAGGCTATGCCAACATGATTATTTCCATTTTATAGGTGAAGAAACTCAAATCTCCCCAACTATATCTCTTTCCATTCACCTTGCTACTTACCCAGGATATTTTCAAACAGATCTCTTTCACAAGTTGGGCATATCTACAATGGTTATTATATTACCCAGTAATGCATGCTCTGAGTCACTAACCCCTTCTATGAACATGGATAATTGAGTTGACTATTTCCTATTCCAGTCTAGTATACTCTTTCTATAACAAATAGACTCATAGGTTCTTATAGTCCTATGGACCCTTGCTTATGATTTCTACCTGGCATCCAAGATTACTGAAATGTATTGGACTCTGTTGCATGTAGGAGATTTGGCAATTTTCTTCCTTTCTCTGGGCTTTATTTCTCCTCACCTATAGAATGAAGGGATTGAACTAGATTAATTAAAGTCCTTGCGAAGTCCAAATCTATAATCCCATGATGAGTCTTTATGGGTGTCATGTAACTCTTGAGCACTATAAGTAAGGGATAAGAAAAAAAGAGAGGGAGGCATGTAGATTGGGGAGGGCACCCACTGCAATGTGATAGTACCAGTGAATGGTTTGGCAACAGGGGACCAGAGGAGAGAAAGAAAAATCTTTGGATGACAATGAGTTTGAATGGAGGATGAGCACCCAAAACACATGGTGGGGAGAGAAGAGAGGCCATCTTATTGTGGTTATGGCATGAATAGTTGATTGAAGTGGTGGAAGGACATTCTGTCAGAAAAAAAAAACCCTTGGTAGCATTGCTAATGAAGGATAGAGCAATCCAGGGTACAATACTACTTCATATGAATTTAGGAATGGAGATCTTCTTTGGAAATAATATTAATGACACTCCTTTGAAAAGCATCAGTCCTGGCATAATAGTGACATTTTGCAAAGTAGCCGTGTATGGCCAAGGTGGAAAATATGCTCATTATTAGCAGGTACTGCTAGAGTGCCAGACTGAAAAGCATGAAGGAAGAGTGGTCTCCTCCCTAGAACTGGGGATTCATTTTATAGAATAAAGGGCAAAATGCGTCAGCAAGTCCAGATCATGAAGAATTAAAAATAATAATAATTATAGCATTAGTTTGGGGGCTTTAGTGTGCGTGGCACTTGGCATCAGAAGTGCAAATTGATATTAACTGTTCAGAAATGAAGTCATTCACTGGGGGGGGGCATCCCCCCCCCCCACACCTTGCAATGATCACAATCTAAAGCTTTTTAAGCCTGTTTATATATTACGGGAGCAAACTCAGATACAGGAAAAGATGCATGAGCTCCCAAATAATAAGATTGAATGTGGGCAAGGATCCTTTTTAAGGTGGTTAGGTCCAATCAGACATTAACTTTGAGGCTAACCAGTTTGTTGTCATCCTGAAATTCTGTCTTTTTTTAAGGATAACCAGTGAGCATAGCAGAGAAAATAGTTTTCATCCCAAATTAAAATTCTGGAGAACTCATCCGTAACATAGAAAATCAGGAAGTGTCATTGATACAGAATTCTTCTCCCTCGTCCCCTCCTTTGGAAATGGACGAAAGCCTCTCTCCACAGACTGGTGCAGATGGAATGAACCTTCCTCAAGTCATCACTCTTGATTAAGGAGCATTTCAGTGTCATGGAAAAGGACAGCTGGGTGATTATTCCCCCTTGAAATCATATCGGAATAAGAAGCAGTCAAAGCAACGAGCAGGGCTTTCGAATATTTAGGGAATCTTTATTTTCTACTCAGAACATTTCTGCCTCTGATTTCTCCTCAGATACTCCTGCAAAACTTTCAGTTTCCTTAAAGCTGCAGTATGCCAAGAATGACTGATGGGGAACAGCTGGGACCTCTTCAGTAGCACAAAGTGTCGTGTTTTCATCCTCAGGAACACAACTATCAAAGCTATCATCTGCCTCATTGACTGATCCCTCAATAACAATTGGCTTCACCAAATCCAGACTTATCAAAAGATCTCAGCCTAATTGCATCTAACAGCTGCCTGGAGCAATAATTAATACATGAAGAGGAGGGACATGAAAAGACCTGCAAAAGCAAAGAGGGAACAGGACACCATCCAAATAGGTGGTGTGAGTTCAGTCAAGTCCCTATGTGCAGGAAATAGAAGTCCTAGGTTGAGATCCCTATTCCACTAGTATTCAGAGGGGGGGAAAAGGTTAAAAGAACTTCTACTTTCTGGGAATAAATGTTTATCATAAAGTTAACTATTGGTAAACATTATAACATAATGATGAACCACCATATTTGATGTTTACTTGGAAAAGTTCATCAAAAATCTGATGATAATCTTGGAGAATGGCTGATAGCAAGACCCAGTGAAGGCAGATACAAAAATACAATAGAGTAAATTTGGAAATTTCTATAATCTCCTAACTTGCCCAAGGGCCTTTAAGAGAACACCCCCCTTTCTTGTCTTGACATCCCTGGTGCCTGGAGAAAGGTCAGGCTCATAGAAGGTGCCTAAGAAATGCTTTGTGAATGGATGGCTGAATGCATGGCTGGCCCCCATGAATGAGCTACAGACTTTGGGCTGTAACACTTGGAGATGCAGCCCCAGAGCACTGAGGCCACGTGACCAAATAGAGGTGGATGCCATTCTCTTTCTTTGCCCATATCATTATTCTGCCTGATGATAATTTTATAAGTCTGGAGCCACATGGCTGGCCCTAGGAAATCCTTGTGGCTGGTCCCATGGCATAAGCAGAAGAAAAATAAAAAAAAAACAATCTGTTGCTGCTGATTCACTGAAATCATCTTGATATGGAATTCTGTCAGTGGCAGGGTGGAAGGTGGAAGAATCCTCTGCAGTCTGGAGACAGGCTTCATCTCAGTTCTCAGGAATCACTCATCACGCCTTTACTTTTCATTGGCCAAGCCCAGCAACAGCTACCTCTTGGGAAAGGTGTGGTTTTGCTCACAAAATCATGCAAGGTAGACAGGAATCAGGCAGAGTGTTTCTGTGCATTGGGTGGTCAACTGTCAGACTGTTGAATCATGTTGAACTTGCAGTTCACTATGCCCCTCAGGTCCTTTTCAGACGCCTTGCTGCTGTCCAGCCAGTTCCTTCCTCTTGCACTTATGAAGTTGATCATTTGAATCCGTGGGTTAGACCTGCAATTGGCTGCAGATGCTTCTTGGCTCTCTCCTTTGGTCAAGTTTTCCAGGTTTTGCCCCATGCAGACCAGCCCTTGGTCTTTTGGTTGTCAGATTCGCGTCTCCAGTTTTTCCTCAGCTCTCTCTCTCACCTTCCACTATGAGGTACTGGCTTGGACCTTTCCTAAGAGTATGATAATAATAGCACCCATTTATCTGCACATGAAAGTTTGCAATTATAAATAAATGGGAATTCATATGATCCCCACCACAACCCTAGTAGGTACTATTATAATCTCTATTGACAGATGTGAAAACTGAGGCAAATGGAAGTTAAGTGACTTTTCCAGGGTCACATAGTAAGTATTTGAGGTGGAATTTTACTCAGTGGTGTCACTCAGGTTCCCTTGCAGCTCTAGGTGACCCAGAATCCAATGATCTATGTGCCCTGGTGCCCAGCCCCCTTCAGATGCTCAGTGCATTTGTTGGATTGGTTTGATTTTGAACCTGTCAAGCAGCCTGTTCTATCAGAGCCCCTTTCTCATCTGTAAGATGAGGCTAAGAATCCTTGCTCATCTTGTCACAGGGAATTCTTGTCAGGAAATGATTAGAGAAGCCTTAGCTGTGAGCGCCCAGCATTGTGGATGTCTGCCCACCCTGCAGCCGTAGGTCACTGCAGTGCAGACCCTGACCTTCTGACCTCCATTTCCCACTAGACTTATTCATTGACTGAGAGTGACTCCCTGGACTCTCCCGTGGGACATTAGGGGTTCTTGGAACCTCGTTTGCTGATTGATTTCCTTTGAAAACTCAACCTTTGAGCATGGATGCCAATGGAAAATGGGATGAGGGATGGATTTTTCACCTATTACTGTCATTTTTGAGCTCATGAAATCTTGTGTTTCTCTTTTGGTTTATGGTATGGAAACATTCCATATGTTGAGAGACCCCCACTCTTCTTGAAGGATTGTTGCTCTGGTGTCTTCCAAAGATAAAACACTTCTTAGCATCTTGTCTGTGGAGACCCCCACCACTGGGGAGCATACAGTTATCCAGAAGACTGGATTTCCCCTCAGAAGGACCAGAAGCATCAAGGGCTGTGCGTTCGTGCGTGCATGTTTGTGTGTATGTATGTGTGTTTGTGTGAGTGTGTGTATGCATGTATGTGTGTTTGTGTGAGTGAGTGTGTGTATGTATGTGTGTTTATGTGAGTGTGTGTATGTATGTGTGTTTGTGTGAGTGTGTGTATGTATGTTGTTTATGTGAGTGTAAGTATGTGTGTTTATGTGAGTGTGTGTATTTATGTGTGTTTGCGTGTATGTATGTATGTGTGAGTGTGTGTATTTATGTGTGTTTGCGTGTGTATGTATGTGTGTTTGTGTGTATGTATGTATGTGTGTTTATGTGGGTGTGTGTATGTATGTGTGTTTGTGTGAGTGTGTGTATGTATGTGTGTTTATGTGAGTGTGTGTAAGTATGTGTTTATGTGAGTGTGTGTATTTATGTGTGTTTGCATGTGTATGTATGTATGTATGTTTGTGTGTATGTATGTATGTGTGTTTATGTGAGTGTGTGTATACATGTATGTTTGTGTGAGTGTGTATGTATGTGTGTTTATGTGAGTGTGTGTATTTGTGTGTGTTTGCGTGTGTATGTATGTATGTGTGTATGTATGTATGTGTGTTTATGTGAGTGTGTGTATGCATGTATGTTTGTGTGAGTGTGTGTGTGTATGTATGTGTGTTTGTGTGAGTGAGTGTGTGTGTAGGTCCTTGCCAGGGTCTACATTTTTTCCTCACAATCCCCGAGGTGTTAGGAGATGGCTCTTCCCCCTCCTCTATGCCTTTGCTGAGGACCCTATGGCCCAGGCTTTTGTCTTTGCTAGATCAAATTGGCCCCAAAGGACAGGAGTTCAGGCTTTCCTTCAATAGAAGTGTTTCTCTTTTGAAAATGAGGAACCTAGAGCATTTCAACCTGGCTCTTGCTACTAAACCTGAATTAAAATGAAGAACACCATTTTTCCTACCTCAGTCTAAAACTTCTGTGTGGAATTAAATTCCTGAAAGTGGCAGGTCCTGGTAATGTTCACCTTTCTCTTTTAAGGATTAGTTTCTCTAAAATCAAAATAAAATAATAAATAGGAAGCCCAAAGCAGAGGTGGGGCACCTGGGAGATCGTAGAGTCCCGGCCCCTTCATATGATAAAGGAGGGAACTGAGGTCTAGGGAGCAAAAGGAATTTCCTAAAGGGGCTGAGTAGTAGAACAGAGATTTGAACCCAGGACCCTAAGTCCCATTCTCATGTTCTCTGCCCACTGTTTTCACTTTGATGTGGCTGAAGGGAGCATGGAGGAGTGAGGTCTTTTGGCAATGATGGTTTTATCTCTGCCTCTTTCATGTGGGTGACTTTTCTGGTCCTCAGTGTTGAGCCGGGGGTGGCCAGGGCCCCTCCTGGCTCTAACTTGAGGAGCTTCTAAGGCCCCCGATTCCTGGCTCTGCCAGCCCTTCCTCCCCCCCCCCCCATCACAAAGCCATGGGTGCTTTTCTCTCTGTCTCTGTCCCTGGGTGCCAGTCTCTCCCGGCCTCTCTGTGTCCCTGGGTGCCAGTCTCTCCTGGCCTCTCTCTGTTCCTGTCTCTTTCTCCCTGCTTTTCTTTCTCCAGGAGCTGCCATCCTAACTCTTTGTTTTCCTTGTGACCAGCCATGACATAAAACGAAAGTGGTTTACGTATTTGTCATTTGTTCTGAGATGATTCAGTTTTTGGGGTCATTCCTGGCAGTAAGGGATTAGCTTGATCCAGAAGTAAGCTTTCTCTCCCTAGACTGAAAGATGGCTTTTTTTGGGTAAGCATTGAAAGGGCCTCCACAAGTGTCTAATGATCTGCTAGGGAAAGTCCTAGAGTCACATGACATCTCAGACTTCTGAGCCTGAGAGGGGCCAGAGGCAGAGCCCTAGGGAAAGCCCAGATCAGCCCCCCCCCCCATTAGAGATCAGAAGCATGATGGCCAGGGCACAGACAGTGGCATCATGATGCCTGTCTGCCAATCGGGCTCTTCTGGGGGGGGATATATGTATGTGTGCCTGTACACACACAGACTCACTCACTCCCAAGATGGACAAGGGGGTATGGCAAGGGGCCCAACTTCTAGGATGTCTCCTGATCTGTTCTCTGGGAAAGTACTGCACGAGGGCTGCTCCCATCCAGAAGGAAAGTTGTGCTCCGGGGAGAGCCAGGTTACATTTTGGGTGTTACTGTCTGTGAGGGGCTTCATGGGAGTGCCTGAGGGTGGGTGCTGGACCTTGAGCTCAGGCCTGCACTGGGCTGCAGATCCGTTTCTCCTTGGTCTCACCTTTCAGCGCCTCACCACTGTGCACCCTTCTTTCAGTTGGAGGGGCCTGACTGGGCCTTGGGGTCATGCACCTTCAGACTTGTGGGGTGAACTCTATCCTCAGAGAGGCCACAGGACCAAGGAGACAGTCCAGTTGTTTCAAGGTTCATAAAAGGAATGGCCATTCGCATCAGAGAATGGCCAAGTGATGATGAAGAAACTCAGCAGGCCCTGAAAGGCAGAGAGGAAGGCTTGCCCAAGGAGACAGGGTCCCTGGGGTATGTCCAGAGGGGAGGGATGGCTGGTTGTAAAAGGAAGCCTTTGGCCCAGTCCTGTGGAGAGCCAGGGCTGAGGTCTTCCTTGGCAGTGGGTATCATTCATAGATTTTTTTGGAAAGCACTTTCTTGAAGACTCTTTAGAAACACCATTTTCTCTGGTAACTCTCCTCTGTGTCTGCTTGCTGCCATATTCTTTTTTTTTTGCCTTTTAGAGGGCAATTGGAGTTAAGTAACTTGCCCAAGGTTACACGGCTAGTATTTTTGTGTGGGTGTTAAGTGTCTGAGGCCAGAACCGAACTTGGGTCCTCCTGACTCCAGGGCCTGCGCTCTCCTCTCTGAGCCATCTAGCCGCCCCTTGCTGCCATATTCTTTATCCTCTGGTAACTCCACTCCCTGGGGTAGATGGGAACAGGCCTGACTCTTCTGGCAACGTGTTATACTTGGATGGTTCTGAGTAACCCTTTTAAGGCAAAACTGGTTGGAAATTGTGATCCTGAAGAGGGATGGCTTGTTGTTCACCTTGAGACAACTCGCACAAAGAGCTTCTGCCCCAGCACCCTTCCTGGCTGGAAGCGCAAAAGCCCACCACCATTGTCCTCCAGAGTCAGTCAGCACGCTCGAGTCAGCGTGCCTTCATTGCCGTCGCACTCCGTTCCTACCAGTCACTGGCCACAAAGACAGAAGCGCGTCAGCTGTCCCGAGGCTCTGAGATCTGCCAGGGGCTTCAGAGGCCCACTGGTCTCACGCCCTCATTTCTTTCACAGATGAAGAAATAGAGGTCCTGGGTGACTAAGTCACATGAACAAGAAGTTTTTAATTGCCTAGTGTGTGCCAGGCATGCTACTAAGTGCAGGGGACCAGAGCTCAGTGTCTTGGAAAGTAAACTGAGTGAGATGGGAGTTGGACCTCAGCCCTTCCCCCAGCTCCAGTGAGCCCCAGAATAGGAAACAAAGATGTGCCTGCCAAATACAGTGATGCTCCAATCTGGCTACTGAAAACTGGGGTTATCGTTGAGGGCCTTGGTGGGGTGGGAGGTGGCTGTGAACTGAGCAAGAGATTTTAGGGGGAACATTCCAGACCCGAGGAACAGGCTGGGTGAGGCATGCAGTTTGGAACTGGAATGTTGTTTAACTGTGGGAAAGGGCAGCTAGGAAACTCAGGGGATAGAGTCAGAAAGACCCAAGTTCAACTTACCAGCTGTGTGACCCTGGGCAAGTCACTTCACTTTGCCTCAGTTTCCTCATCTGTAAAATAATCCAGAAAAAGAAATGGCAAATGGCTACATTAGCTCTGCCAAGAAAACCCTCAATGACCAAACAGCAAGAACAACAACATGTGGGGGAGGAGGGAAGGCTGTGTAGCCAGCTTGGGATGAGAGGGAAGGTGTGCAGCCGGGAGAAGGCACTTATTCCCCGTGGGATGCTGGGAAGAGCTGGCCACCTTTGCAGAGAAAAGCCAGCTGCGGGCAGGGACACCAAGGACGCCCATTTTCCAGACCAAGGAAGCTGTAGAGCCATGTGCCTGCCTTAGCTAGGAAACCCAAACAAGCGGAGAAACAGCCGAGACTTCCCTTTGTCGGTGCCCAGACTCCCTGGGCAGCCCACGGCAGCGGAGCTTTCCATTTGGTTGGCTTCTAAATACATCCCCGTTTTCCAAGGGAAAGGAAAAGATCTTTGCCCAGAGCCTTCCCTTTGGAAGCAGGCTGGGGCTCATGAATGGTACAGCCTGAGAACTGAACATCCATGGGGCTGGGGATGGAGAGAGCAGGAAGGTGCAGCGGCTGCAGACTGGGGGAGGATGACCCAGCAGGGCTTGCTGCAAGCAGCGGCACTCAGCCACCAGGAGAGGGTCACACACAAAGAAGCAGGAGTGGGCTCCTCTGACCTTGGCTCTGCAGTCTACAGATGTGGTCTGGAAGCCCAGGGCTATCTGTGAGGAGACAAGAGAGCCCAGACCTGGCGTGCAGGGGAACCATGGGGCCGCCATTGAAGTCACTGAAGAGAATCGGTGTCCTTCATTATCATCATCATCATTATTAGCTTTTTTTGGAGGGGGAAAGGTAGGACAATTGCGGTTAAGTGACTTGCCCAAGGTCACACGGCTAGTTTTGTGTTGAGTGTCTGAGTCCGGATTTGAACTCAGGTCCTCCTGGCTCCAGGGTTGGTGCTCTCTTCACTGCGCCACCTAGCCGCCCCAAGAATGCATGTCCTTGCTAGAGATGGGAGGAGAAGCAGTGTGGGATCCTGACCAGAGCTAGAAGGGCCTGATGGGTTCTCTGGGCCCAGGCTTCATTTTATGGAGGCAGAGAAGGTCAGGGACCCACCTGAGGACCCAGGCTGACTCCTTTTTCCTGGGGAGCCTTTTCTCTTTCAGCTCCCCCCTTCATAGTACTCAGTGCATGAGGGACTGATGGATTCACAGCATGGGAGAGCTTGGAGGGAACAGAAGTCCTCTTAGATGAGGGCTTCTGGGTTAGGGTCCATGATTTTCTTCTTTAAATATTTGGATAACTGTATTTTAGTATACTGTCCTCCTTTGTATACCTAAGTATTTTATGTTCTGCACTTACCAACATGGTTCTGAGAAAGGCCCATCGACTTCACCAGACTAACCTCCCTAGGGGCCCAGGACACACAAGATTTAGTTGATGTCACTTTAGAGATCAGGAAGCAGTAGTTGTAAGGGGATGCGTAGGGGTGACTTACCTGTGGGCCTGCAGCTGTTCAGTTCAGAACGAGGACCAGAACCCAGGTCTCCCGGCTCCAGATTGAACACTCTCCCTTTTATGCCTCCATGTATCCCTGTGCCTAGGGTCACCTGCCCAGAGGGGCAGGGATCTCAGGGGCTTCCTAGTTCGAAGCCCTCATTTTGTGACCTGGAGGAAGCTGAGGGTGAGTCAGGGTCACACCAGAGTGGGTGACAGTTCTAAGGAATGCTGTTTTTCTAGACAACTGTCTGGGCTTCAGTCAGTGAGTGTTCAGGTATCCGTGTTGTCCACTATGTGCTGCTCCAAGAGCTCTTGACAATGTCCACAGAAGGACCTGGGGGTGTCAGGGGTGGGGAATGAGTCAGTCTGTCAGCATGAATGGATTAAGAGCTTACCATGGGTCAGCCACTGTGCTCCTTTGAAGAGAAAAATAACGGACTTTCACTCTGTGCTCCCCACGCATTATCTTGTTTAAGCCTCCCAGCATCCCTGGGAGGGGGAGCTACTCTGTCTTTATTCCCATTTTTCAGATAAGGAAGTTCCCCACAGTCAGTAAGCATCATAGTTTGGGTCAGAACCCAGGTTTGCCTGCCCACCACGCATGGCATTCTAGTCATTAAGACCTTCCTCTGTCCCTTTTATTGAATAAGGAGCACTTTGGACCTGAATTCTGTCCTAACTGCCCTTTGATTCTGCTTTCCTCGGGTGCTGAAGTGATACTAGTGTAAGCTTCAAAAAAAAATTGTGTCTAATTTTTCAAAAAGCTCTGTTGGTGTCAAAGATATAATGTCATTAAAACAAACCATCAAATGGCTGTGGCAGTTTGTGGGCTGACTTGGTTACTAGTAGCAACAAGGTCTTGTGAAAGTTCATTCAATCTGAGGACAAAGTGAATGATCACATAAAGCCCTTGGAAGGGGATCTAGGAGGTCCCAGAGGAGACTGGATGTGTCTTATCTTTGGGTTAAAAGAAGACGCATTCTGTATACACCTGGAGAAATCCAGCAGGAATTGTGATGGGCAAGGCTAAAACAGTGATCTGAAAGGGGCTCTCTGAGGCCTTTCCTGTCTCTGAATCATCAGATTCTCTGAGACGTCCGGAGGCAGGAAGAAGGCCCCCAAGGAGACAGCACTGAACGTTCGTGTGCTCCATTCCTTTCTGGGGCTCTCACTTAACTTCCTGCCTTCTCATAAGTGAATGCCAACATGGTGATGGCACTGAGGGTGGTGACGGCACTGAGGGTGGTCGAATCTGTCCCAAAGAGGAAACAGCCTTCAGCACTTGAGGCTTCCAGTGATGCACAGCAGAGGCTCAGAGCTGCTGCTCTGCTTTAGGGTCTAAGAAAATGGCGAGTTCAGTCCCAACGGGCACTTTATGTCCAAGTTCTGTGATGAATGACAGGAATTGGAGAACAGCTAAGAAGCCTCTTCTCATCGGATGTCTGGGGCAGTTTAGGCTGAGCCCCACTTCATAGAAGGTAACCTGTACCCAGAAGCTCGAGCCAGACAGAAGTACGACTGAAGGAGGAATGTGAAATCCATAGGAGCAGCAGGGGAGGTTCTGGCTTTCTGGCAGAAACTGTGGACCTTTAGAACTTTAATTGCTCCCATGTTCACAAAGTGAAATGGGCAATAATGTGAGAAAATGGGCATGGATTGCACAAGAAAGGAGGAAGAGAGAGTCAGGCTAGCCCCAGCCCTTGTGACCAAGGGCTTACCATATGACGATTGATTAAGGCTCCAGGCCAGATGGAGCCCGTGCCCTCATTCATTCATTCTGAACTGCACAGAGAAACATAAGGGCTTTATTTGACTGAGACATTCTGGAACATGTTGGAGAGAAACCTTATTTCAGGCATGTAGTACAGAACGGGAATATCTGAAAAAATTAGCTTTAAACAAGAGACTCTATTGGCAGACACCTGCATGTTCCAAATTGTGGCTTCACTTGGCTGTCATTGCAGTTGAGAAAGTGAATCTTAGAAATGTGATCACCCAAAGGAAGAACTTGAGGGCATCAATGATGGGCCAGACGAAGCTGAAGAGGATGAAGGGATGCGCTGCAGGCCTAAAGGGATGCTTTGTTATATTACCCCACAAGAAGTAGTCTTTAATGCCAGAAAGATTAAGAGCCTCAGTCTGGTACCTGTAGAGAGTAAAGCATTATTAGAGGCAGCGCTGAAGAACAATAGACTTGAGCAAAGAACCCTGCTCTCCCCAGGGGGCAGGCAGTTACGCGTGGTCAAGGCTTTCCTTGGAAAATGTTTGCATACTAACTTCTGGGACCAGAATCCTAGACCTCTGGGGTCATAGAGTCAGAAGGGTCCTGAGAGCCTGGGAAGAACCTACGTTGTTTGAGCCCAAGGGCTATCACACCTCTGTCTGTATTCCCATTCACTAGCACAGAGTGTGGCATATAGTAGGTGCTTAATGCATGCTTCCTGAATGTATGAATGTGTCCAGTTCAATCTGTACCTCTGACTCCATTCAATTAAATTCAGCAAACATTTAATAACCACCTACTGTGTAGAACCTAGCACTTGACTAGGTGCTTAATTTCGAGATGATAAAGACAAGATTGCCATTGGACCTGCTCTCCATGAGCTGATGTTCTGCTGGGGGAGATAAAGTTTGTGGGGGAATGCTCTATGACATACAGTAATGAAGGCTAGCACTTACACATCACTGCTGGTT
The DNA here is from genome assembly GCF_028583685.1 of Petaurus breviceps papuanus. Lineage (NCBI taxonomy): Eukaryota > Metazoa > Chordata > Mammalia > Diprotodontia > Petauridae > Petaurus > Petaurus breviceps. Next base: position 8,919,054 of record NW_027185872.1, on the reverse strand, counting down.
TGCTGAACACTTAACCAATGTAACCTCACCTGATATTCATGTGAGGTAGATGTGATTATTGTCTTCATTTTGCAGAGAAGGAAATTAAGGCAGAGTGAGGTAAAGTGACTTGACTACCATTACATAGCTAGTAAGAGTCTGAGGTAGCATTTGAACTCAGGTCTTCACGACTGTCCCCTAAACAACTAGCTGCCTCAAAGTACCTTGAGAAAGAGAGAACATTAAAACCTAAGGGCTCAGGAAGGAAGGCCTGTAAAGAAGGTGCCCTTAGCTGAGCCCTGGGGGAAGATGCAGAAATGTACCCCAGATATGGAGAACAGCCTGTGTAAATGCCCATGGACTGATCATAGAACATTGAGTATAGTTGCCATTTGGCTGGAACAGAGAGGGCGTGAAAGGGAATTATGGGAAATCAGAAATGAGAGGTAGATGGGAGCCTGATTGAGAAGACCCTTAATCACCAGTCAGAGGAGCTTGTGCTACACCCTAGAGTTGGGATCCTTTTTGTAAGTTCAATTTTTATTTTATTTTTAGTTCCAAATTTTCTACTTTTCTCCTCCTCTCCTACCTATTATTAGGAAAGCAAGAAAACCAGTCTGTTACAAAGATGCAGAGTCATGCAAAACAATTTCCCACATTAGCCACATTCCACCCCAAAAAACAAAGAAAAGAAAATGGGATTCAGTCTGCACTGAGTCCATTGTTCTCTCTAAAGCTTGTTTCATCATGAGTCTTTTGGATTGTCACTGGCCATCTTTATAATATTGTTGTAATTCATTTTCTTGGTTCTGCTCAATTCATTTTGCATTAGTTCATATAAATCTTCAAAGGTTGTTCTGAAACCGTTCCCTTCATCATTTCTTAGAGTCAGATAATCTTCCATCACATTCACATACCATAACTTGCTTATCCATTTCCTACTTGATAGATACCCTTAGAATTTGCCTTACTTTGTTACTAAAAAAAAGAGCTATTATAAGTGTTTTTGTACATAGGCGTGCTTTCCTTCTTTTTTGGATCTTTTGGGGGCACAGAACTATCAGTGGTAACAGTAGGCCAAAAGGAACAAAGTTTAATAGACTGTTGGACATTTCCAGATTGGGCAGACCAGTTCACAGCTCTACCAACAGTGCATCAGAGTGCCTGTTTCCCCCCATTCTGTCCAGCACTGGTCATTTTTTCTTTTCTGTCATTTTAGCCATTCTGATGGCTATGAGGTAGTTTTTAAGAGTTCTAAAAAATCTTATTTCTATAATTTTTTAGTGGTTTATATAAAATTTAGTGATTCAGTTTTCATTCAAATATTGATAGCTTGAATCTCTTCTAGAGCAGAGATTTCTAATCTAGTCTCCGCAGAACCCTAAGAGGTCCATGAATAGACTTTAGGTGTTTCATGGACTTGAATGGTAATAAATGCATTTTAATTTTCATGACTGTAAGAGAAATGTATCATATTCTCCAGTAACTTAAATGTGTGATGCTGAGAAAGGTCCTGTAGGTATTACCAAACTGTCAAAGGGCCCATGACACCCAAAGGAGGTTCAAATCCTCCTGGCCTAGAGGCCATTGGGAGGCTGGAGAAGGGAGTGGAATAGTTGGATGTGTGCTTTAGGAATATTCCTTTGGCACATGTGTGGAGCATAGATTGGGATGGAGAGGGACCCATTAGAGGTCTATTTCCATAGTCCAAGAGAAGTGAGGACAGTCTGCAGTTTAGGCTAGGCTTGTGTGAGTGGACAGAAGGGAATAGAGACAAGAGGTGGGTTCAAGAAGACCTGGTAAGTGAGTGTAGGGGATGAAGGAGGGGGCTTATTCAGGGATGACTCCACCTTTACAAACAAGTGACAGAAGTGAACTAGGACTTCCTCTGAATGCTCCTGCAGCCCTGTCAGGAAAGGTTGGGCAGAACCTTGGGAACCTGCCAGGTCCTGGGCAATTTTCTGCCCCTTCTCCCTTCCCCCCAACCTCACCACCCTCTGTGAAGGGGGTGAGATGCTCAACTGACTGGATCTTTGAAGTTTTTTCTTAACCAAAAGTTTACCTGGGTTTGGAGTCAAGCTGAAGTGATTCTTGATTAGAACTCACTGCCAAGATCTTCCCAGTGCTCTCTCCACAGCCCTTGAAGCTGACTGAGACTAGGGGTGGGGATTGTGGTTGGAGGACAAAGCCTCCGTCCCAGTGGCCGGATGTGAAGGATTATAGCCAGTCTGGTGCTGAAGGGCAGTCAGGGTGCCTGTGAGCCAGTGCATGGGGGCCTGGAGGGGAGGAAACGCCTGTGCTTGGTCATGGCTGGAGACAGGGAACGAAGGCTAGGAAGAATGAAAAGGAGGTGGTGCCGAGGCAGGGCTCCAAGGCACCCACTTTTCTAACTCGGAAGCCGGGTGCCTGGAATAGCACAGGGCTAAAGATGCCTGTGCAGTGGCCCCGCTGCAGATGAGCTGGATGTTCCCCCGTGCCCGTGCCCTGCTGCTCGCCACCTCAGCATTTTTCAGAAAGGCATTTTATTAAGAGTTAAATGCAAAAAAATGATTAAGCCCTAATGAATCTAATGGACTGGATTGCAGAGCAATCCCTGGCAAATGGTGCTCCCAGGGACCACGCCAACCACAGCCAACTTGGGTCATTTGCTGGTTTCATCATCATTATTTTCCATTTCTCCCTTCCCCCTCTTCCCATCCTCCCACCTTTCCTTTCTCCTTCCCTCCCTCCTCCTCTCCTCTCATTCCCCTGCTTTTGCCCTACCCCTCCCTCTTCCCCTCTCTTCTTTTTCCCTTCTCTCTCTCTCCCTCCTTCCTTCTCACCTCTTCTTCCCCTTCCTTTCTAGTCTTTCTCCCCCTCCCTCTCCTCCTTCCTCTTCCCTTTTCTCTCTCCCTCCTCCTCCTTCTTACTTCCTCTCCCCTCCTATCTCCCTCCCTCTTCCTCTCTCCTCTCCCCTTTCTTTTCCTTATTCCTCTCATCTTTCTTCTCCCTTCCTTTGCCACTCTTCCCAGCAAAGGGAGGGCTATTTGTCCTGACAGTCCTCGCAACGTTGGTGCAAACCTATGATTCTATAGATGTGAGTCCTGCATGGGCTTATTGGGATTAGAAGAGAGTCGAGTAAGATGTATGTGAGTGTGTTTGTGTGTGTGCCTGCGTGTGCACGTGTGTGTAGGTGTGTGTGCATGTGTGTGTGTGCGCGTGCATGTGTGTATGAGGCATGTGTCTGGACAATTCCTTTTTCTGTGAAGGTTTCCTACCTGAGCTTCTAATCAGATAAGGTTGCTGCCCTTGCCCTCGGATTGAGGCATGGTCATCACTATGGGTGCCCATACTGTTCAGGATTGCCCATGGCTCTTACTGTATCACAGGAGGCATTAGAACCAGCCCCTCCCTGCTGGCATCAGCCCAGGGACAGACCTAAGCTGACTTAGTTGTGGTGGGTAAAGTCGACATGTCAACTGAAGGATGAGGTCAAGGTTTGGAGGTCAGCCAGGCCTTAGGGCCTGGACAAGCTGCTAGGGGGTCATGAGCAGCCTGGGTGGGTCCACCAGGCAGAACAAAGAGCTTGCACTTCTCGAGGCCAGGAGTACTCCTGCTACAGCCTGGGTGTTGCTGGCTTCCTGGCCTTATTGGTAGTCAGGGGCTGTTTCCAGGCCTGAGATAAGATTCGATTTGTCTTGGAGCCAACACTAGAGCCTGCTGGAGTATCCTTGTGGATTCATATAAGATCCAGTGTGGAGTGGCTTTTGTAAACCCCCCCAGATGTGGCTCGTGAGTGACCTGGGCACATAGGATCTTTGATTTGCCCTCAGCAGAGCAGAAGGAGGTAGAAGTGATGGGTTCTTACTGGCGACACCTTTCAAGGGTGGGGAAGGTAGGATCTGAGACATCACCAAGAGTGCCATTGGTCTCCAGTGATATCTGTCTGCCCCTCCCATAGTTCTCTAGGCCAAAGGTGTGACATGGGGCTCAGACAGGAAGCTTCACCACTAATCCTGTTCAAGGTGTAGCATCCTGGTCACCCGATGTTACCCACTTGGGCCCTTCCAACGAGGAGTTAGCAAGCTGCTTTTTCAAAGGAAGCAGTCAGAAGTTATAAAGGTTTGAACAGACTTCAAAACACACAAGAGTAAATTAGTTCAGGATCAGAGGAAAAGAATATTCCAGTTTGGATGCTCTCAGTGCTCTTCAGGTCTGCAGGTCTTCAGGAAGGGAAGTGGAGAGGCAGGAGGGGATCAGCCTCCCTTTCTGGCTGTGGCTGTGCTGCTCCCGTTGGCCTTTTCAGATCTCTCTCTCTCTCCTCTCTGTCTCTCTGTCTGTCTGTCTGTCTCTCCCCCTCTCTCTCTGTCTCTCTGTCTGCCTCTCCCCACCCTGTCTCTCTGTTTGTCTGTTTCTCCCCCTCTCTCTCTTTCTTTGTCTGTCTGTCTCTCCCCCATCTCTCTTTCTCTCTCTCTAAACCCTCCTCCCCAACAGCCCCCTTCAGCCACCATGCAGGATTGCCTTCAGCATTCTCTCAGCCAAACAGTCCCATTTCCTTGCTTGGAAACAAGGCAGTACCTTGGGGATGAACCTCCTCAGGGTGGGGACAGATGTTGCTTTGAATGGGGCCAGTAAAGGAAGGTGTGTCTCTGGGAGGACCCTTTTCTTGTTCACAGACGGTGCCCACCTTTAAGGGGTTCACATTTGAATGGGGTGGGAAGGATAACCACCACAATTCCAGCAAGCATTTATTAAGCACTTTGTGTAAATGCTGAGGTTACAGAGCAGGGAAAGAAAACACACATACACAGACTAATCTCGGAGGGGAGGCTGCAATGTTTTTGTCAATACTGAGTGTTGAGCGGTAATTATGTCCTACACTGTATCTGTGTTAGAAGAAAGTAAACTGATGGAGAAGTTGTAGACCTTCTATCTCTAAGCGCTGGGGACTCTTAAGAGTTAAGAGATTGATGATTTTGCCAAAAATCTCAGTAGATTCCTGCCTGGGGGAGAGGGGATAAGAGGCTATAATTGCTTACACGTATATTACTTTCCAAAACAAACCAAACAACCAAGCAGACTCATTAAGGTATTCTAAACTTAGCCTGGAGCTCACTAATTAGGAAGGTCCTAATTATTTTCATCTCTTCTGCCATCTTACTTCTTCAACTCCACCATTTTCCCCATCCTCTTCAATTGGTTGTGTCCAGTGATTCGGATGCAATCGCTTCTATTCCAATTCCAATTTATATTCTAAAAGTATTTATTCTTATGTGTCTGCTATGTGCCAAGCACTGGGCTGGGCACTAGGGACAAGGTCAGGTCTTCAAGGATTATGGAGAGGCCCGAAAAACAATGGCAGTCCGGCTAAAGCCCAGAATAAGCTGAGGTTGGCGAAGGAGGTGAAGAACTCCCAAAAGGTCGTGTCTCGTAAGCAATCGAGGGTGGATGGAGGTAGGAAGAGGAGCTCTGCTCTGGGTGGACGGGAAATGACAACTGAGAACACAGAGGGGCCATACCTGCTTGGTTCTGACCTTGCTTTCTGCTTCCCCTGCTTGTACTGAAGTGGCCGAAAAATGACTAATAGGAATTGGCACCAGAGATGACTCAGAGATAGTAAGTGAGCTCCTGGATGTCCTGGATGAATTCAAGAGACCTGGCCCAGATGAGCTCCATTCTGACTCCTGGCTAGCAGTGCAGTGGAAAGAAGGTTCTGCTTGGAGTCAGGAAGACCTCCAAATTTAGCCTTAGACATTTACTAGCTGGGTGATCCTGGACAAGTCACTTAACCTCTACCTCATTTTCCTTATCTGTAAAGTGGGGATAATAACAGTACCTGTCTCTTAAGGTTGTTGTGAGGATAATATGAAATGATATTTGTAAAATGCTTTGCAAACTTTGAAGTACCTTACATCCACACACATATTTATACTTAGGATTATTATCATGAGGATTATTACCTTAAAGGACTGTCCAATATGATTGTTGACCCACTGTCAGTATGGAATGATGGAAAATGGGAAAGATACCAGGGCTGGACAAGAGAAAACATCCCAACTGTGAATTCTGTTAATACATAGTTGATATGTATTTGGGAACAAAACAGTGATTCCAAAGAGGCAGCACAGCTTCCTTAGAAGCACGTGGTGCTGCCAGGGGAAGCTCCTTTCTTGTGGCGTTACTGAACTCTTAGACTAGAGGAAATTGGTGAATATTGATTAGCTATGTTTTAGCAAAGCTTTGGATAAAATGTCGCTTGCTATTTTCACAAAAAAGTTGAAAAGACAGAGATCAGATGACAACATGATCAAATGAATTCAGAATTAAGGTTGAATGACTGGATTGGAAACTGTTGAAAATGATTCCATGTTGCCGCGCCAGTCGGTCTCCAGTGGAGGGCTTCAGGGATCGTGTATTATTTAGCATTTATTTTTAAATCAGTGACTTTGACACAGGCATAGAGCTCATGATTCCCTAGTTTTCCAGGGATGCAAAACTAAGCTAGGATGACTAGTTTGACATGGGATAACAGAGTCAGACTCCAAAAGCATCTTGACAGTCTAAAGCACAGGTTGGAGCTAATAGGAAAAAAATCCAACAGGTCTAAATGTCTGATCTTACAATTTGGGACAAAACTAATTAACTGAGGTAAGGGAGGGGTGGCCAGCTGACAGGTGTCCTGGAGAGGGACTCAGAAGGAGCCAGCAGTGGCTGAACAGGTGCAGTGGCTGCAATGGTGAAAGCCACCTTGGCTTCACTAAGAGGAGGCAGAACTTCCTGTGCCCTCTGCTCTCATTGGTCGTCAGCGTTCTGAGGGGGAGGGCAACCAGGAGGGTGAAGGCCTGGAGCCCACCACGTAGGATGATTGGTTGGAGTAATGGGGCATATTTGGCCTGGAGAAGAGACAGCATCACTGTCTTCAAGTTTATTAAGCATTATCAAATGGAGGCAGGCAGAAGACAAATGTTTATTAAGCACCTAATGTGTCCCTTATATTGTTCTAACTGCTTTACAAATACTATTGCACTTGATCTTCCCAATACCCTTAGGAGATGGGTGTTATTATTGGTCCCATTTTACTGTTGAGGAAACTGAGTCAGATAGAGGAGTTGAGCTCAGTCAGGTCTTTCTGACTCTGCATCCAGCTCTCTGTCCCTATTTATTCAATTTCACTTTAGAGGGCAGAACCAGGGGCATTGGGCAGGTGTTGCTAAGACACACATTTACGGAGAAAAACCCAACTTCTTTTCTAACAGAGATGAACAAGTGCTACTTTGGGCAAGCTAATTAACCTCTCAGCCTCTTTTCATCCTGGAAAGGATGTGCACTGGGATGACAGACTACATGACTTCAAAATAATGGAGACAAAGCACGGGTTTTCCCCAACTATGGCATGAGTGAGTGTTGACTCCTGGAGCAGGAGGTCTGGCGCCTGGTGTTGAGCCTCTAGAAAACATCCCAATGGAATGAGAGAGTTTCTCATTGGGTAACCTCGGGGGAGGGGTTTCAGCTCTCTGGACCTCAGTTTCCTTCTCTGTTGGTCAATGGGTTGGCTTCCCTAGCCAACTCTCCCCTCTATACTTGTCTCTCTTTGTTTGAATGTGAGCTCCTTGCAAGCAGATGTAGCCTTGATATTTGTGTCTTTCACTTTTAACCCTTGCTTGGTCCATACTTAAATGCTTAATAAATGCTTTTTTCATTCCAATGTGCTCAGTAGGAGAGAAGAAGAAAACCAAATACTATTTATAAACAAGTTTTTAAAAGGTGGTTGGCTCTGACAACAGGATCAGTCTAATCTCAGAAACACTTTCATTCATTCGTTCATTCATTCATTCATTCATTCATTCACTCTCCCCTCTGGATCCTGATCTTGGCATGGTTTCCTTCATCTTCCTTAAAAGTCAACCCTCGGCTTCCTGCTGAGGACCGGATCATAGGAGGAAGTACACTTCTTGTTCAGGTCTCCTCCATCATTTCTTTCTTCCTTTTGATGATTCAGCTTTCTCCTTTTCTTTCTCCCTGTGGCAGAGAAGTGCCTTTTAGGGGATTCTTTTACTTTAGTTATAATATAGAAAAATATCTCCCCCTCCACATTGACGAGAATGGAAATTACCACTAATATGCCAACCAGAGCTGTTTTGCCCCAGAATTACTACACTGCCCCTTTGAGAAGCTGGCCCTGGACACAGCAGTTCCTCAGCTAGTCTGTTTCCTTTAAGGGTCTTTGAAAAATGAGAATTCCATAGAGATTCCATCTTTCTTGGTGACTGTAGCCTCCTCTTTGTTTCCATCACCATTAAAGTGTTTCTGAGATCAGACTAGCCCTGTTGTTAGAGCCAACAACCTTTTAAAAATTTGTTCATAAATAGTTTTTGGTTTTCTCCTACTGAGGACATTGGAAACAGAGCTACCATCCAGAAAGTGTAAATTATGTTCCCTTATAGAGGATCAGCTCTATCCCTGTGGATGGTAATGAAAATGCCCTGCATCCTGTGTATAAGGGAGTAAATTACAGAATATCAATTCTGTAAAATAAAGCAGGATGCCAGCTCTGTCCGATGCCCTTGGTGATAGCCTGCAGGAAAATCCAGTTAGAGGTCCCTGCTCTGAACCCTGAGCCAGGGATGGTGCACAGACTGAGATATGCTCATTTACACTTAGAAAAAAAATTATGGTGCCTAGGGGGGTGAATAGAGGAGACATTTTACTGCCCCCCAAGCAGATTCTCACCCCCCAAAGAAAAAGCCCCTTGGCTTCTATGATGCCAATGAGGAGTGCCAGCCACTTTCCTCTTGAACAATCATCTCTTTCGGAATGGGATCTATTTGCCTTGATCTGCAAACAAAATTAACTGTCAAGCCTTTGCATTGATTTTTGTGGTGACTTGTTTTAAGTATCATTATTATTTTATCAGAAAATATATGATTTTGTAAGCTTTATCGCATTCTTGAGTGAGATCCTATTATGCCTTTGAGCCAATGCTTTTTCCAGAGGAGTCCAACTTCAATTGTATAATGAAAATCAATGAGGAAACAGAAACCGATGTGCAGATGCTACAGGATCACACTGAGGCCATTAGGCATGGGGCTCTATGTTTGCGTTCACAGCGAAAGTCTGAGAAGGAGCTTGTCAGCAAGGCAAGACCTTGTACTCACTCAGGAATTCTGGGAGTTTTGTCCATGGGGGCCGCTGCCCTTGTACAAGAGGCCCCATCCCTGCCCTCACTTCATGGGAAGCTAGGGTCCCATCCATGTGGCCTAGCCTCCTTCCCCAGCCCTCTGACAGATGCTTCTCCATGCCAAATGATGCTTCTCTTCAGTGTGGCTCAGTTGGCCATTGGGTCGGGGACATTTCCCCTGCCAAGCTCTGCCCAGGATTCCGTCCCTTGACTTCTGAAGCAAATAGTACCGGCAGAGTCCACATGGCAGCCCTCCTCCTCTTCAGGCCTGGGAGTTGGGAAAGCAGTATCAGGATTCAAGAAATCAGTGGTACTTTCACAGTAGCGGCTATTCTGAAGTCTTTGTTATTGAACCCAAACAAAGAGGCTGTAGGAAGGCCAACTGTTACAGAACCAGCAATGTAAATGCCAATTCGCTCCAGAAAGACCCAGCACTGGACGTTCCCAGAGCGTGGGCTGGGGCTGTAGCGGAGGATTCTCATGTAGAACTGATTCGACTTTCACATGACACAATTTCCCAGTCTAGACCCAGGTCCTTTCCATGACAAGAATTATCCATGTGAGAAATATATGTCCTTTATGTAGCCAACTTAATAAAAAATGTTGCAAGATATATATGTTTTACTACTGCAAATTTATTTCTTAGAAGTTCATTCCATGGTGGAATGGATGACGACTTCCCTCATCAGACACTGACTAACTGTGTGACCCTAGGCAAGTCTCTTACCTTCTCTCAGCCTGTTTTCTTGAGTGTAAAATCAAGATAATGATGCTAGCACTAATTAACTTGGAAGGCCAGTGTGAACAAAGGACTTAAGCCTTAAAGTGCCATAGAAACAGTGGTGGTTGATGTTATTGTTATTATTGTTACTCTTTGTAATAGTTGTAGCTTGGGATTTCATCAGTGTAGAGACTTCTGGTGCAGAAATTCCCTCTCTCAATGCAGATGACCAAGTCATCTACAGCTTCAGGTCATAGAGAGTTGACTGAGGCCTGAGGAAGTGAGCGACTGGTTCAGAGCCACAGGGCCAGTATTTCAGAGGCAGCCTCCATGACCAGCCCTTCGCTTCCAATGTCAAGATGCACCACCATCATCGTTCTCAGCTAGAGGAGGAAGCCAACTTTTCTGTCTCTTTCTCCAACTATGTCAACAAGCCTATGTTTTTAGCACTAGATCTCCAAGTGTGAGAATTTGATATAACAAATAATTTTATTTAAGACTCCACTGTTTTTCCTCAGATCCCATGGATGATGGGGAATAAGACATTCAGCTGACCAAATTCTCAGTCAGGCTTCCTTTTCTGAGGCTTTCTCCCTAGATGACCCATCACCCGACCCTTGTCTCTGGCTGTAAAGATGTGACTAAGCTCTGGCCTCTCTGGTTGCCTGCAGAATGTCTCTAACAGTTTGGTGCCAGAGGCAGGAAGTGTTCTAGGAGGTAACATATACTTTACCCCTCAGTGCACATTGAATATATTAGAGTGAGTTAATGATGTCAGCTAACCACCCATGAACAGACTCATCCATTCACTCATTCATTCCCTCAAGCTGGCCTCTGAAGGGTTGTCTTGATTTTATCTGCTGAATGTTGAGTATTAATCAGTAGGATCTGGGAAGTCATTGACAGTTTTTGAGCAGATAAATGACTCGGTTTAATTTGTACTTTCAATGGATCAATGTGACAGGGTGTAGAATGGCTTAGAGTGGGAGGTCCTGGAGGCAGGGAGATAAGGTGGAGACCTTTTACAGCCCTGAAGCAACAAGGCAGGAATGAAGGTGGCACCCAATGGAATGGAAAGGGGAGGATGGAGCCTTTAACAGACCTGGACAAATAAGGCTAGAATGAAGGTGGTACCCAGTGGAATGGAAAGGGGAGGATGGAGCCTCTAACAGACCTGGATAAGTCAGGGAAGGAGGTAGTTTGGTGGGGATGATATTGAGTTCAGTATTAGGCATGTTCAACTCGAGGGGCTGATATTTGGATTTGGAATGGTAGAATCAGAGAGATACTATCTCTGTCTTTCTGTCTCTCCTCTTCCTTCATCTGCTGGCAGATGTGAAGTCAAGTTAAAAAAACCCACCTCATATTAGCCAATGTCTCCAAATGGATGCCTTATTCTCCATTGTTTGTCCACCTCCACTCTGTCCAGAGGTGGGTAGCACTCCTCTGGAATCCTTATAAGTCATTGTATTGACCAGAATTCTGTATCTTTCAAAGTTGTTGTGTTCCACAATGTTGTTGTTGAAATTATTCTCCTGGCTTTGGTGATTGAGCACATGATGAACCTTCTCCTTCCTGGTTTATTGTTAGACTTCAGCAAGCATTGTCGGCATTCTAATCTCAGAGAAGGACAGCTGAAACGACATTCAGCTGTCTGTAGGTCTCAGGACAAAAAAGATTTGGAATGGCAAGGAAAAGTTGTGTGCCAGAGTACTAGGGGCCATTCACCCAAACATTTTCTTTGAATCATGGTTAGGTGTTTAAACATCATTAAAGTTGTTACTGGAAAATGCTTGAATAACTAACAAAAAGACAATTATTGGATGAATGACTGTTTTGAGGGGAGCATAGGCCCAGGTGAACTAGATTTTTGCATCATTGAGGAAGGCTCTGTCTTGCCTGATTTCAGGCCTCTAGTATCATGTGCTGTGAGCCACCACCCCTTTGGGTCATTTTGCATTGGGAAACTGGTGTCGTATTAAAAGACTGATTTAAATGTTTTCCTTTTATTGCTGGGCCATGAATAGCTTGGGCCCACACATTTGAACAGATTTCTTAATCTTTCTGCTGCACCTTGCTCAGTGGGGTGATTTGTGGTTGCTTTGTCTCAAGGAGAGGAGGGGAAGATCTACTTACTGTGGGGAAGATAGAAAAGTAATTAATTACCCTGTCTGGGGTTACTATCTGCACAAAATCAAATTACTTGGTTTAGGAAATATTTCATCTGCTAAAAATCCAGTGCAAACCAGAGATACTGTGTCTCCACTGAATAAATGGTGCAACCTAAAGCTAAATTTACTTTTCATTAGTGTGATTGTGGAAGGCAGGACAGAGAATCATCAGAAAGCTCTTTGGCAAAGTACCTGAGAAACTGTCATTTTTTCTGTACCAAATTGAATTGTAAACTGTTTCTATTTAGCATCATTTATGAGCTGGTGGAATGTTATTTAAGTCCCATAATTTTGTGGAGTGCTGTTACATATTGCCCGAGAATGAGGTTTCTATTACTTGTATTTATCTTTGGCATCAGTGTTTGACAGATAACAAATGAAATTCCCTTTCGAAAATTAAATCAGATTTCATTTCTCTCTTTCACCCACGGAGGATGAAAGATGACTCACTTCTTGGGCAGTTCCTGAGACAAGGTGCCTTCCTGTCTGGTCTAAGAGGTGTCATCCATGTTTTACCTTTCTGGCCTTGGTTTTTAAGTGGCGATTCTAGGATCAAGTGAAGTGGTTCTGAGAATGGAAGACCTTCAAGTGTAGCTATCCTTTTCCTTGAGAATGATGGCCTGAAATCCACAGGAAAGTCGGAACTCAGCTTTGCTCACCAGCCTTGTGTGGGTCCCACACATCTGGGCTCCCTTCTACATGATAAGTTAATGCAATATTGACTGAGGGATTCTGCAGGGAGACTTGCCAGAGAAATGTTTTAGTCTAGGGCTATAGAGATTTAATTCTAGCATGGATTAATTGGTTCCTTTGACTATCAGCAACCCGGAGTGACCCTCTAAATCTTGTTTTGGGGTCACCTAAAAGTCCATGCCCAGAATCTCTAGAAGCATCATTCTTCATTGTTTAGCTTTGCAGTGAATAAAAGCCAAAGACTTTTATGATTTTTAAATTATTTTGGATGCTTTTCCATTAACGTTTTCACGGTACTTAAGGTTCAATTGTCTCCATGTTTGATTTTGCTTGTATCCCTTGTATTGTTGAATTTTCAGAGATTGCCTTCCCTTCTCATTTATTTTTTTAAATTTTTTGGTTTTTATTAATTTTTTTGTTTACTTTTAGTTTACAAGATTCAATTCCACAATTTCTTGAATTTCAAATTTTCTCTCCCTCCCATCCCTTCCCCACCCGCCCATGGTGGTATGCAATCAAGTATAGGATCTGCAAATACTTTCAGGTTGGACATTAGTCAGGTTATAAAGAGGGATTGTATCAGATGGAATGAAAAATGGTAAAGAGGAAATAAAACCAAACAAGAAAAAGAAAAAGATCAGGTAGTTTGTTTCAATCTGGGTTCAAATTCAGTTCTTTCTAGTTCTTTCTCTGAATGTAGACATCTGTCTCAATCATGAGTCTTTTGGGATTGACTTATAACACTGCATTGTTGAGAAGAGTCCAGTCTTTCAAATTGGTCTTCACACATACTTTGTGTCTGTAATTGTGTACAATTTTTTTCTGGCTCTACTCTTCTCACTCAGCATCAGTTTGTATGAGCCCCTCCAGGTAAATATGAAGTCCATCTGCTCCTTGTTTCTTATAGCACAATAGTATTCCATTACATGCAAATACCACAGCTTATTCAGCCATTTCCCAATTGATGGGTATCCCCTGAATTTCCAATTCTTTGCCACCACAAAAAGAGCTGCTATAAATATTTTTGTAGATATGGGTCTTCCTCCCATGTCTATGATCTCTTTGGGATATAACCCCAACCCTAGAAGTGGTATTGCTGGGTCAAAGGGTATGAAACTATTTATAGCCCTCTGGGCATAATTCCAGATTGCTCTCTAGAAAGGGTGGATCAGTTCACAACTCCACCAGCAATGCATTAGTGTTCCAATTTGCCCACATCCTCTCCAGCATTTGTCATTTTTCTGTTTTGTCATCTTAGCCAATCTGAATGGTGAGATGTGGTACCTCAGACTTGTTTCAATTAGCATTTCTCTAATCAACAGTGATTTAGAGCATTTTTTTCCCTTTTCATTTATGACCCTGTCCATGTCCTCCCAAAAGTCCATCACAGGGGTCCACCCCACTGAAGGTGTGTATCTATGTTTTCCCTTGGCTATTGGCCTGAGTAATACCTCAAGACATTACTAAACAAATAAACTCCTTGCAAATAGAAGATGGGAAATTTGAACAGATAAGAGTTTATGTGAAAACAACTTGTAGGTTTTTTTAAAATTTATTTTTATTTATTTATTTTTTAAATTAAATTTTATGTTTATTTTTAGTTCACATCATTCATTTCCACAAGATTTTGAGTTACAAATTTTCTCCCCATCTTTCCCCTACTCACCACTCCAAAACAGTGATCCCACTGAATACCCCCTCCCCCAATCTGCTCTCTCCTATATGCTCTCCTTTCCCGCCTCCGATTTTCCAGTAGAGCAAGATGGATCTCTATGCCCCAGTGCCTATTAATCTTATTTCCCAGTTGCATATACATAATAATAATAATATATATTTTAAACATTTGATTTTAAAATTTTGAATTCCAGATTCTTTCCCTTCCTCCTCCATCATCACCCACCCTTCAACCTTTATTTTGCCCTCTGGTTCTAAAACATCAGTGCAATTTTCCTTGAGAATTTCTTGAAGGATGATTTCTAGGTTCTTAATTTTTTTGGTTCCTTTTTTTCTCTCTTTTTAATTTTTTAATTTACATCATTCATTTCCATAAGATTTTGTGTTACAAATTTTCTCCCCATTTTCCCCCTACCCACTATTCAAAAACAGCGATCTCACTGAATGTCCCCTCCCCCAATCTGCTCTCTCCCGTATCTTTCCCCATTCCCCTCTGACTTTCCAGTAGGGCATGGTGGATCTCTATGACCCAGTGCCTGTATATCTTATTGCCCAGTTACATGTAAAATAATAATAATAATAATATATGTATTTAAACATTTGATTTTAAAACCTTGAATTCCAGATCCTTTCCTTTCCTCCCTTGTCGACCACCCTTACTGGGAAGATAAGCAATTAAGTATAGGTTGTACATGTATAGCTATGCAAAACATTTCCATAGTGGATATATTGTGAAAGACTGACTATATTTCCCTTCATCCTATCCCACCCTCCACTTGTTCTATTCTCTATTTTGATCCTGTCCCTTTTCAAAAGTGGGTACTTCCAACTTCCCTCCCCCCAGGCTACCCTCCCTTCCATCATCCCCCCTCTCATTCCCTTTCCCCCTACT
Source organism: Petaurus breviceps papuanus (assembly GCF_028583685.1). Taxonomy (NCBI): domain Eukaryota; kingdom Metazoa; phylum Chordata; class Mammalia; order Diprotodontia; family Petauridae; genus Petaurus; species Petaurus breviceps. The sequence goes on along the minus strand of NW_027185872.1, from coordinate 8,903,767 downwards.
CTCCTGTAGAGTGAAATACCCTATTTAGTGTGTATGTCATTCCCTACCTAAGCCAAATTCAATGAGAATAAGGTTGACTCATTCCCTTTTGCCTTCCTGTCCTTCCCCTCCATTGTAATAGTTTTCCCTTGCCTCTTCTATATGAGATAATTTACCCCATTTTGTCTCTCCCCATCTCCTCTCATTATATTCCTCTCACCTCTCAATTTGACCTTTTAAGTATCATCCCTTCCTATTCAATTGGTCCTGTGCACTCTGTCTATGTATACCTGTACATATATATGCATACACTCATGTATGTATTCATGTATTCATACGCCCATATACCCTCCTATATAGACATATATGTATGTGTACACACACACACACACACACACATACACATTTATGTTCCCTTCATCTATTCTCATAGTGAGAAAAGTTTCATAAGTTACAATGATTGTTTTTCCATGTAGGAATGTAAATAGTTCAACTTTGATAAGTTCCTTATGATTTCTTTTCCCGGTTTACCTTCTCATGCTTCACTTGCTTCTTGTATATGAATGTCAAATTTTCTATTGAACTCTGTTTTTTTTTTTCATCAAGAATGCTTGTAAGTCCTCTATTCCATTGAATTGCAATTTTTTCCCTTGAAACATGATACTCAGTTTTGCCAGGTAGGTGATTCTTGGTTTTAATCCCAGCTCCTTTGACCTCTGGAATATCATATTCCAAGCCCTTTCGTCCCTCAGTTTAGAAGCTGCCAGATCCTATGTTATCCTGATTGTGTTTCCACAATATTCAAATTGCTTCTTCCTGGCTGCTTGTAATATTTTATCCTTGATCTCAGTATTGCAGAACCTGGCTATAATATTCCTAGGAGTTTTCCTTTTGGGATCTTTTTCAGGAGGTGATTAGTGGATTCTTTCAACCTCCATTTTGCCCTTCTGGTTCTAAAACATCAGGGTGATTTTCCTTGAGAATTTCTTGAAGGATGGTTTCTAGGTTCTTTCTTTGATCATGGCTTCCATGTAGTCCAATAATTTTTAAATGATATCTCCTGGATCTATTTTCCAGGTCAGTGGTTTTTCACATGAGCCATTTCATATTGCCTTCTGTTTTTTCTTTTGTTTAGATCTGTGTGATAACATCTTGATTTCTCATAAAGTCACTAGATGCCATCTTCTCCAATCTAATTCTGAAGAAATGATGCTCTTGAGCTTTTGAGATTCTTTTTCCATCTGGCAAATTCGACTTTTTAAGGCATTTTTCTCCTCATTACCTTTTTGAGCCTCTTTTGCCATTTGAGTTAGTCTATTTTTAAGGTGTTATTTTCTTCAGTCAGTTTGTTGACTCTCGTTTCATAATTTTCTTGCATTATTCTCATTTCTCTTCTCAGTTTTTCCTCCACTTCTCTTATTTGGTTTTCAAAATCCTTCTTAAGCTCCTCCATGGCTTGTAACCAGCTCATATTTTTCTTGGAAGCTTTTGGTGCCGATGTGCAGACTTCACTATCTTACTCCTGTTCCATGCTTTGATCCTTTTTGTCCCCCAAATAGGAGTCTAATGTTGGATTGCTGTGCTTGCTTTGCTTCCTGTGCTTGCTCATGTTGCCACTCAATTACTTGACTTTTGAGCTTTTTGCCAAAGAACTCTGCTACCAGAGCGGGAAGCTTTGTTCCAAATCACTGGCGTTTTTGCAGCTGCTGGAGCTATTATTTAGGTGCCCTCTCTGAAGCCTCCACACACTCTGGCCACCTGGCCACACACCCTAGGACCTCCACCAAGGACAGGAATCCAGATCCAACAAGGTTAAAGCAAGAGTTTTTACTCCTCAGACTGGACGTTTGGTCCCCATACAATATTCAGTCCAGGAGCTCTGAAGCAGCTATGTGTCAGTGGCCACCCTCCAGGGGGCAGAGGCCAGACCACTCTCTTGGAACCCCTCTTCCCAAGGTCCACTGACCTCTCACTTTGTCTTTGGCATTTATGGGTTGATAGTTCTGGAAACCGCCACAGCTGCTTGTCATCCACTATCCCAAAATCCTTCAGCTGGCTGCTGGTCATGGCTGGCCTGAGGCTAAAACATCCAACTCACACGGGGTTGGGCTCCGCTCCTAGGGTGCTGCAATGGCCCCTATCTGCCGACCTGCCAGTCTGTCTTCAGCAGGAGGTTAGTTTCTGTCACTTTGTGGGTTCTGTAGCTCTAAAGTGTGTTTAGAGTCATTTTTTACATGTATTGGAGGAGGCAGAAGCAGGAGCCCCACTGAAGTCCTGTTTCTACTCTGCCATCTTGACTCTACCTTGTAGGTTTTTGTGGACCATGAATTTAATATGATTCAGTGGTATGACTTGGCCACCAGCCAAGACCATATGATCATCGGTACAACATTTTAGGAAGGACATTGACAGACTGGAGCGCCTTTGGAGGAGGAAGACAAGGGCAACGAAAGGCTTTGGGAGTCGGCCCCCTGGGCTGAGTTTTGAGTGGGAGGTCAAGTGGCAAGCCTCACCCAAAACGAGATGTTGGGATCACTTATGACTTTCTGTGACTCACATATTCCCTTCCTGATTACCTTGGGGCATACTCACCTATATAGTTGTTGGCAGAACTTAAAGTGTTACATCTTTACAATTATTATTCTTGAAAAGATGGACCTTCGTTTCAGGGGAAAATCTGTGCAGCCTCCCCCAGATTCCCAAGGCTACACACCCCTGGCCATTCTTTTGTTGCCTCCCAAGGAGTTCAAGTGGTGACAGATAAGCACCGTGTGCTGTCCATCCAACTCAGCTCCAGGTAGACTGAGAGAAGGCCCTTGAGGCAGGCACTATTTCCTTTTGCCCTTTGTATTTCCAGCACCTAGAACAGCACCTGGAGCCTAGAAGACACTGAATAAATGCTGATGAATTGTGATTAATGATCAGAAGATCATTGCTCAGAATAATTTCTGTGGCTTTAGCTTTCAAGGACTCTTGTATGATTTTGACCCTTGGGAAGCCACCTCTACAGTGACACTTTGGTCTCTTAAATCAAGCTCTCCCTTATAAGCTACAAACAAGGCCCCCAGTCCTTTGCTTTCTTTACCTCTTTTAGACAAATATTTGACTATCCAGTGTCTGTGAATCCCTGCATGCTCCTTTCCTGTGCCTTCACCCAGAATGTTCTTGTCATGGGTCTAAGTCACCCTGACGGTGACAGAGAGCACAGTGGCCCCCAAAGACCTTGTCCTTGTCCTGCCCTGCTGTACAGTATTACCTTTTAGAGGCTCTGGCTGCCTGAAAGGGAGCTGTGTTCTAGAGTCCAGAAAAGCTCAGCTCTTTGGGGTTTTCCTCTCTGACTTGTAGTTTCCTTCCTATTTGTTTATCAAATAGTTTAGAAAAAATATTATAAACATCATAGAATAAATCAATAGGTTCTTCTCAAGTAACTTTTGCAATCTGGTTTTGATGGAGGGCACCCTCCTGTACAGTACTTACATGCCTGTACTTTTATGATTATGCATATTTCAAATTAGATTGTTTAAAACTGAATACATTACTGCAAAGGACTTATCCTACATTTTCAATCGCCACATTGTTGAAGAGACAGGAGTAGTTGATTCTATGAAGAATCCAAAAGATGTCCCAGCATTAAATAAACTGCCAGAATGCTGGAGAGTGAGTCTATTAGAGTTGTTTGTCTTGATCTTCAGGAGGATGAGCCTGTAAGTGACTCTTGGAGGGATCTTTGGGACAAAGATTCTTTTACAAAAATAGCATCTGGTTTCTCAACAAGAAAAAAACCACTCTATTAACTGGAAACTTTCAGGAAACTTGAATTTTGGGAGCTTTGGGAAGTTAATAGATTCTTAGTAAAGGAGCTTAGAGATCTGTTTTCTAATAATCTCATTTCACAAGTGGGGAAATGGAGGTCCAGAGAGCTGAAGGGATTCACCCAAGGCCATAAGGGGTATCAGTGGCAGCTCTGGGACTGGCTATTCATGGTGGAAACCATCCTGACTTCTGTGTTTTATGTATTAAGTGGTTGTTGTTTTTGTTTACTTGTTTGTTTTAGCAATGCCATAGTCCCGGTGGTGCGAGGTAAAGCCTGGACAAAGGACCTTAAGCTTCAGGGGAAGCCCTAGCTGATGCTTCCTTCAAAAGTGCCATGTGAAGACATATTATCTATGTGGTGATGCTGCTGTCAGGGTAACAATGACAGTAGCAATGCTGTTTGTCATTTATGTGATACCTCAAGGCTTTCTGAGTTCTGGTAGCATATATTTGGGCAGAAATGGAGCTTGAACATGGTCGTAGGCTGACCCCTTAGTAGGAGAGGTAGAGCCGAGATGCTAGATGTGAGATTAGATACCTATTCATTCTTAGCTTAGACAGCAGACTGGGCACGCATGAAGTCCAATGTGGCCCTGGACAAGACTAGGGGAATGACCACAGAGGGAAGCACAAGGGTGAGGCATTGCTGGGCTAAAGATAAGCCATGAGAAGTCAATGCCCATGGAGTATGGCATCTGGGGGAGCCCTTCTGGGAAGACCGAAGAGTCTTCTGGGTGAAGATAGGGCGCTTATGGTAAATCGACATTGGTGGTCCCAATAGGTTCATTCTGAGAACTTTTACTGCATAAATTTATGCAGTATATGGCAAGCATGCACAGTACAATGGAATGTAATTGAAACTTCAACTAGTTGGAGCTCCCAGTTATCAGGATGTTTTTTCTATTCCTTTTTTGAGGAGGAAAAGGCAAATACCAACTCATAACTAAGATTCAGTTTAAATAGAGCAATGACAAAATTCCAAGCCAGTCTTTGAAGCATATGGTAAGCCTCAGCACATACTAATGTTCAGAAAAATGAGTAAGAGCCACCAGACAAAACCTTTTTTCCAAGGAACATGGCAGACTAAGAGAAGAAATAGCCTGGAGATAAAAGAGAGACTGCCAGATTTAGATTCAGGAAGACTCTTCTACAAACTTTCTCTGCTATTCATCACCTCTGTCAACAAATCATTTCACTCTGCTGAGGTTTAGCTTTCTCATCTGTTAAATGGACACAGTAATACGTTTAGACATTCCAAATTCTGACAATGTTGAAGCATAATCTCATCAATAACATGATTATTCAGGGCACCCCGTGTACCACTTACAATGTAAGGCAAGCAGAGTAGACAGAGAGTTAACCAGGAAGGTCAGGCAGCCTGGGCTCCAAGTCACATTTCTGTCAGCTTCTGACTGTGTGACCCTGGGCAAGTCACAACACTTTTCAGGGCTCCAGGCCATTAATTCTCTCTAGATTCAGAGAAGTGGCTGCCCTGCTTTAGTGCAGGTAATTTCCTATGCCTGGGGCCTCTCGAGTCTGGTCACTTTAGCCATCTTTATAATGGAAGGGAAGGACACAAGACCAGATTTTTACTTACCTGGGAACCCCCAGAACCAAGAAGCTGAGCAAGATGTCCCTTTGACACATGCTAAGGAAACAACAATTTGTATTTGCCCCAGTGGGAGCTGTCCTTGGGTAGGAGTCCTGTGGAGCCTTCTGTTGGCCAGTCATTTTAAAACATGAAAGATAAACCAAAAAATGAATGACATTGTTTTCTGCCCTGACCCCCGCCCTGAGTGGAGGGTCCTTATTTGGAGAACACAAAAAGCATTTTGCTTAGAACCTCCCTGGGTGAAACAAGGAACCAGAACTTTGAAATCTCAGGCCTAGAGGCAGAAAGGCATCTTCGCAGGGATCATTCAAGGGGCTCTTTGTCTCATAAACAGCAGACTCAAAGGAAGAGGTCTCTGCTTCCTTGACATGTCTCCTTCATTGGAAGCAACACTGTCTCCTGGAATAAGCTACACCCTCTGTGTGTGGTCTCCATTTGAGCTGCAGAGCAGGGCTACCAAAGGAGCTGCTTAGCCCAGCATCATAGATGAGCCCACAATGTTCAACTGGATTTTCCCTAGTCTGGTGTTAACTAACAGGGGTGCTAATGTGCATCCTTGTTCCTCTGCAGGTCCTTGGTCAGGTAGGTTTGCCTCATTTCACCAAAGTTCCCTTTTATTTTTCATTTATTTTATTCTGAATTTAAGAACTAAAACAAGCATTTCCGTAGCATAGTAGTATAGAAAAAAAGATGATTGCACATGAAACAAGTCTGTTTTGTATTTTGTCATCTCACAAGTTTGGGCTAACACAGTTTAATGTCTAAGTGTTTTTAACCATTTTGGCTGGAGGCTTAAAGCTGGGGTTCATTACTCAATAACCAGGCCAGGGTGGCTTGGTTAATCACATTGGTTCAGGCCTTGTGGAATTAGTTCCCAACTTCATGAATTATCTTGGATTCATCTTTATAGCTCAAGAGCTGATGGCATCCAGAAATGGCTCTGGGAAAGGGCCAAAGCTATGGTGAGGCATGGAAGCTGGACTCTGCCCCCACAAGATGAATTCCATTTGTGAAGATAAACTAACATGTCATTCAAATCACTTCCCAGAATTATTGACATGACAGGTGGGAAATAAAAGTGGAATTTTCTGAGAATGGTTTTTGGTGAGTTCCTGGGATTTTTTCTGCTCCTGGAAGAAGTGAAACTATTTTCCAAGGTATCCATTAAAGGAGGCATGGGACTTTCTCAGGCTTTTGCCACTGGATGCACCATTCTGTTTCTGTCCTTAATAAAATAACACAGTGAGACTAGTAGTACCTGTGAATGAGGGGCAAGTTAGCCTGTCAATCACAGAAGCATTTTTTGAGTGCCTGCTGTGTGTCAGATATTGCTTGGGGATACACTAACATTTGTATGTTAGTGAAGGAAGATGGATGTGGACAGTGAGATTACTCCTGGGCCCGTGTTCCCCCGACATGAATCAATTGGGAGGCAAGAAAACAGTTTTTTTCACAAAGGGTACCTTTAAAACCTTTTAAAAATTTCTTTGCATTTGATTCGGAAGATAGATATGACAAGGCACCCCGGTGAGTAACCCCTACTCCCCAACAAACAAAAAAGTGGCTGAAGAAAGCGCACTGTAAGCGTGTTAAAGTTGTGTGGGCAGCTGAGAGGGGGGTGATCAGTGCGCATGTCTCAGGCTGACACGGTGGATGGAAAATGAGCTAGCTCCCCAGTCAGACCGAAGGGAAGGAAGCTGAATTGCATTGGGGAGACTACCCAGTGCAGTTCCTAATTCGGTGACCCCCTGCTTCTCCCCGAAGTAAAGACTCCTGTTCTTAACATCATCATTCTTTTGATGACGCTGTCTGACTGTGACATTGTCTGTCTGGGAATGCCCATCTACAGAGAATGAGAATGGGGTTCATTGGAAGGACAATGAGGGGAGTCATGTGGGTGTGAGTGGCCCATAAAATATTACACCAAAGAATGTCATAGAGTGGATGTATGAAAGATGTCATTGGGAACTTGTCTACTTAGAAGAGTAGGTGGTGGGTCACGAGGAACCCTGAGAGATAGACTGTGGCCAACCCACTGGTTCCATCCATTGTTAGGGTCTCTAAAAAATATGTTGGGTAGAGACGCCTTAGAGAATTGAGAGGAGGAAATGAGCAAGACTAAGAATAGATCGTAGGGTGCCTCCTCAGAAGGGGCACTCGCATGAGTGAGATGGCATATCTATGCATACAAGTGCTAAATGAAGGTCCATAACAATAGCTGAGGAAAGAGGGTACTATGCCATGGTTTTGTGGGCTGAGCTGCTGAGACAGGGCAGAGCAGATGTAGAATGCTGGTAAAGCCAGCTTGAGATGAAATACTACCCATCAGATGGATATTTGAGGAGAGACTTAGACATTCTAGGAGGAAACATTCTCAGAAACTAAAGTTCTGATCTAGTCAAAGATGCCTATAGGTCATTGTCTTCCACCAGCTCATTTACATGTGATTATTTTCAGGTTTTTTTTAAGGTTTAAACTGAGAAAATATACAGCAACTAAGTGGGGACTAAGGGAATATTATATCAAGACTATTGGGGGTCAGACCTGAGGGATAGGCAGATTTTTTTGAATTTCTCATTCTAAGGTAGCCGGATGAATTATGAAACATGAAGAGGTGCTGATTAGAAACTTGCTGCAGATTTAGGAAATGACAGACCAGAGATGAGAATAACGGTACTCACTGTAATACTTAGCACTCTGTATGAGTTAACTCATTTGATCTCCACAACAAGCCTGGGAGGTAGGGGCTGTTATTATGCCCAGTTTGCAGATGAAGATACTTCGAGGTTAAATGCCTTGCCCAGGGTCACACAGCTAGGAAGTGTCTGAGTCAGGATTTGAACTCAGGTCTTCCGATCTCCAGGTTCCTGCTCTACCCATTTCACCACGCATCTGGCTAAAGATCAGAAAGAAGAGAAGCTCATGGTAGAGATTATCTTTGAAAGAAGCAGAGAGGAAGAGGATGAGAAGATCAAAGCTGCATCAGACTGAGATGGTCGAGAAAGGTGCCTGAAGTCAGGAGCATTCTTTAGCTGTTATTCTCATTGGGGAAAAGCTCTCTAATTGCTGCAAATTCACTGAAGGAATGTAAGACATTCATGCCATGTTAGGAGCTACTGGGACTTGTCTTCTCTCTCTAGCACAGCCTACTGTATGAAATGGGGGAAATCCAGGGTTCTGACTGCATTGACCATGGCTCGAAAGGGAGGAGACCTGAGGATCTGTGCAGTCTCTGAGCCAAGGAAGCATTTGAATTAGCTTAACATTGCTTTAGCACTCAGGTAAGGATGGCTGTGTGCTAAAAGACCTTAGCACTACTTCAGTGTTCTGGGAGTATCAGAGAAGGAGTTTTGATCAGCAGGAGAGCTGTGAGGGCCAGAGATGAGATAGCAAATAACTGATTTAACCCAGCACGTGACTCATGCCTCACAGGCACAGGAGACCAAGGACATTGAGACCTCCTGTCAAGAGTTGTGAGTTGGTCCAGATATATGTTTTCCTACTCATTTGACTTTTTGCTATATATTTCTAAGTGTGTGCCCACTGTTCCCCATGAAAGTTCATTGATAGAAAAGTGTGACTCAAGTGTGGGGTGGATTTTTTGATTTGATATTTAGGTTATCCCTAATTTTGCTTTCTCTTAGGTAAACGTTATGTTTATTGCTTCTCATTTAGTAAATACTTCATGTTTGAAGATGGGTGTTGTCATCATGTCAGGTTGTGTGTAAATGAGGGCTTAGAATCTTTATTGGGGAGTAGTAGGGGTGTGTATCTCCTAGTCTACCCCAGGATTAGGTTTAGGAACCTGATATAGGATCAGTATCCGATAATGTACCAATATTGCCCTCCTGGCTGTTCTTCTAGCATGTGACTTGAGACACAGGCCGTTCTCTAGAGAAACTAAGGACATCACATGGCACTCCATCTCCTGACTCTTTCCTCTTTTTTAGGGCCTCCTCCTGACTTCCATGATCCTTTATGTCTCAGGTCAGATTCTTCTTTCTTTAGGACCCCTTTTCCAGGATCCTTTCCTACTTGTGTATTTCATTGAAATTGCTTCCCATTAATCTTGGATATATCTTGTATATGTATAGTTGTTTGAAGATTCTCTCCCCATTGAAATGTGAACACCTTGAGGGAAGGGACTGTGTTTCTGGCCTGTCTATCCTCATCTTTTAGCAGAGATCTTGGCCTCTCCACCTGACAAATAGTGAACAGTTAATAAGTGCTTGTTGCCTCACGGACTCCTAATCCAGGATTACTCTCACTGTCGGCCTCCTTTGCTCCTCCACATGCTGCTGAATGGACCTGGAGGAAATAACAAAGCCATGCTGACTGCACCCATTACATATTTTTTCTCTTTTTTTCAAATGGGCCTTTAATACAGTAGGCAAACATTTGATTGCTCCCCAATCATTTCACAATGTCAATCCCCACATGAGCTATTCTAAACCTTCTGATTTTGCCTCAGTCCTCTCATGGTATCCTCTACCCTCACCCACTCATCCAAGGCCATTGCTTCTGACTTCACTGAGAAAACAGGGGCCATTAACCAAGTTGTCTTCTCCCCAAATGGGATCTTTCTTGACTTCTTTGAAGCATCAGCACTCACTTTCTCCTGGAAACTCTCTCCACTTTGGGATTTTAAGAAACTAGTCTCTCCTGGTTCTCTTATATATTCTAGAGGCCACTTCCATCCTCTTTGCTCATTCTCTATCCGTGTTATACTCAATAACAATGGATACCCTTAAGGCTATGTTCTGGAATCTCTGCTCTTTTAATTCAATATTATCTCCCTTGGCAAGGTCACTGGCTATCATGGGTTCAATTATCATCTCTATGCGGAGGACTGTTTGTCATCTGTCTGTCTGTCGATCCCTCCATCTCTCTCTCATCTGTCCATTCACTTTTCTGTGTTTTTATATGTATATGACCTCCATCATACGTACATATATGTTTATAAATATACATATGCACATGTCTAACCCCAATGTTTCTGCTGAGCTCCAGCATTGCTTCTGCAGTTCTCTCTACCACATTTGGAGCTGAATGTCCAACAGGCATCTCAAAATCAACACGTCCCAAAGACGACTCATTCCTTCTGGTCACAGACCATTCTTGCCCCACCATATCTTTATTGTCATCTTCCCAGTTATTTGGCCTCGACATCTTGGTGCCATCCTCAGCTCCTCCCTTTCATTTTCCCCCTCGGATCCAATCCACTACATGCATCTGATCCATCACATGATCTCATCCTTCCTGCCTTTGCTTTGTCTCTCATTGCATCTCCTTCCCATTCCCACGGTTAGAAGCCTAGTTTAGGCCGTCACTATTATGACCCTTGGCAATTGCCATCCTTTCTTGGCCTCTCTCCGCGCTGACCCTTCCTCCACTTAGCTGTCCAGACAGTTTCCCAGAGATGTATGTCTTATCGTGTCACTCCCCCACCACTTCATTAGCACTAGGGACTCCCTGCTACGGCCAGGATCACAATATCTGGTCTTTAAAACGTTTCATGCTGGTCCTTCTCCTGCCTTTCATCTTCTTGCGTCACTGCTTCCTTGCACTCAACAATCCAGTTCCATTGGCTTACCTGCCTTCCATGGTCAGGCCATGTCTAGAATACCGTGGGCAGTTCTGGGTACCACATTTTAGTAAGGGCCTTGACTGGCTGGAGAGCATCCAGAGGAGGGCAGTCGTGACAGGGAATGGTCTCAAGATCAGACCAGATGAAAGCTGCCCTGAAGGTCTTTAGTGTGGATAGGAGAACCTCCAGGAAGAAAGGGACGGATGGGTGTCTGTGGGTCCTTGAAGGGTGTGCGGAGGAGAAGTGTACTTGCTTTGTTTGAACCCAGAAGGCAGAAGAGAACAAGGACAAATGAGTGACCATTGAAAGGAGGCAAAGCTGAACTTGTGTAAGGGGAGGAATGAAACAATAACAAACTTGTCCTCAATTAGAATTGTCTAAAGTGGGATGGGAGGCCTCCAGAGCTTGAGTTTCCTGCCGTTAGAGATCTTGTAGAGAAGACTAAGTGACTACCTTACGGGACAGCAGTGGAAATACCTTCTGGGGCATTGGTTAGAGTCAGTGAGGCAACTGTGAAATTCTGGAATTCCAATGGGAGGGTCTTTAAAGCCCTTCCCCCCCCCCCCAATTGGGCAGAGGCAACAAATAATCAACTGTCTAGAGAAGTAATGGTTCCCCTTCCTTGGAGGTCTTCAAAGAGGCCAGTGGCCACTTGTGGGGTATGTTACAGTGGAGATTCCTTCTGTGTTTGGATTGGGTCAGGTTCCATGAGTCTGTGAGAGAAACAAAAATACTCAGAAGCACACCAGTCCCAGGAAAATAACAACACCATTCCTGAATGTACTTGGCCAACGAGGAGGTAAACACATCTATCTTTCTTGTCAGCTTTGCCCAATATCTGGGTGACCTTGAACTGAGAGGGCAGCAATGGCAGGCCTGAAGAAAGTCTACTGCAGGCAGAGTTGGAGGCCTTTCTTTAGACAGGCAGAGACTGCATGATGGAGTGGCAAGAACAAGTGATCTCTGAGTCCCAAAATCGTGATTCACATCCAAGCTCAGTCACTGGCTAATTGCTAGACCTTGGGAAAGTCAATTGTCTTATTTGGGCTTTTGTTTCCTCATCAATAGGTGACAGACAATAACACCCCAAAGTACTTGCCTCATCAGGTTTGTCCAGAAGTTCCAAGAAGTTTAATGAGTCACAAGTGCATTGTCAAGCATGACAAGCTCTTGGTGTGAGCAGCAATACTGAAGGCAGAGAGAGGGCATGGGGGAGTGCAAGGAGGGCTGGATTCAGTCTAGTTCAAATACCAACTCTGCTATTTACTAGCTATGGAACTCTGGGCCTTCCCCTTCTCCTTTCTGAGCCTTGATTCTCCCTCACTCATATACCATCATTAGAAGATAGCCAAACCCTTTCTATCTCCAGATCCTGGGAAACTCCAACTGTCCTTACAGAAATCCCAGAGGGGACATCTGAATAGCTGGGATTGATCTGAAGGTTTGTGGCTTCACTGTCTCTTGGCTCTTTGGTCTCACATGCTCTTAGTGATTTATTTTCAATGGCCAGCACCTGTCGGTGAGATGTGCTGGTTCATCTGGACAGTTTTCTGATGAGGTGGGGGAAATGCCTTTGAAAATACAGGACCAAGGCTGCCGGAATCCTCTGACTATGGGGGAGACTGCTCTTCTCGCTTTTTCCTCTTTGAGGTCCTTAATCTTCTCCTTTTTGTCTCTTTCTCATCTCAGTCCCAGGAGGAAGTTTGTTGGCAGCACTTTGCATGTACTCTCTTTCTCTGAGCTTTGAGTGACTCCATGTGCCTCACTAAGCACTCAGTTAGTGCAGGAACGGGACGGTGGGACTCCCAAAAGACAAGTTGGGGAAAGCTTCCCTGCCCCTCCCTGGTATGCAGCTGGCTCACAGGGCTGCCTCTGAACAGAGAGAAAGGAGTGTCTCTGTACAGTCCCCACCCAGACGGGGACTCTCCATGAAGTTAGAGCATGGATGAGCTGAGTGATGGAGCTTCAGCAAGTGAGCACGTGTGAAGAAAAGAAGCAAGATTCCATTGGCTGTGCCCGTTGGTACAAGGGCCACAGTGGCCGAGCACTTGGCCAATGGCCATTGTGTTTGTGGAGGGCACAGTCTCTTGCCAGGCCTTTGACACTCACAGGTTCTGCCTCATCTCTAGTCACTTCCTGATGCACACCCTCCCTATTCAATCAGTGGCCACGCCTTGTCACTTCAGTCCCCTTCTCTTCACTTCCATGGCTGGAGTCCAGCTGAGGCTTTCCCCAGCCCTTCCTCCGGTCATAAGTAGCAACCTCATTGTAACTGGGCTTCTGGTTCCCTGTCTGTCCTCCTGCCCTCCATGCCCTTGTAAGGGACCAAGTCAAGGTTCTGCTTCTCTGCCAAATCAAACAAAGCAGCTTCTCAGTCTGGCACAGAAAAGGCCCAGGGAGTCAGCTCTCCCTAGACTCCCTTTCCAGGCTTATTCCACACTACTCATCATGTGCACACTCTACACCTCACCAGACCGGACCACTTGCTGTTCCTTTGACATGCAGTACTCCCTTTACCACCTCTGTGCTTTTGCTCAGGTTATCACCTTTGTCTGGAAGGTGTTCACTCTTTACCTCTGCCTCTTAGAAGTCAAAGCTTCTTCCCAAGCTCAGTGCAGGTGCCACTTCTTGAAGGAAACCTTTCCTGATTCCATTAGTGGTTCTTGATGCTGCTCTCCCCTGAAATGATCAACCTATAGATATCTATCTGTCTATCTATGTCTATCTATCTATATGTCTATCTATCTATATGTCTATCTATCTATCGATCTATCTATCTATCTATCTATCTATCTGTCTGTCTGTCTGTCTGTCTGTCTGTCTGTCTGTCTGTCTGTCT
>NW_027185872.1:8824442-8889927 GCF_028583685.1 Petaurus breviceps papuanus | reverse complement strand
TCTGTCTGTCTGTCTGTCTGTCTGTCTGTCTGTCTGTCTGTCTGTCTGTCTGTCTGTCTATCTATCTACATGTAAGTGCCTTGAGGGCAAGTTCTGGTTTTTGTTTTGTTCCAGCACCTAGGATAGTACTTTGCACCTACTCAAGTATGTCATTGGATCTAAAATCTCATCAGTTGGAAGATGCCTGCAGAGGTGCAGATTGTGGCCTGTTTAGGCCCGCTCAGTCCCATGTGACTCTTGTCCCTGCCCTCCCATAGCTTCATAGATGTTTGTTGGATGGTATTGGGTTCATGGACAAGGATGTGCTTTCAGCTCTTGGATCAGAGGGTGGCTTTGGGGTCAGTTTCAGGCTGCCCAGAGAACAAAGGTGACCTTCACCTTTAGCTGAGCCTTGGCCCAGCTTTATCAGGAGGTGTTTGAGCATTACCTAATCCATGTCTGGCTTACTGTAAGGCCCTTGCCCCTATCTCCTGATCTAAGGCAGAAGGATGTGGACGTGTTGGGCGCCTCCTAGGAGCAGGACCACGGGACTGGGTGGAGGGCATGCAGTGCCTTTGCTTCCCAGTTTCCAGTTCGGAAATCATTCGAGCTTTTCCTTGTAAATATTAAAATATGAGATCATGCAACATTGTGTAGTTAAGCAGGGATCTCTAAGTTCAGAGTTTTAAAATTCATCAATACCCATTAATAATTGATAAAACGTTAAAGTGTTTGGTAGAGTTTCTTTGGGTATTTATAACATTCTTTTGCATTTTGCTTTATTTCAGCTGTGGAGTAAAAAGTGCCTTTAAGTTTCTCCTTAAAATTCTTTTGCCCTTTCCCCCAAGATTGCAGGTCCACACTCATGATTAATATGGGAAAGATTCTCTCTGAACCCGTTTCATATGTAAAGCAGGCTTGAGTTCAGATTTTGATTAAAATGGAGCTGCATGGCCTTCCAGCTCAGCTCTAATTTTATTTAAAATTCTTTTTCTGCCCCTGTGCTGAAAATAGCAAGCTGATATTAATAAACCAGGGCTTAGAGCAGGGCATTGCCAGAGAGAAGCTCTTGATGGCAGCTATTTACCTAACTAGAGTTTGATTGCAAAGTTAACAGGCCTCTGGGTGACTGGAATGGAGCAAGCATCTTTAAACTCCTTTCGGTTTTTAACCCAATTGAATTTGGCCCCTGAAAGTTTAATATCCTGTGGTACAGAGCTGGCATGAGGCTCCCCAAGCTGCAGTTCCCTCAAGTGAGAGCTCTTTAATGACATCATAGGCATTGCGCTCAGAGAGTTGGGTTAAATGTCTTTCTCCAAATGCAAAACAGGGGCCAAGAGTTAATAAGCTCTTTCATGGAGTTCTATTTCTGTCCCGTTTTAACTCTTTCTGAAGTCACTAAGAACTCAACCAGCAAAGAGGTTTTGAATTAGCTTCTTAGACTTCTTCAGAAGAACTTCAGCATTGAGAGATGAAAGCAACCCCAGCCCCTTCTGAGTGTTCCCATTCTAATGAGCCAAACCACGTTGTAGGGTTTTATGTGACACTTGTGGTGCCTGGAATCGCCAACCAAGGCAGGCCTTTACATGAGCCTACCTCAGGGGAATGATGAGTCAGCCTCCATGTTGTACCCCCCCTCCCCCCAGGCCTGTGCAATATGCAGGCCTGACCCTGTGCAGTTTGGGGGAGGACAAGTCCATTTATCTGCTACTGAAATGCATTCCAGTCCTGACGAGCATAGGAGGAGAGAAAATAACATTTGAATTGACTTTGTTTTTGGCAGGGTAGGAAGTATTTCAAGCCCCCTTTATAGTTCCCCTAAAAACTTCATTACACATTTGGCAGACAGGCTCCTATAGCTCTACTGGCTGGTTGTAAAATTCAGGAAGCATAAATTTGGCCTTAGTCTTTACACCTGCTTTACGGCCTGTCAGGTGGTGGCCCGTTTGACTCCTCTTGCAGAGACTTTGCTCTGTGGTTCAGTGATTTGAAGGCTGACCCAGGGGCTTGGGTCATTGACACTGTCATTGACATAACACAGACTAAAGGTTTCTGGGAAGCTGTTATGGGCACCCATTGGTCATAGCTGGAGATCAGTCTACATTATAGATTGCCAGTCTGGTAATGAACAAGGGTGGGCTTACAGTCACTGAATCCAATTCTTTGTATGAACTCCCATTGCCTTACTTAAGGTTTCAAATTCTGAAGATCACAGTGCTAGTGAAAAGGTAGTAAGTTATTACCTTAATTGTATGTCCATTTTCTGGCTTCCAGGAGCATCTCAAGGGGTCATATATTGGAACATTCCTGTTTGCTTTAGCACATTTGCCCCCAGATGGTAGTGTAGGGGATCCAGGAAAGAGATTATTTAAAACATCAGCCTTAGAAGGAAGCATGCGAAATGACAAAGACCACAAGATGCCAAATAGTAATGAGCTTATTTTCAATAATAGGAAAACAATTTGTACATAATGCAGATTAATTGTCTGTAAAATTATATCAACTCTTCTAAATAAGTTCCGTGTTATGAGGATACTATACCGTGACAACACCAATAGAGAGAGTGCCATTTTATTTTTCCAAGGGTCATGAATATTAGATATCCTGCCCCCTTCTCTTCCCCCAACCCCCAGCCTTCCAGTTTGGCTCTGATGAGGTACTGGCACCTCAGTTCAAGGTGGTTGGCAGGGCAGCCTTAGCATGAGACAGGCACGACTCTGATTCCCATCGATCTGGGGGGACCTCGGTACAGGGCAGCTTCCACATCAGGTATTCATACTGAGGTGCCCCCAAAGTCAGTCAGACAGTGAATGGTGAATGAGCATTTACGAAGTGCCCCCTGTGTGCTGGGGACTTTACGAGAGTCTTGGGATACAAAAAAGGGCAAAAATAAGCCCTAATCAGACTGCACAGTCTCAAGGAGGAAGCAAATGAAAGCATGTGCAAAAGAAGCCATATGTGTGCGTGCGTGTGTGCATGCGTGTGTGTGTGTGTGTGTGTGTGTGTGTGTGTGTGTGTGTGTGTGCGAGTGTGTATTCTCAGAGAGAAGACACTAAACTTAAGGAGGACCGGGAAAGGTTTCTTGTAAAAGGTGTGGGACTTTACTTGAAGGAAGCCAAGGAAGCTAGGAGATGGAGATGAGTGGGCGGGGCATTTCAGGCACAGAAGGCAGCCAGAAGAAATGCCCAAAGCCCATTGCCTGAAAGAATGTTATCATGAGGGGCCCGTTTGTTTCTCACCAAAGGAGCCATTGTGGACCCTGTCCCGGAGGGAACGGAATCCCCCAAAGACCCTTCATGTTGTCACTAGTTAGGGGCTTTCCCATCGATTTCCCAAAGGCAGCATCATAAGGAGGTCCCAGTGTGTCCAATCACTCATTCCTCCTCAGTGAATATAAACCACATTTTGGGGGTAACTATTGGTAGGCATTTTATTCAGTTGGAGATGGGCCATGTGGGAGTGTGCATTAAAGGAGAGGGGCCTAAAATAGCCTTTGTGTCCCTCCTACCCCTCCCGGCAAGCCCCTCAGTGCTGGCCAAGTTATAGTTGCTACTCAATATGACTCTGTCAAATGTCAAATGGTAATTGTTCTTGATGAAGGCTAATAATTTGAGGCTAGAAATCTGTGGCAGCTCTTTTGAGCCTCAGCCAACCACGCTTAGGTATGAGCTGATGTTAGGCTTTTAGCCAATTTTGAGATTCCCTGAAGCTTCCAACCAAGATGAGACAGATTTTACCATGACTAAATGTATGGAGTTTGCTTTGTCCTCCCCTCCTCATCCCTCCATCCGCTCAGGCTGGAAGCTGGGTAGTATAATGAATAGAGTATTGAGCTTGCAGTCAGGAAGGTCTGAGTTCAAATTCCACCTCAGACCTTTACCAGCTTTGTGACTCCAGACAAATCGTCCAACTCCCATATGCCTCAATTTCCTCATTGTTATAAAATAGGGAAACAATAGTGCCTTCCTCTAAGGGTTTTTATGAGGATACAATGAGATAATATTTTTCGATACTTCGTAAACCTCAAAGCACAATATCGGTGTGAGTTATGTATTTAGGGCGCTTCTGAGGCCATCTTTTACACTGGAGTTATTGGACACAGAAGGATGACTGCTCAGGTATGAGGTGCGGAAGGATTCAGAATGTGCCACAAGGTTAGCCATTGCAGCCTGGCCTTCCTGTGGCATCCTTACTTCCTTCTTTGATAATACGGGGATTGAATTGGCTAATCTTAAATCTTCTCCGGAACCAGCAGCCCGGTGGCAGCAGTCAGCACACTAATTGCATAGCCATGCACTCCCATCATCTCAGCAGGGGGCCGTCAGATGGGGAAGGGGTGACTATTTTGAATCCATTGTGTTGGATGGAGTCAACTTTGCCACCTTTCTCACAGCTTCAGAAAACCATAGATGAGAAGAGCCAGTAAGAGATGCCATTGTTCAGCTCTTCACTTGTGTCTGAGTCTTTGTGACCCTGTGGATCATAACTGTCCATGGCATTTTCTTGGCAAAGATACAGGAATGGTTTGGCATTTCCTCCTCCAGTGGATTAAGGCAGACAGAGGTTGTGTAACTTGCCCAGGATCACATAGTAAGTGTCTGAGCCTGGATTGGAACTCAGGTCTTCCTGAGCCCTGGCCCAGTGGTCTATCTACTGTGCCTCACAATAGGAAATCCTTCATTTAAAATAAGTGTAGACAATGAAAAAATATTTGGGAGTATACCTGCTAAAACAAACCCAGGAATTATATGAACATAATTGTAAGACATTTTTATATAAATAAAGTCAGATTTAAATAATTGGAGAAATAGTAATTATTCATGGTTGGATAGAGACATTACAATAAAAATGACAATTCTAACTCAACCAAGCTCCTCATTCAGTGTCTTCCCAAATAAACCACCAAAAATTTATTTTGTTGAGCTAGACAAATAATAGCAAAATTCATTTTGAAGAACAAAAGATCAAGAATATAAAAAAGGATTAATGAACGAAAGAAAAGGAAGAAGTTCTAGCAGTAGCAGAGCTTAAACTGTACTATAAGGTGGTAATTATAAAAACTATTTGGTATTGTCTAAGGAATAGAGTGGTGGACCAGTGGAATAGAGTAGATAGAGAATACACAGTAGCAAATGATTATAGTGACTTTGTATTAGATAGACATTAAGATCTAAGCTTTTGGGGACAAGAACACGCTATCTGGTAAAAATTGCTGGGAAAACTGGAAAATAGTTTGGCAGAAACTAGGTATAGATCAATATCTTACACCATTTACCAAGAGCAGGTCAAAATAGGTATGTGATCTGGACATAATGGGAGATTAATAAGTATTATTAAAAGAGTTTGGAATTTATTACCCATAAGATTTATGGACATTGGAAGAATTTATAAATAAATGAGAGATAGAGAGCTCATGGGATGTAAAATGGATAATTTTCATTTTTGTTAAATTAAAGGTATTTGTACAAATAAAAACAATGTAGCCAAGATAAAAAGGAAAGCAAAAATTCTGGAAACATTTTTAAACCAGTTTCTCAGATAAAGGCCTCATATCTCAAATATATAAAGAACTGAATCAAATTTATAAGAATATGAGTCATTCCCAATTAATGAATGGTCAAAGAATATGAACAAGCAGTTTTTCATTGAATAAATCAAGGCAATACATAGTCAGATGAAAAAATGCTTTAAGTCATTTATTGATTAGAGAAATGCAGATTAGGACAGCTCTGAGGTACCCCATCACATCTATCCAATTGGCTAAAATGTTAGAAGAGGAAAATGACAAATACTGGAAGAGATATGGAAAAATTGGGACACTAATATACTGTTGATGGAATTGTGAACTGGTCTGACCATTTTGGAGAGCAATTTGGAATTATGGCCAAAGAGTTATCAACCCTTTGACCCAGCAGCACCATTATTAGATTTATTTCTTAAAGTGATCAGAGGAAAAGGAAAGTAGCCTATATATTCTAAAATATTTGCAGTCAGTTCTCTTTGTGGTGGCAAAGAACTGGAAATTGTGGAGATACCCCTGAAGTGGGAAATGGCTGAACAAGTGGTGGTATCTGATTGTGCTGGAATACTACTGTGCTATAAGAAATGACCAGCATATTGATTTCAGAAAAAGCATGGAAAGACTTGAATGAAAAAATAAAGACCCAAATGAGGATAACCAGGCCAATGTTGCATACAATAACAGCAATATTGTTTGAAGAGTAACTGTAAATGACTAAACTATTCTCAGTAATATTATTATTCAAATCAATTGTGAAGGAAGATGCTCTCCAAGTCCAGGAAAAGGAATGATATGGGAAAGTACATATTGCATGGTTCTGTGTGTGTATCTACATATCTGTATTTAGTTATCTATGCCAAATGTTGGCCTTCTTTCATTTGGAGTTGGGAGGGAGGAAGAGAGACGATTCCGAATTCCAAATATAACCAAAATTGCAAAACCAAACTAAACCTAAAAAAGAAAATCATTGTTGAGTCACCCTTAGCAGAGCTTTGCAGCACCAAAGTGGAAACAAAGGCTCCTTCCAGCCCGCTACTTGAAACTGTGGCCATATCTGCACTGCTTTCAGACAAACCTACTATGAGCTTTGAAAAACACAGTCACCTGCTGGAGCCCATGGCTTTCCAAGTCCAAATCCGGATGTTGGTCCAGGCAAATGAACCTTCTAACACTGATCTTGACTATCCCTGCCTAAGAGAATGGGCAAAAACCATCCGCAATTCTTGGTCCATTTCTATTGTGGGAAAAGACTGTACTGAGAAGTTTAGCAAGGCACACTTGGTAGCCACTGACTTTGGACTCTGCTTCATGTTTTCATCACCATGGACAGAGGAGAATTTCATGTCAATGGAAAGTGGCAGAGGTGGTGGATGCCATCCACTTCTTGGGCTGGGAACTCTATCATCTCTTCTTCTAGATCCCTCAGTTTTAGGCCACATGTTTTATCTTTGTAGCCTCCTGCCCTATGGTGTCCCGTGGCTGTTGCCCATGCCATTGACCTGCATTCTGCCACTGCTCAACTCTATTCAATGCCTTTGCTGCTCTACAACTTGAAGTGACTATCCATTCATTTCAAGTTCATATATTTATTTAGTGCCTACTGTGTGTTAAGCCTTGTTCTAGGTGCTGGACACAAATGGAAAAAAAACAAACAAACAAAATAACCCCTGCCCTCAGGGACCACTGGGGGGATGTACATTGATTAACATATAAAATACAACTCAAATTGTTCTGTTATTTTTAGTCACGCCTGACTCTTTATAACCCTATTTGGGGTTTTCTTGGCAAAGGTACTGGAGTGGCTGACTTTTTCCTTTTCCAACTCATTTTACAGATGAGGAAACTGAGTCAAACAGGGTGAAGTGACTTGCCCAGAGTCACACAGCTAGCAAGTGTCTGAGGCTAGATTTTAACTCGGGAAGATGAGTTTTCCTGAATCCAGACCCAGTGCTCTATCCACTGTGTCATCTAGGTGCCCATGCATCAAATTCATATAAACTAGTTTAAATATGCAACTCTAATAAAGACATCAAGAAGGTTATTTAGTAGGAGGTGGTCCTGGAGCTGAGTTTTGAAGGAAACTTGTGTTTTCCAGAAGCTGAGGTGAACAGGGAGAGCATTTTAGAAATGGAGGCCAGACTATACAAAGGTACTGAGGTGGAAGACAGAATTTCATTCATGGAGAAATCAAGGAGGCAAATGTGGCTTAAACGAAGCATGTGGGAGAGGGAATAAAGGATCATCACCCTGGAAGGACTGATGTTGCCAGATTGGGAAGAGCTTTCACTGACTAAAATAAGAGCATGTATTTTATCCTAGAAATGATAGGTAGTCATTGAAGTTTCCTAAACCAGGAAATTACATGGACAGATTTGTACTTAAGAATATCAATTGTATACCACTACTAGTCTGTATCCCAAAGACATCATGAAAAAGGGAAAAGGACCCACATGTACAAAATATGTATAGCAACTCTTCTTGTGATGGCAAAGAATTAGAAAATGAGGGGATGTCCATCAATTGGGGAATGGCCGAACAGGTTGTAGTACCGTGTTTCCCCGATAATAAGACCTATCCCGAAAATAAGCCCTCCCCTTACTGTAGAAGATTCCTCTAAAATAAGCCCTCCCCCTAAAATAAGCCCTATTGAGAGTGCTACTGTAGTGAAGGTGATCCCCTGCGCTACACGCTACATTACGGTACCCTCTGTATGCACTGTGCCCCCCCCGGTGAAACACACGCCGCGCTCCGAGCTGCATCCAATCAGAGCTGCAGCAGTGAGCGCGTCATCCTGTTCTTCCCCAGTGATTTGCTTGCTGGCGCCATTGAGAGCAGTGCCGCAGAGGAGAGCTGAGGCAGGACAACATAAGCCCTCCCCTGAAAATAAGCCCTCTGGTGTTTTTCTTTCAAAAAAAAAATAAGACAGTGTCTTATTATCGGGGAAACACGGTATATGAATATAATAGAATACTATGTGCCATAGGAAATGATGCAAGGCAGATTTCAAGTCTGGAAAGACTTATATGGACTGATGCTGAGTGAAGTGAGAAGAACCAGGAGAAAATTGGACACAGTAACAGAAACATTGTGTGATGATCAACTTTGATAAACTTAGCTCTTCTCATCAATACCAGGACAATTCAAAAAATTCATGATTGAAAATGATATCCACATCCAGAGAAAGAACTATGGAGCCCGAATGCAGACAGAAATAGACGATTTTCACTTTTTTGCTTTTTATTTCTCATGTTTTTTCTCTTTTGTTCTGGTTATTTTATATTGTGACTAATGTGAAAATATGATTCATATGATTGTACATATATAACCTATATCAGATTGCTTCCTGTCTTGTGGAGGGGGAAGGGAAGGAGGGAGAAAAATTTGGCACTTGAAATCTTAAAAAAGTGAATGTGAAACCTATATTTGCATGTATTTGGGAAAAATAAAAGACTAGTAAGTGGAACAAATATCACTTGTAAAGGATGGTTTGTAAAGGGGCAAGATTGAATGCAGGGAATCCCTTGAGGAATTTTGTGTAGGAGTCAAGGTGAGGGACAATGAAGGACTGAACCTGAGTGGTGTCTGTATGGCTAAAGGGGATGATGGGAATGGAAGAGATGGGGTTAAGCTGATATTAAAAGATTTGGCCTTAAGCAGTTTAAGGAGAGGGAGCATGAAGAATCCAAGGCTGTGAACCTCGGGCTGTATAGGTTCTCTAGCTTTAGGGGATTCTGA
Source organism: Petaurus breviceps papuanus (assembly GCF_028583685.1). Lineage (NCBI taxonomy): Eukaryota > Metazoa > Chordata > Mammalia > Diprotodontia > Petauridae > Petaurus > Petaurus breviceps. The sequence continues at coordinate 8,880,692 of NW_027185872.1, read as the reverse complement.
AACACATCCTACTCTGCCCGGTCAATTCAAATGCCATTTTCTCCACTCCTATGTTGTTCCTGTGGTAATCAAGACTGGAATATATTGACCCAAGACAGGATCTCTTGATGTCTTCCTTCATGCTTTTGCCTTTCCTCAGACTTTAGTGGGGCATTTCACTAGCACATTTGACTCTTGGTTTTACTGTGTTTCCTTTGGTCAGAGACAGAAAGACTTTCCCAACACTCAGTGCTTTTCCCCCATTGGTTCTGGCAAAGGGTGTAGAGTAAGGAAGAAGAGGATAGAATAAGCTATGCCTAACTCTCACATCCTTGACTTCTGGATAGTTTGCTTAACATTCCGCAGACTGTGTGCCAAGTATACCATGAGTGCTGTCCAAGGTCCTGATATAATGGTGGTCAAAGGAGTTCAAATAACAAAAGGAAAAGGAAAAGTGATTCCCAGAGGTCCTGAGGTGACTGATGTCTGCAACATTGCCTGTGCAGTTCTGTAATCATTTATTGTTATTGTTATTTGTGTCTGCCTATGCTGCTTAGGATGGAAATGCAGTCAGCACTCATGGGCTCAGTCCTATGTTTGATTGTCATAGAAGCTTTGACATATTCCATTTCTTGACTCTCCTTAAGCAGACTAGTGGCCCACTATTACTGGGGTCTGGCTTAATGAAGCCATTAGACTGTATATAGTCCTACTACAACTCAGAACTCCCTAGATCAAGAGATCTATCTGCCTTAGCATCCCTAGTAGCAGGGATTACAGATATATATATATATATATACACACACACACACACACACATAAAATTTATATATTAATATATAATTATATAATATATATATATACTACAGATATATATATAATCAGCCCAAAGATTTATTTTTTTAAATTAAATTTTAATTATCTTTTATTTACTCACCTCTTCCATTTTCCAGCATCTCATCCCCCACTCTTTCCCAGAAAACAAAACATAATATAAACTTTTTGAAGTAAAAACAAAACAAAACATGATCAAACTGAACAGTGTCATGTATGTCTGATGTCAAAGGCTATGCCTACCCTTGTGGTCCCTGACCTCTACAAATAAACTAAGGAGATATTTCCTAATAATTCTCTGTTAATATTCAAATTTGTAAGTGTGATTTTCTAGAATTCAGTTTAAATTATTTTGTTGTTCTTTCCACTTGCATTATTGTAGTCACTGTGTGAATGTTTTTCTTGTTATTTTTGCTACCCCTTGCATCTAGGTCAAAAGATAATCCAAACAAGGCCTAATTGATGCCAACCCACTCATTCTGGCTCTGGATTAGCATGCCATGAGAAATTTGTGTATTATAAAATGCAATAAAAAACTTTTATCAATAAATTAAAAGGAGACAATTCCTGATTAAATTCAAATCAAACATTCTCCCCTCTGCGTTTACATTCATCATGGTAATTCATAACATTTGGTCAGAAAAAATATTCTGCCTAGAAATAGCAGTTCTGTGAAAACTTCCCACAGCATCTTGGGGGTGTGTTGGGCTCTTAATGTCTCAGGCAGTGAGAAAGTCACCCAGCTTCTACACCTCTGTAAAGGACCAGCCCAACTTCCATTCCACATGAAACCTCAGAGGATGAACCTAGTACCTTCCCAATTCTTTTCCCAAGTGGCTGTCCTGATTCCCAGCACTGCCGAGGTTGTGCAGTGTGCCTGAATGCCTTGGGTAATCCAGCACTAAAGGTAGCTGCCTTTTGTCCTCTTTGCTATTGTGCTGAGTGTGACACAAAGCCTCAGACTTGTTGTAGTTCGTATTTTAATTATTGGTGATTATAGCGCACGCTTTCATATGGTTGTTGCAAATTTACAATTTTTCTTTTCATAAATGTTTACCCCAACCTGCTTTTAATATTTATTCTTTTCCCTAAGTAACCCATTAGACTCTGTATAGAGCCTCTGTGTTAGGGAACAACCCCACCCCCATGGGTAAAATAATTGCCAATATAAAATTGTCATGCTGTCTGTCCTCCCCCATTTGAGAGCAGGTCTTGGATCTTACCCCAGGGACTTCTCTACCAAGCTGAGATTCTTTCTTTTCCTTGAGGATTCACAATGGAATCAGGCAAAATTAGTTGCCTATGGTCATGCTAAAAGTCTTTTTTCATTTGATTTACAAATATTACCACTACAATAACATTGTTCAGGCAAGGTAAAATGAGAAAATGCATAATGCAAGAATGGTGTTGAAGAAGCTTCGATCTTTAGGTGAAGACTAGTCTCTTAAAATGTTATTTTAATGTGTTGCTCATTATTGGACATATATGCCCAGGGGTTTTCACACAAGATATTCCTTATACATTTTAAAAGGAAATACCATAAAATATTAACTTTTTTTTTTTACTGAGTTTCTTTTCTTTTGTATTAATGGCATTTCATACATTTATTAATATAAGAATCAACCTCTTGTAATGCAAAAAATAAATGTAAGTAATCTGTAATTGTATTTGGGAAGAATGGACCAAGTGATGAGAATGGGACATTGGGAATCATGCTTCTTAATCACTCATCAATATTCATGTGCAAATGAATAAAAAAATGATTGTGTGTGTGTTTGTGTGTGCATGGACATGCGCAAGTGCATGCGTGCATGTGCTTATAAGATGAACAACTGGGAGGAAGGGTTATTTTTCCGGCATGAAAAAACATTTGATTTCTCCACAACAATAATAGGTTTTTTTTTTTCATGACTGTCACAATCCATGACATTTCAAGTGTGAAGAATCATGAACAGTTGTGAAATAGTTTTCTTAGGAGTAGCTACAGGAAAAGGAATTAAAGAGGTTAATGATTCCAGGCTAACATGTCTGAGAGGGATTGGATGATTCGTAGAATTTGAGAAAAATTTTCTTCTTAGGTATGGGCAAGTTGAATTAGATGCTTCTGAGGTCCCTTCCAAATCAGAAATTCTGTGACTGAGTTTGTGATTCTGGGATCATTTAACAGCACAAAGCTTGAGCAGCTGCTGCAAGCCTTCAGCTAGAGATGTTTCATGCAGGGGCATGGAGGCACCCTTAGTGAACAAGCTAGATGATGCTGGTAGCCCTTTGAGGGAGGATGTTTTAATCTACTGGAGTCATGGAGTGGTGACAATGTAATTGTCCTCCTTGTCGGACAATGAACCTGGCTTTCTGGACAAGTTGGCATGATCTCCTGTTCATTCCTGGTGAGATGCTTCCATGGCCTGAAGTGCTTTGCATTTGTGATACAGAAAAGCAACAATAACAGAGGTCATCTCTCATGTCATTCTTTGTGGCCTCATTAGGGTATGGAGCTGGCCTTGGGCTCTCAAAGGTCCTGCTAGCAAAACACGTGCCCTTGCAAGCTGAAAAGTTCCCTGGAGTCATGCAACAATAAGTAGTTTGTCTTCTGAGGAGCAGCCTAGCTAAGTCTGGAAGGACTCAACACCCATTGTATTTAAAAAAAACTACAGTCTCTCTGGAAAACAGGTTGCAAAGTGGGAAAGGGGGGAAGTCAAGACCTGTGTCAATGATACATACTGACGCTACTGAAATGACAGATGTTTGTAAGTAGGTTGAGCATCCCAACAAGTTCTTATTGATCAGTAGCAGCCTTTAGAGTAGTTAAGACCCAAACCTACTTCCAGAAACAACTCTGTTTTAGCTTTTCTTTCTGGTCTCCAAAACAAGTCAAATGAAAGGCTTATGTCACAGCAACCAGGGCAGATGTTGAATAGTATTTTTCATATGCATAGAAGACTGTCTTTTTGGTGTAGAACTACTTAGGAATAAATAAAAATCTGAACACCTTTGTCACTATTACACTGAAAACTTCCTATAGGCAGAAACTGTCCATTTCACCCTTGCATTTACTAAAGACCTCCTCAGCACAAGCACAGTGCCTTTTGATTTTCCATCATCTTGATAGACTGTGTCCTAACTGACTAAATGAAGATGGCCCACCTTTCTATCCTGTCTCTGCTTTTCCCAAATGGTTTATTGCAGTGACTCTCTCTAGGGGTGAGGTTACATACAGCATCCAGAAATGACAAATTTTGGTTTTTCAAAATGCTAAGTCATTTCCTTTGGCTGCTCAAGGTGACTAATGCAAAGTAAGCCATCACTGTCAGTGAAAGTAAGGTACCAATCTTCTGTGTGAGAAAAATATGGATTGTAGAAGGAATCCTTGAGTTGTACTTAATGGATCAAGGAAACTCAGCCAGTGCCATAGAAGTAGTGCAGAGCTTAGACTCTGGGGTCCCAGGAAACCTCTTCCCCAGGCATGCTGTCTCTACTTAATGGGGGTAAAGTCCGCTTGGGAATGGGGGATGCAAGGCAGATGGAAGAGAAGATGGAAAGCAGATGGAAGGGAAGATGGAAGACAGATGGAATGGTGGATGGAAAGATCACTGACTGGAAAGATGATCCCTATGTGTAATAATGGAGTAGCTGGAAGGGCAGAGTGCCCTGTAACAGGGTTTTCTAATCAATAATTACTGTTCTGACAAACTCTTTATGAAATATTTTCCTTCTGAACCACCCTTTCCCCATCCCTAACTTCCATGGGGAGCAAAGTGTATCTTTTCCTGATGAACTTTGTCTACATTTACTTCTTTATTTTCTGTCTCTCTATTATTCATCACAAAATCAAGAGACAACTCAATTTAACATCTTTGTGGATGGTGCTTAGGTAGATACAAAAAGGCTACTATCTGACCTACATCTTCAAGGAGCTTACAATTTTCTGGGACAGGGGAAACTACCTAGAAAAGAACCAGGAATATCTGCAATGTTTAGGACTTCATCTCCACACAGTGAATCATCCCTAAAGGCAATGTAGGCAAGTGCAACTTGAGCTTGTATTCCTGCTTATGTCAACCTTGTTCTTTTTGTCTTCACTATTCATCCAGAGTGAGATTTCTTATCCTTATACATCATGCTATTTACATATCTATCTGCTCTCAAGTATTCATACTTTTGAATCAAGAAATATATCATTTCCAAAGCAACACTATAATTATCTGTAATGATTAGTAACAGAGCTACAGTAAAAAAAATAATGGTTAGAAGAAATTAATAGACATCCTTTTTATCTTTAAAAGAGGTAAAAATATACACCTCACATAGACTAGTCAATCACTCAATCAAAAGACATTTATCAAGTATCTGCTATAAGCCAGGCGTTGGGGATACAAAGACAGCCAGTTAATAAACATTTATCAAGCACCAACCATGTGCCAGGCCCTGTGCAAAAGGCCGGAGATATAAAAAGGGGCAAAAAACAGTCCCTGCCCTCAAGGAGCTTACATTCATATGGGAGGGGGAGAGAATCAGTTACAAACGAACAAGATATGTAGAGGATAAATAGGGAATAATGATGAGGACAGCATGAGAATTGAAAGAGTTTGGGAAAGACTTCCTGGAAATGATGGGATTTTAGATGAAACTTAAAGGAAGCTATGGAAGCCAGGAGTTGAGAAGAGAGAGAATTCCAGTCATGGTAGACAGCCAGAGAGAATGCCTGGAGCTGAGAGATGGAGTGTCAAGTAGCCAGAAGGTTGGGGGCACTGGATTGCAGTACATGGTGAGGGAGTGATGTATAAGAAGACTGAAAGGATTGGACAGGACTAGGTTTTGAATGACTTTGGATTTTACATTTGACCGTGTAGGTGACAGGGAGCTACTGGTGTTTATTGAGTAGGGGAGTGACAGAATTGGACCTGTGTAAAGCATTTGGTTGGCTGAATGGAGGATGGAGTGGAGTGAGGAGATGTGAGGCAGGCAGTCCCCTAGCAAGCTAGTGAAAGAGTCAAAGTATGAGGTGTTAAGGGCCCACACAAGGGACATGGAAGTATCAGAGGAGAGAAGGGGTATGTTCAAGATATATTGCAAAGGTAAAATTTACAGACCTCGGCAACAGATTGGATATGGAAGGGGGGGTGAAAGAGATGAGTCAAGGATGGCATCTAGGTTGTGAGCCTGAGAGAATCAAAGGATGGTTTTACCCCCTATAATAATAAGGAATGTGGAGGGTAGGTTTAGGGGAAAAGATAATGAGTTTACTTTTGGATACATTGAATGTGAGATATCTATTGGACACCCATTTTGAGATATCTGCAAGGCGGTTGGAGATACAAGATTGGGTGGCAGCAGAGACCTCCAAGGTAGATTGAGAATCATCACCATAGAAATGACAATTCAGTCCATGGAAGCTGGAGATAGATCTCCAAGTGAAGTAGTTTAGAGGGAGAAGAGAAGACCCAGGAAAAAGCCCTGGAGGATGCCTATGATTAGAGGGGATGATCTGGAGGAGGATTCAGCAACAGAGACAGAGGAGTGGCAGGACAGGTAGGAGGAGAGACAGGAGGACGTGGTATTCTGAAGCCCTCCAAAGGAGAGAGTATTATTGTGATGAATACCCCTCTGCAGATTCATACCACACCCGAATCTTCAGCCCAACATCAGCATAAGTTCACATGAGTTTAGTGGTTGGGTGGTCAGTTGGGTTCAGTTGTCAGGCTATAAGTCATATCCATGTCAAAGGAGAAGCATTGGGACCCTTTCCTCAGAACTTGTGTGCATGAAGTGGAGCCATCCCCTTCACCTCATGTCTTGGAGTTTATTTCTTCATTGAGTGAGAAAAGAAATCATCTCTATTGCCATGCTCTCCAGTAGTAGATGGAGGCCAGCGACTCTCTCATATACTCCTTTGTATCTTTGGTACTTAATGTGATGACTGGCACATAGCAGTCACTTATGAAATGTCTCTCCACCAACTGACCGATTGACAAAGGTATTATAGAGCAAAATGCTCTGAGAAATAGCACCTGTCACCACCACCACCACCACCACCACCATCTAGGCACTAGAGGGATGAGGGAGTCTCAGAGTTGTCCATATCCAACTTTTGGCACTATTGGAGGCTGGGGACCTCTAGTCAAACTGCCTGCTTCCCAGATTAACCTCAGGTCAGCCATGACCAAATCCAAACTCTTCCTTGTTACCACTTGACTTCCCAAAAGGGAGCTGATTCTGGGGCACCAAAGCTTGAGTTAGACATTTGTTAGGACAGTGTGTAATGACAGGGATAAAGTCTAGATTCAGTAGCCTGGGAGCAACAGGAAAGCTTAAAAGCAGAGGCAAAATTTATAATGGAGTAGAAATGGTAAGAATGAGTGAGTCCAAGGAAGGACTACATTTATTTAGCTACCTTTCCTTTTAACCTTGATAGTTACCTTTCTTTTCCTTTTATATAATTTCATTTAATAATATATTCCTCTCTGTCCCCTATTCAACAAGACTTTTTCTGTAAGGAAAAAAAAATTATAAGAAGAAAAAAAACTAAGAGAAAGAAAAACAGCAGTTCAGCAAAACTACCAATGTATTAACTGAGTTTGATAGTGCATGCAATTTTCCACATCTATAGTCACCCATCTGTACAAAGAATATATTTTCTCATCTCTTATTCAGTCAATATAGTTATACAGTGTTTCCTCCCTCCTTCCTTTCCTTCCTTCCTTTCCTTCCTTCCTTCCTTCCTTCCTTCCTTCCTTCCTTCCTTCCTTCCTTCCTTCCTTCCTTCCTTCCTTCCTTCCTTCCTTCCTTCCTCCCTCCCTCCCTCCCTCCCTCCCTCCTTCCCTTCCTCCCTCCCTTCCTTCCTTCCTTCCTTCCTTCCTTCCTTCCTTCCTTCCTTCCTTCCTTCCTTCCTTCCTTCCATACTGCTGTCATACAGATTGCTTTCCTGTTTCTCTCTTCTCAGTTTACATCAATTTATATTGTTCATGTAAGTCTTCCCAGGCTTCTCTGAATGCTTTAAATTCATTGTTTATAACATCCCATTCATTTCTTGTGTAGTGATTTTAACCATCCTTTGATTGATAGACATATGCTTTATTTCCAGTTCTTTGCAATGTATGGCACAAAGTGCTTCCATGACTGTTTTAGGGCACAAAGAACCTTTCTTTCTGTCTTTGACATCTGTGGCATGCCTGTTTAGCACTGGAAAGAGACAGGATTTCTCATTTGGCATTTACCCTCTGCTGACCTCTGGGTTAAGGCCAGGTTTGTGCCCATGGCTGACTCTTGGACTCAAACAGAGGCCCCCAGAGGGCAGGATCTTTGTCTTAGATTCCCTTTACTTCCCAATATGGTGTCACATATAGTCAGGCACATATGTCTTTTTTTTTAAGCAGTTGGGGTTAAGTAACTTGCTCAAGATTACACGCCCAGTTATTTCTGGGTGTGGTGCTAAGTATCTGAGCCTGGATTTGATCCCCAGGTCATCCCGACACTGGAGCCGGTGCCCTTACTCGCTGAGCCACCTGGCCACCCCTAAGCAATCGGGGTTAAGTAACTTGCTCAAGGTTACACATACAGTTATTTCTGGGTGTGGTGCTGAGTATCTGAGCCCAGATTTGATCCCAGGTCATCCCGACACTGGAGCTGGTGCTCTTACATGCTGAGTCACCTGGCCGCCCCTGTCTTTTTTCACTGAGAGAAAAAGCTAGGACCTTATTATGAAGTCACCTTGCTTAGACTATCCATGAAGCAGGTAGTCAGAGGCCAGTAAAAGCAGCCATCCCCCCTCCCTTCCATAGTTGGCTTTAACTATTTTTAATCACAAATAGAGCTAAAGGGAGTCTTGAAACTTCTTTTTTTTTTTTCTCAGAGCACAAATGGGGAAGGCCTTACTGTCTGGGCCCAAGCAGTTTGGGTCCTTCTGTCTCAAGTATCTGGGTTGGTTCTGGTGCTGAGCATGAATGCTACTCAGCTTCAGCCTTTGTGAACTCGTAATTCCTAGTGAGTGAATAGTTCCTCCTAGGTGGCAGGACATGTGTAGAAATCAGTTTCATGCTTTGGTCCTGGCTTCTTGCCTCACTGTGTGTCCCCCTTACTCTTAATGTCAGCACATGCAATATCTATGAGAAGGGAGAAATAGTCTTGCCATCATGTGAATGAATGCTGATGGGAAGCATGCTCATGGTGGGGCTCTTGGACTCTTTAATTTTCACTCCATGGTCATGGAGGCCCCAACTGCGTGTATCTTGGCTTGAAATAATTCCCTTTTCATGGAGAGATAAAGTGTCATCTTTCTTCTTTTTCCCCGCTAGGTCACATGTGCCAATTTAACGAATGGCGGGAAGTCCGAGCTTCTAAAATCTGGAGGCACCAAATCCACCCTAAAGCACATCTGGACAGAAAGCAGCAAAGACTTGTCCATCAGCCGGCTTCTCTCACAGACTTTTCGTGGCAAAGACAATGGTACAGACTTGGACCTGCGCTATGACACCCCAGAACCTTATTCCGAGCAAGATCTCTGGGACTGGCTGAGGAACTCCACGGACCTTCAGGAGCCTCGGCCCAGAGCCAAGCGACGGCCCATCGTCAAGACGGGGAAGTTCAAGAAAATGTTTGGCTGGGGCGATTTTCATTCCAACATCAAAACTGTGAAGCTCAACCTCTTGATAACTGGGAAAATCGTTGACCACGGTAACGGGACTTTCAGCGTGTACTTCCGGCACAATTCCACCGGGCAAGGCAATGTCTCTGTGAGCTTGGTGCCCCCAACCAAGATTGTGGAATTCGACTTGGCCCAGCAGACGGTGATCGATGCCAAAGATTCCAAGTCCTTTAACTGCCGGATCGAGTATGAAAAAGTTGACAAGGCGACCAAGAACACGCTCTGTAACTATGACCCTTCCAAAACCTGTTACCAGGAGCAGACACAGAGCCATGTATCCTGGCTGTGCTCTAAGCCCTTCAAGGTCATCTGCATTTACATTTCCTTTTATAGTACCGATTACAAACTAGTACAGAAGGTGTGTCCCGACTACAACTATCACAGCGACACGCCCTACTTCCCTTCGGGTTGAGGAGGAGCCAGTGTGGGTAGGACTGAAGCCTGAGGAATAAAAGAGGTCACAGGACAGGGCTGCTGCTGCAAAGGAAACGGTCCCATCTGGGGCCTGGATTGTGTCTAAGATGCTGCTGTTGTCCACGGGCTGCCACGACCCCCGGGGGACAGTCTGGTGTCATTTCTGCCCATGGGCTCCATCTCTCAGTGTAGTTGTGAATCACTGCAGGTTTTACATAAAATCACCTAAGAAGAAACATACATACACACAGACATACATGTACGTGTACACACATACTTTGGCTTGCATCTATTGGGACCCCTGCTTAGAGGTCTTTTAATTCTCTGGGTCACAAGGTTTTAGATAACCAGTCAAGGCAGAAGGGAATAGCTAGGCAGAACTGGGCTCTGACAGGCACTGGCGTGCAGATATCCTTCCAAGTCCCGAATCCCTGTGAATCCGTCCTGCCCTCTCGCGTCCTCCTGCTTCCGATAGCTGCGCTGGTAACCAATACCGTAGGCCTAACTGCTTGTGATAATGGAACGCGTGTTTCTAGAGCTCAGTATTCCTTCCCAAATGAACCGACCCACCCACCCAGCATCCCCTAGGCCCATTCCAGGTGGCCCCAGGAGGCCTGCTCTCTATAAAGATAAGCAAACCTTTGGAATTTACATGTGGGCATGTCTTGAGATCTCAGCTTTTGCCCCTAGTCATTGGCATTGGCAGAGTTCCGCTCAGAAACTCCCCAGCCACTAGATCTTGAGGGGACGTGCCCAAGAGACAGGCAACATGTAAGTTGTAAGTGGCCGTCTTATCTTTGCTCCACACATTGTAACGAACTCAATAGCCTAGTCTTCATTTGTATGAATGGTTTCTATTGTACATAGTTTATCCCGTGTTATTTCAGCAGCTTATTAATATTAACTTGTACTTGTCTCTCTGCTTGTTATTGGTTATAAAAGAAGAAGGGAGCGAGGAGGCGTCAGAGTCCATGTTAGCAACGTAGGTGTAAATCCACGAGCAAGACAGAACTCTGTACCCAGCACTTACTCAGCTAACGTACTGTTGGAAGCGATACATATACACAACATTACGGTCTGTCTGTAGTTAGAGCTTTATTTCTGGACGAAGATGAAATGTATATAGAAATAAAATCCTTAAAGTTCAGTTTCAATATGTCCTGTGTCAGCGGTGATTTCAAGGGCTCCCATGAGAAGCTGGGATGGGATATCACAGCCTTACACGTCCTGGCTCTGCTTGGGTCTGGAGCTATGGGGATGACTGCTGGTCACACAGCTCAGGAGGGCCAGAGTGAATCCCACCTGGGTCACCATGAAGGCGGCTGAGCACTCCCTGAGGTACCTGGAAGGCCAGGGTCTTGGGGTATCCTGTAGACTGACAACCAGTCAAATTTCTAATGCAATGGAAGGCCAATCTGTCTGTGCTGGGGGTGAGTGGACAGGTGGGCGATTTTTCATTGTTTACTCTTCCTTTCCAAGTCAGGAGGGGGGACAGCAGGAGGATGACAAAGCTCGGGGTTGGTCCTGCTGGGGTGACTCAGCACAGCCTGGGAAAAGTGGGACAGTGGTGTTGGCAGAATACTTGGCAGTTGGATTGAACTTCCCTCAGATGGGGCTGATGTCTATAAAATACTGTTTACTGCCATTCAACATGGCATTTTTCTGCAGCATACAGCAGATTCCAACAAATAAGCAGAAGTAGGAAACTTCACTTTGGAAGGCTGCAGTTTGGAGGCAGGAAAGAGGAAAACCCCAGACTCACACATGGAAGTTACCTGAAGGGCCTTGAGGACACTCTACCATCCCCCCTCTACAATCCCACCTCTACAATCCCACCCTCTACAATCCCCCCAACAAGCGGCCATGCAGCTTTGCTTGATGACCTCCAATGAGCAGAACTTATTTCCTCAAGGGGTAATTATTCTGCTCTTGGGCAACTGTAAGCAGTCCAAGAAAAGGTGCCTCTCTATCCTTAACATAGAGCTTGAAATAAAAAAGAACATCTCAAAGTAACAAAATGCACCATCATTTTCTATGGGAAGTCTTTAAGTGCAATCCCAAGGGTGGCCTACCTGTTCAATGACCACAGAGGGACATTCACCAATAGATATTCACAACAACTTTTGATAGAAATGGGGTAATTTGGCATAGATATTGGCAGGGTCAGCTCCTGAAGAATTGTCACAGGATGGTCATGAACAAGCACAGAACTCAATTTCCATCTTACCCCAAAACAGGAGCCACAGAAAACAAACTGCAGGTCCTAGGGTTTCCTTCACTGGATGCCTCAGTAACGTCTGGCAGTCACTGGAGTGAGCAAATGAGGAGAGAGGAAATCCACTTCCTTTTTAGGGTTGCCACTCTGAGGGCTTTACTTTACCTTCTGTGGTCTTCTCTGAATTTTAACTTTAGAATCTTTAGTCTTTGGTTATATTTGTTGGTTCAAAAGTGGGTTTCTTGGTGAGTCTCCCCTCTTTTTCTTCCCTTCCATAAGCTGATTCTTTTTTCCCCCTTTCTACAAAAAGAAAAACCTTGATTAGCTAGCATGCAACCTATTCAGATTTGCTTCTTAGTTTTTCATTGAAGAGGAGGAAGTAAAGAGGAAGAAAGTGAATGAACACCAGGAGCTTAATTAAGCAAAGAGGTACCCTCTCTTCTCCCTTCTCTCTCCCTCCCTACCTTCGCTTTAATCTCCTACACGTTCAAGGCCTGTAGCTACAGCCTGATGAATTCATGATGGTTATTTGGGGCCCCAAGGAGAAATTCAGTGACACCCTGGGCTCCCTGCTTTCTAAATCAGGACATGGACTTCTAGGGAAAACCAAACATACAAACACAAGGAAGGATCAAATGGGAAAAATGACTTTCTATTTGAAATGGTGTGCCACCCTTTCTGACCAAGTCTGAACCTCCATCCACCGTATACTTGGTTGAATGAAGGTTTTTCTCATGCTAGTACATAAAGCTTTTACTTGGGGAGAGGCTAGTAGTTGGCATTCTCAGGTTGCAGACTTTTCTACACACCACTGATGTGTGATATCACTGGGTTCTAACATGGGTGTTTGGAATTATTTCTTGTTCAGATGTTTCCATCTTGTCTTACTCTCTGACTCTATTTGGGGTTTTCTTGGCAAAGACACTGGAGTGTTTGCCATTTCCTTCTCCAGCTCATCTTACAGATGAGGAAAGTGAATCAAACAGGGTGAAGTGACTTGCTCAGGGTCACATATCTAGGAAGTGTCTGAGGTTGGATTTGAACTCAGGTCTTCCTGACTCTAGGCCCTGTACTTTATCCCCTGTACCACCAAGTGCATAAGAATAATACTGAACATTAAAAGATAATAAGTGACAGATAATGTGCCTAACGAGAGGAAGTCACCCAGTCCAGGCCTCCCACAAGGAAGTGGCTGAGGCTGGAGCAGAATAGGGAAGCTGCCTTCCACTCTCCTTTTCTAGAGTATTTTAGCAAGAGAAATCAGCTGTGGTAATCCTGCCACTGTGAAGAATAGTAATGCCTTCCATGTGGGGAGCTTGGCTCATTGCCTTCCATCAGCCACTCTGGGAGCTGAGTTAGTGCAGGCCTATTAGCCCCATGTAACGGAGAATGAAGGCCCAGTGTAGGGAGGCCATTTGACTTGCTCAAGGCCATGTAACTGGCAAGTGATAGAGATGGGACCCAGGCCCTCAGTCTGGTCCATGAAAGGCACGCTGAAGTTTGCTTGAGTGGAGTCAGAGTAGAAGGCTCCAGATTCCAGCCCTGGGCTCTGCATTCTTACTGCTTCTTACTTACTGACAATGGAAGGACTTTTCTTGGGGAAAAATGTACCAGGTATGTAACTAGCTTTTTGAGTTTGATTTTGACCATGGAAAAGCTTCCTGGTAGAATGGATTTGGAGTCAGAAGATTTGGGTTGAAAGACTATCTTACTGTGTGACCTTGAGCAGACCATGTCTCCAGCTTGAGTCTCCTTTTCCTTATCTATAAAGAGATTTATGGAAAATTATCTCCAAGATCTTCCAACTCCAAAGCTCACAGTCCTATGTGGCAATCTCATGTTCTTGGGTGACAGGGGACATCCCCTGGCATCCCTGGCCATTTACACCTTTCTAAACTTACACTTGTCAATCCTCAGAAAATGTAGTGTTCTTTGTCTTAGAAAAAAAAGGAAATCTTTGCCATATTTTGGTGCAGAAGAAACCAAAATTGCAACAGAAACAGGTAAGAAAAGTCCCTTCCTTTTGATTTCCCCCCCATTTCCCCATACTCCTTTTCATTTAAAAGGAAGGAAAATCTATTCTGATTGCTCTTTGGAAAAACCAGTTTGCCCTTAAGGACCACCAAGGTTCCAGGCCTGATCCTGGCCCACATTTCAGGCCCAGGTTAGGACTCTTGATTGTGCTGAGACCAGCCCTTTTGGTTTTTACGTCATTCAGATCATGCTGATTCAACTCACAGGTCTGATAAGAGAAGCAGTATGGCCGAATGAGTATTGTGTTTAGCTTTTCTTTTATGGAGGGGGCCTGGCCTGGGCCTAGGAATCATCCCCATCCAGACTGGAGAGCTGTGTGAGGAGCCAGAAGAGCTGTCCTTGGGGTCTTTCCTATCCCAGGGCCATTGCTGGGGCTTGGTACGGATGAGGAAGAAACCACCTCATCCTTCATGCCTTCATTGAGATTCACTTCTAAGTCTTCTGGGAGCCCTTCAGCAGAGTTGAGGAAGGGTGCCATCACAAGAGTGGAGAACGGTTGCTTAAAATCCCAGTCTACGTGGAATAAGCTCCTGCCTTCTCAAATGACCAGCCCAGGGACTTGCTCTATTATCTCAGGACAAAGCTCCAGTACTCTGGTAATTAGTACAATGCCCAGCCCAGAGTAGGCACCTAGTAAATGCCTGGGTGAAAAGTGCTGAGGGCCAGACAAAGCCCAGGTCTGAGTCTGACCTCTGGGACTAGCTGTATGATCTTTGGTTAGTTGTATACACTTTCTGGGACTCTGTTTCTTCATCTATGAAATGGGGGGGAAAGCCCTCACAGGGCTTTAAGGAGGGTAAAGTTGCATGCAAATCTTAGCGTTGATTAAGGCAGGAGGAGAGCTTTCCCACAGAAGAGGGCACTGCACCCTGAGAGGAGCAGCTTCTTTAAGTCATCAGTAAGTATTTACATGCTTACTATGGGCCAGATGCTGGGGCTACAAATACAAAAAATGAAACCGTATCTGTTCTCAAGGAGTTGATATCAGCATAATAAAGGGGATGGGCAAGCACTACAGTGTAAACATTGATTACCCCCAATCCTAGACACAGCTATTCACACAAACACAAGATCTTTTGGGAGTGGAAATAGTAGCAATTGGAGGGAGGGGGTTATAAAAGACTTCATGAACGCCATGGCCCTGAGCTGTGTGTGAGAGGAAGAGAAGGTCTCTGAGGACAAAGGAAGGTGGAAATGCATTCCAAGGTTTGGAGGTAGAGGAGGGAGGAAGAGAGAGACAGTCATTTTGGTTGGATCACAGATTCCTGGAGAGGAAGTCACATGTAATGACGCTGGCAAAGTTGGGGGGAGGGGAGCTAACCATATTTCATTCTGGAAGCAATGGTGTTGGTTGAGTAGAGAAGTCATGCAGTCAGACCTGCTCTTAAAAAAAGCTGCTTCTTGTCTTATAAAGAGGAATGATATCGATACAGAGGTGCTGTCAGAGGAAATTCAGTATGGGTCAGAGGAAGAAGAGGGAGGGCAGTTATGCCTACTGACTTCTTGGTAAGGTCAAAGGTAGAAGGCAGCTATTGCCCAAGGTTACATGGTCAGTTTTTTTTGTGTGGGTTTTAAGTATCTGAGGCCGGAAATGATCCCGGGTCCTCCCGACTCTGGGGCCAGTGCTCTTACTCACTGTGCCACCTACCTGCCCCCAAGGCAGCTATTTTTTGAACTGACACTAAAACAGATGGTTGTGATCTTCCCAGCATGCATCTGGGATCTGATGGAACGCCTCTCAAGACTGGTCAAACTGATCATGAAATTTCTAGTAGGGCAGTGTGAGACCCCAATGACATTGACTGAAGGGCCTGAGAGCCTTTGGGGGATGGGGTGAAGTGGTAGCATCGCTCTCTGTCACAGTCCAGGAAGTCCAGGAAAATGCAGATTAGAGAAATGAATAACTTCTCTAGAAGGTAGTTTGGGGGAGTGGGATTTGGATTTCTCAACTGCAGTTGAAAACATAAGAACCATGTGCTTCTGGCTAATGGAGAGGGAACCTAATAAGAGTTAATAGCAACTAGTTTGCTTGTAGACTTGCAAATCTAATAAAAAATTGCAAAGGAAGGAGGAGGGCGAAGGCCATGCATGTTAGCTACTAAGAGGGTAGTGGTGGTGACGATCCAAAGTTCACTGGAGAGAAAATCCAAGAAAGGCAGCAACCAAACCCACAGCTACATATGCCCCTGCTTAGAGGCCCAAAGTTCTGACCAGTGCTGGAGGTCCCCGTGCTGAGCAGTGCCCTATTCAAAAGCAATGGCCCCTTTAGGGGGCAATGGGTGGGTGGACGAAGGTGTCCTACTATGCTTAAGAAACTATAGTCACGTGAAGGAATGAAGGAAATGGGGGAGTATGACAGGGAATTTTGGAAGCATAGACAGAAGGGAGCTTGACTTACTAGTCTGCTAGAAAACGCCTGGACAGAAGGGATAAATAGATGAGGAGTTAGGGAAAGAAAGCACACCTGTGGTGTGGAGGCGAGTTAGCGGTGGCATGTGCGTGTGTGCTTGTGTGTGTGCATGTGCATGCGTGCGTGCATGTGTTTGTGTATGCATGTGTTTGTGTGTGCATGTGCGCATGTGTGTACCATTTATTTAGACCTATGAAGGAATTCATTCTCTCTCTCGCATGCACATACATCTCATCATATACATACACACATATATACATATATATACACACAGACACAGTGTGTCTGTGTGTATACATTTTATACACACACACATATACATACATACACATACACACATGCATATGCCTGTGCTGTCAATGAGAAGAAGAGAAGGCCTCTGAGGTGGAGGTAAGGTGGCAATTCATTCCAGGAATGTGGGATACCCAATGCAAAGCCATGATCATATATAGGTATATACATCATGGCCATTACATACATACACATACATGTGTGTGCACAAACACACAGACACACACCAAAGCCAGAATGACCAATTATTTTTTAAGTTAAATGTAATTTTATCCTCGAAAAAGTGGAGGAACCAACAGTGCAGATTTCTCTTGTGACTGGCCCCCCCGGGATATTGTGGGAGAACATAGACAAGAGTCACACAGGGTGGGCAGGCACAGAGGGATTGCGATTTACTCTGTTGCAGAGAACATTAAAATGGTTGAGATCACAGATCCATTTGAATATTACAGTATGTGAGGGTCCCCCACCCCGCAGGCTGAGGAGAGCTACTTATGGACTGAGAAGGATACAACAGCAAGACCCTCAGAAAAAAGCAACAAAAACAAAATGAAAATGAAAAGCAGGGAGTTCATACTTGAGTGATAATTGTGGGAATGCTAAGAGATAAATGACCTGGCTTTAATGAATTCAAGTCAGTTGCCTCAGCTGAATCACATCCTTGAATCCTGAAAGAACTGAGCAGGGTGAATGCTGAACTCTCATCAATGACCTTTTAAGCAGTGGAATAATGGGAGAGGGGTCACAGGATGGTAGAAGGACAGATTTCCCAGTCCGGACAAAAGGAAAAAGTATGGCACCTGAAAACTGTAGGCCAGTGAGTTGGTTTTGATTTTGGAGCCTTTTTAAAATGTATTATTGGAGATTGTGAACATCCAGAAAAGGAATTAATGAGCACAAGTGTCGTCAAAACTTCAGCCACAGCTGCTGATTCTGATGTCACCCTTCTCCCTCTCTTTAGTCAGACAAGAGCTCAGCTGTGGATACAACTTACCTAGATCTTAGGAACAGAGTTTAACACATTTTCTCATGCCATGCTTGTGGAAAACAGAGAGAGAGGTGGCTCGGAGGATGGTCAAATGAGATTCATTCAGAATTGACTGAATGGCTACAAAGGAAGAATAACTGTTTACCTTGTCATGCCAGGAGAAAGCCTCCAGCATGTCAAGTGAATCCCTTGGGCTGAACTTGGGAGGTCCTGGAGAAGAAATTCTGTGCCCAAGATGGGCTGGCAGGGCTGGGTCTCAAGGCACATCGCTGGAGGGAACATTCAAGTCAATGAAGACACGTAGCTATTTGGATATATGAGAATTTAAGGACTGGCTATCACCTTTGAAGGGCATTCAGTCACATTTCCCAGGAACCTTTGTCTGACTCATTGTTATTTAACATTTTTATCAAGTAGTTCAATAAAAATATAGATGGCATGCCTATCAAATTTGAAGATTAAAAAACAAACTCAAAGAGATAACTAAGACACTGGAGGGAGGCAGTTAGGTGGGGCAGTGACTAGAGTGCTGGCCCTGGAAGCAGAAAATCTCATCTTCCTGAATTCAAATCTGGCCTCAGACACTTATTAGCTGCATGACCTTGGGCAAGTCACTCCACTCTGCTTGTTTGTTCATTGGTAAAATGAACTGGAGACGGAATAGCCACCACTCCAGTATCTTTGCTAAGAAAACTCCAAATTAAGTCACATATAGTTGGGCATGACTGAAAATCAACACCGAGAAGAACATACTGGATAACAGAATTAGGGTGCCAAAAGATCTTTGTAGATAAGATCATTTAGCTGAGCTGAATAAGATGAACCTCAGTGTAGCTAAATGTAATGTCTCACACACACTCCACCCCACTAGAGAACCACTGGGAGGCTCTATGTGAATGGAAATGTAAAGTCACACTTGCGTGCAAGAAGTGAACTTCACACGTAGAGGACAAGAGAGGCATGGCTGGGCACAGGTTTGCCTAAAAATGTCAGTATTAGAGCAGTTTAGTGAACCTGCAGGTCAATATGAGCCAGTCATGTGACCCAGCAGCCAAGAAAGCTCAGAATTAGGGTCTGAAACATTAGAAGACGCATTACAAGAGGCAGAGCTTGAAGAAGATAGGAAGTTAGAGTTCAGTTGGACTCTCCCTTATTGAGACCACATTTGGCATATGCATTTCAGCTTGGGCACCATTTTTAGGTAGGTTACTGAAGAACTGGTGAGTACCCAGAGGAGGGAAACAAGGGAGGTGAAGGACCCAGAATCCAGGTCATAAAATGCTGATCAAAGAAATGCCGGTGCTGAGTCTAGGGGAGGAAAAGACAGAACATGTGATACCTGTCTTCAATTAACTGAAGGGTTCCCTTTATGAAGAGAGGATATACAGGTTTCTTTGGGTCCCTGGTGAAGAAATATGAACATTTTAAGTTTCAGGAAGCTTGCTTTAAAAACGTCCTAACCATTGGACTGTCCCAAAGTGGAATGGGCTCAATTATCAGGTATGCTGTAGAAGGAATTCTTGTTTTGGTAAAGGCTTACAAATGAACTCTGAGTTCTGAATCTCCATATTCTGTTTCAACAAAAGTGATGCTCCAGACTCTTCAGAGTTAACAGTGATGGCAGGTTACTGCTGCCACCCAATCTCCTCCTCCATTATCCCTCCCCTCCCCCACCATTCCAAAGCACATTCAAGGACTGTCGTCAGTGCCACTTGTTCCAGGTGAATGATGAAGTCAGGAGTTTTTGGACAGTCTATTCCTTCTACCAAGTGCCCAGATCAGGACCTAACAACTTTCCGAAATGCAACGAGTTAGATTCATTATAGAACAGTGGAAAGAGCCCTTTGGGGCTGAAAACTTGGATGAAAACCCTGCCTTTTGCTACTCCCGAGCCATACATTTGGTTATCACTAGAATCTTGCTTGGACTTATTTTCTCCTTCTAAAATGAGGGGTTTAGTCTCAAGGGCCAGTAAATTTACCTCCAAATCGAGATTATCTGACTGTGAGAACAGCTGTGGCATCAGTATTATGTCGAGATACATTCACTTATAGCTCCAAACCTTTGGAAAACAGTCATAGCCCCCATCTGGCTGAAATCAGGAAGGCACAAACATCATAACTGGCATATTCGTTCTCAATACAGGCACCACAATCCTCCTCCTGGACAGCTAGGCAGCATGGTAGATAGAGTGCTGAGCGAGTTAGGACAGTTGGAATTCAGATCTGGTTTCAGACACTGACTACTGTGTGACCCTGGGCAAGTTACCTAACCACGATTTGCCTCAGTTTCCTCATCCATAAAATGGGATAATAATATCACCTACCTTCCAGGGTTGTCATGAGGGAACAAATGAAATAATAATTGTAAAGTGCTTAGCACAGTTCTTAGGACATAGTAAGTGCTCTATAAATGTTAGCAGTTATTATTTTATGATTATCCTTGCAAAGTAGAGATGCTCATTCTAGCAGGACATCTGGTAGCTTCCAAATTAGTTCAATTATTCTTGTTAATTATGAACTGAGCTCCACTTTTTTTTCTGCACTGTTGAAGGACTTGCAGTAGCATTGGCACCCTCATGAACTGGCATTCATCACCTTATAAATTTGGGACCATGGGGCACAGCCCTTGTGACATAAGCTTAGTTCCAACTGTCATGTCCACAGCAATCTCTCACTTCAGGGGTCTCTTGGCTGCCAATAACAGGATTCCCTAAGTCCCGTTCCTTTAAATCCTTTAAAAACAATCATTGAAGTTTAGACTCCCTGAGGGTCATTAGTCAGGCACATAAGAAAGTTAAGGATCCAAGATGGAGTAAATTGGATGGACTTAGGGGTTCTTGGGTCTCTTAATGAGGATCTTCTCTCCCTGAAGCCTTTTATTTTGGATCCTTTCAGGAAGCTTCCCCCTGCTTTTCCAGAAAGAAAATAGAACCCCCTAAATGGCACATGTTCTTCCAGGAGTCAGCCTCTCCCTCCTCTGGGCACTGTGTGCTGGGCCCCAGAGCTGGCTCTCAGGTTGGAGTTTCACTTGCAGGATAACTGCAAAGCAGCATGTGGGCATTGTTCCCAGGAAATCCTAAGCAGATCGGGGAGATTTGGGGGGATTACTGTTTCTTCAGCTGCTTTGGCCCTGCTGGCTGCCAGAACCTCCCTCAGAAAAATAAGCCCCTTTCTTTCACTCAATTTTACTAGAGACAGTTTGGTTTTTTTTTTCCTTTGTGGATGTGCACCTTATTCTTTGCGTCCTCTTCTGTGCTCTAGGCACCCTCCTGGGTCCTTGCTCTCTGCTCTAAAGCAGACAGAAGTACCTACAGGACACAGTGTTCTTTCTGTTCAGCAACCCCCACACCCACCCCGCACCTTGTCTGTCCTATCACAGAATTGCAAGTGTCAGACTTGGAAGACCACCAAATCTTCCACCTGCCCATTTTACAAATGAAGAAACTGAGGTCTGAAGAGGCAGAGAGACTTTTCCAAGCTCACCTAGATGAGCTACCAAGTGTCAGACCCAGATTTAACCACTGATTTCCTGATCCCTATTTCAAGGCCCCTTCTGTTATGTACAAATTTCTCTGTCTTGAAATTAAAATTATGGAAGGCACAGAGCTGTATTTTTA
Organism: Petaurus breviceps papuanus; assembly: GCF_028583685.1. Classification (NCBI taxonomy): domain Eukaryota; kingdom Metazoa; phylum Chordata; class Mammalia; order Diprotodontia; family Petauridae; genus Petaurus; species Petaurus breviceps. Next base: position 8,859,267 of record NW_027185872.1, on the reverse strand, counting down.
CAGAGCTTGAGTAACTCATGGGTAGGTAGGGCCATCTTTTGATCCTTCCATAAGATCAAGTCAGAAACCATCTCTCTCATCCAGTGAGATTCCTGTCTAATGCAATCAAGATCTCTCCAGGGTTCTGGAGGATGAACTCTGAAGTGGGCAGGTGGCTTCTGACCTCATTCCTCCCACACTGCCCTCTCCACAATTACCAATGATCCCAGTTGCTAAGTCCAATGGCATTTCTCAGTCCTTACTCTCCTGGACCTCTTTGCCATCTTTGACGCGGTTGATGACTCTTTCCTCCTTCACACTCTCTTCTTTCTGGGTTTTTGGGACGCTCCCTCTCAGTTATCCTCCTACCTTGCTGGCACTCTTTCAGTCTTCTTGGCTGTATCCTCCTCCAGATCCCACCTTCCCTCTAACCACTTCTGTACCACTCCCACTGTACTGCTTCATTTAGTGATATTATCAGCTCCCATGGGTTTGATGACCATTTCTATGCTGATAATTCTTCAGTCTACTTCTCCTGTCCCAGCTTGTCTCCTGACCTCCAATTTCACATCTCCAACTTCCTTTCAGACATCGCAAACTCGATGTCCCATAGACATTCCAAATTCAATACATCCAAAACAGAACTTATTACCTTTCCTGCTAACACTTTCTACCCTCCCACTGCCTTATTATTCTATACCTTCTCAGTCACTCAAGCTTGAAAAATAGATGTTATCTCCACCTCTTCACTATCTTTTACCCACCTTATTCAAGGTCTGTCAACTTTACCTTCCCAATAGCTCTTGAATATGCCCCCTTCTTTTCTCCAAATAGTGAAGATGGGAAGGGATCCTCTTCAGAATTTTTCCCTTCTTCTATTTCTTCCCTCAGACAAGTCTTCAAGAAGGCAATTACAAAACATATACTCACATTTTCAAACCAGTAGGTATGAAAACATATCAACTAAATTATTGATCCACAATTTCATAGTTTGGAGAAAACAGGTTGTATTTTCTTCTAATGAGTTCTCCCCTTGACAGAACAGGAGAGCAGAAGAAAAGGTGACAAGTGCATCTTTTCCAGTCATCCTGGGGCTCTCAGAATCCAAATCATTTTGCCTCTAGATCAAAGGTCTTCTTCAAGCAGAATTCAATATATCAAAAGTCATGAATAGATAGGTTGAATTGACGCTGTCTGGTGGAGGGCTCAGAGGATGATGGGTGCTGGTGGACAGCTGCAAACACATATCTGTTAAAAAAACGACAAGTCCCTGCTTCAACTCATGTGCCCACTACAGGGTGCCTTCATCTGTTCTATCCAGGGGAACTGAAGGTTTTTTTTTAAATATGGAAAGAAAAGTTCTTTTTATTTTTTTTGTATAAAATGTACTTCGTTAGAAAGTTGGAGGAAGGTACAATCAAACAGCTTTTCCCAAACTAACTTCAGTTCTTGAGTATCAGGAACAATTATTTTTTTTTTTTTTGCTCTGATGCACAGTTCTCCAGCACCTTGGATAGACCTTGATTGCTTTAGACAGCAATCTCACTGGATGAGAGATGGTTTCTAACCTAATCTTATGGAAGGATCAAAGGATGAATCTACCTACCCATGAGTTACTTAGGTTCTGCAAAAATTAGTTTCTGTGCCTTCCATTGGCTATAACCAAATGATTAGCACCCTGTGCATTAGACTTCTGTTTCAGCATCTATTCCTGTAGCTAATGCTTTAAGTATTTTTACTTTGATTATGGTTCTTCATAAATGGGAAATGTGTTTGCATTTGAGGAGTAAATCTGAATGTCTCAACAAGAGCCAGATGAAATAAGTGCATTGATAGGCAAACACCCTCCTCAATGCAGAAGACCTTAATTAAATTTCTCGTCTTGTTCAGAGGAGTATAAAATGAAATGCAGAACAGTCAACCTTCCTTCCTTCTCTCTCTGTAATCTGAAATGGCTAGGTCAGCATTGCCCTTTTGGCCATTTTGCTCTCTTTACTGACCAATGTGCATAACTCCATTATTGATTCAGCTGTAACAATTGGTATCCATCATAAATGCAAAATTTGCTGAGATTTCACCATCTTGACAATTTCCTGTGCCTTACGCAGGCTACTCCCTTAAGGACCCTGGAGGAAATCAACAGACAATCTGTCACATCCTTAGCTGACTTAGGTGCCATTTCTGCTGCCAATGAGCCTTCTCATTTATATCAGGGAAGGTTGGCCTTCGCAATGGATCACAATGAGCTGGGGTTGCAAACAGCACAAAAGTTCATGGTGGAGCAGCCTGTTAATTGAATCTGATCCTTTTGCAGAATTGCAGCATCAATATAAAGTGCTGCCTGGGGGAGGCAAAGGAAGGAGGCAAAGCTGCAATGCTTTCCCAGCGCCCAGATGGTGAAGTTGCTTGTCAATTCTCTAGGGAAGCCCTCACAGCCGATGGAAACCTGTTTTCTCTCCATCTCCTCTGCAAGTATGAGAGTGTTGACAGCCTATGAAATTGATTGTTTTTTCCCAGATTTTTATTCTGCACGGTTTGTACCATAGAAGTGACATGCACACTGACATGGCCTTTTTAGTTCTTAGTTAAAATTGAATCCATGCTAGAACGCTGATTTAGTGAGCCCAGCTAAAATATGAATCTTGAAACACATTAGTGATTGTTCTGAGCCCCATAAGGGCAGAGACTGTATCAAGTCTAAACTTTATATCTCCTGCATTTTCTACACATATGAGCACTCAAAAATGTTTGGACAGTTGAATAAAAAGTGACTGAATGCTTCCAACTATTCAACACCCCTTGTTCTACATAAGGCAGCATATTTCTAGTTCTCACATATGAAGTCTTCCTCCTAAACTCCTCATAAATGTTGAGACTTCATTGTGGCCTGAAGGGGACCCTAAATTGACAAAAGGTATGATAGTGGAGCATGAGTGGCAGTTTCTTCTAAGCTGGAAAAGCTTCTGAAATGGGCATGCCAAAATGTTTGTTGTTCAAGGAACATTCTAGTGAAGTTCATAGATGGTCACCAGCAGCAGACTGACCCAATGGGATGATGAGTTCTTTGACCACAGTAACTTATGAAATAACAATACAACATGGCCCTCAGTGCTGTACTGTTCCTTTCTAGTCAGAAGGGAATAGTGGGTGTTAAGAATCAGGATTTTTTCCTATGTAGTTGAATAGTTGCTATTATCAGAGTGAGATCTCTGTCCAATGACCCAAAATATCTGTACACAATTGCATGAAATAAACGATACCCACATTAGTACAGAAAACTTTCTTATTCCAAATAACAGCTGAATCCATAAAGAATAAAAAATAGGTCTGAAAGGGAGGGAGAACATTTGTAGTCTTCAAATTATATGCTAAAGTAGCAATCATAACATCTTTTTAATATTGGTTAAAAAATAGAAAAGTAGGTCAGTGGAATGGTTTAGATAAGGAATTATCAGAAGCAAACGAAGTTGATAACCTAATTTTCAATAGATTGGAGAACATACATTACTTGGGAAAGAACTCCCATTTGTCAAGAATTTCTGGGAAAACTGGAAAGCAGTTTGGCAAAAAATAGTTTTAGACTGATGTCTTCTGCCATATGCTGCAGCAAACTCCGCATGAAACACAATGCAGTATTGCATCTCACCATGTTTTAAAATCCAAGTAAGCCATATCAGCTATCATTCACAACTAAGGCTAAGTTGAGACAGCACTAATTATTAACTAAACAAGGCTAAAAGTACGCATAAAAGATAAAATAGACAATCTCAATTACATGAAATTCAAGAGACTGTGTACAAAGAGAAAGAATCAATCGGGAGAACAAATCTTTGTAACCAATAGCTCTGATAAGAGTCTGAACAGAGTGCTCTCCTGGAGCCTGCATGCCGCTAGCCGGAAGTGGGGAAGGCCTCAGCATGGGGGCTATTCTCCTGTAGTGAACTTAAGGAGGGCATGCATGGCCAAGAGTTTCATAGCTGTGCAGGAATGGATGGATCATGATTCACATCACCCATGAAGGGAGCATTCATTCTGATGAGATTACAGAGTCACTTGGGTGTTGCATATTAAGGGTCTGATACTCAAGATGGGAATTTACAGAAATATGTATAACCAAGAGCTATTCTGCAATAGATAAATCGGTAAAGAGTCTGAAATCTTCAAAAGAAGAATCACAGATTATTAACAGTCATATGTGATTGTTTCGTATCACCAAAAAATAAGAAAAATAAAAATAAAAATAACTTGGAAGTTTTACCCGATACACAGAAAATTGCCAAAGATGACAAAAGATGAGAATTGTCCATGTTGGAGGAGTTATGGTAAAACAAGCACACTAATACATTGTTGGTGGAGTTGTGGACTTGTTTGAAACTAAATGATGTGTATTTTAATTACACCTTCTTTTCAGTGCAGAGGTAGGAGAACTGTGGATACATAATGTTGCATATACTCTCACATTTGACCTGTTCAACTGAACTGGTTTTCCCTTTATTTCTCTTAAAATCTTTGCTACAAGGGAGGCTTCATTTGGTAGAAGAGTATTTACTAATAAATGTGTTATAGAAGCAAAAGGAATCAATAAAAAGAAGATAAATAAAAAAAAAGAAATCCAGGTCCTTTTGAAACTGATGAAGGATTCAGCCATCTGTATTTTCCTGGTATTTGGTGAGAATTAGGGTCATTGAATTTTGCAACTGAAAAGAATCTTAGCGATTAGAGAGCTTCATTTCCTCTGTCTGCAGGTGAGGGGATTGTTGTCCAGGTAATGGAAGGAGCAAGACCATGGAGAGCCATATGACACGTGGGCAAGCCCTTTGACATTCTCTGAGCCCTAGTGTTTCCATCAGTAAAAGGGAGAAGATAATTGCTATCTATTTCACATTAAGGGAAACGAATGGAGGTTTCATTTCTGTGTGTGTGTGGTAAAGCACTAGAACATCCCATCTACTTCATGCGAGGGCCACTGTCTCTTCAGTTTCAAATTTGGAGCTTGGGTAGAAAAAGCAGCTTTTCCTTTTCAGCTCCATGGAAGTTCCAGGGATCTATGTATGCACCACAGTCCCATCCACAGGCATAGCTGTAGTAAGTGGTACCTGTTACAATGTCATCCTTCTCCTGAAACTTCGAAGGCCTTCTGTTCCATGTAGAATTCTGAGTCTGCTAAGAAGGATAGCTTGTTTGCACGCTTGCCAGAAGTCTACCCATCAAACAAGTGCAAAGCAATAGCTGCACAACATTCACTCAACCTATTTATTGGGCAAATATTTCCTAAGGCCTCCACAAAATTACACACACACACACACACACACACACACACACACACACACACTGTCCTGTCCAAGTGGCAGGTCCCAGTTTCAGTCTTATGATAATTTCCCTGAATGTTCAGTTCTATCATAATGGCAAAAGGGATTCTGTTATTTCAAAGTGAGAATTCTGGGACTGGCAAAGAAACCAAAACAAATGAAGGCAAAGAAGTATCAAAAACAATCTCAGCTTGGCATTATAAATAATTGACATCTATATAGAACCATAAGGTTTGCAAGGTGTTCTTCAAACATGTTGTGGGAGCTTTGCCACATTCCAATGAAGTTAGCACAGCCAGTCTGGTTATTTTTCACATGAGGAAACTGAGGTCAGGAAGTTGAGTGGTGCCCCCACAATTATACAGCTAGTAGATGTGTGTGTGTGTGTGTGTGTATTTGAACTCAGGTCTTCTATTGACAGCATTCTTTATGCTGCTTCTGGGTACCAAGGACCACCTTTTGTAAAAATTCCTGCTTTCTGAGTATTTGAAGGGTGATGAAGCCCACAGCTAGTCTATACATAATTCCTGCAATGGAAACAGTCTATTCCTATCCAGCTCTCCAGTCTTGAGGGAGAGAGGGAAGAAAATCTGAAGATTCAAGCTCAAAGCCCACCAAAGGAAAAGGTGCTATTGGTCAGGACTTGTCTCCACAGGACCGCAGCCTTGGGGGCAGGACACTCATGATGCTCAGGCCAAAACACACAATGAAGCTGAAATCTGAACAGTTTATTTATTGCTAGAAAATTCTGGTTTTTCTCTGAATGTATTTCAGAATAGAATATTTTCTAAACATGTGGGAAATTCCATGGGTGAACCATGAGTTTTTCATATGGATTCTTATTCTAATTAATCATCTCCTCTTGTTGCCATGGTATGGAAATGAATAATGCCAATGATTTTCAGAGGAATATCTCAAGGTTTTCATTAATGCCAGATTTTGCCAACCAAGTAATGAATACATATGACCTCCAGAGAAATGAATCAGCATTTTACATTTCAAAACTGCAGCATGTCTTTCCCCTATCATAAGACTTTTAGTCTTGGGTGGTACATTAGTAATTCCTTCATCTGGAAATCTCATTTTATGGATGAAATGGGATACCAGAAATTATGTGACTTACCCAAGGTCACCAAGCTACTTAAGGAGAAAGTTGGACTAGAAACAAGGTGTCCTGAAGTTCCCCTTGATGGCTTATAAAGAGTGGCTAGTAGAGAGAACAGTATCCAAAGAACAAGATCCCAAGTCTTAGAGAATGCTGCTAATATCCAGACACATCAAAGGAGCAGAAAAAGGAGGAAGGTGGAAGGGACTCTGCTATGCCTGCTCTCTACAAAGCTCCCTCCTGAGCAGGGTGGAAAGTGTGAGTGAATTCAGGGAGAAAGGGAAACTGCCTTACAGCATCTTACTCTACTCCCTCTTCCTCTTCTCCATAGCCTACATTCTAAACTTCTATCTTGTTCTTGGCTTCTCTTGGATGCTCATCCGTGAACCCAGATTGTTAGGAGATAGAGAATTTGCTAAATGTACATGGGAAACTCCTCTTTGACAAATGATTTGGTGAAGTAATGATCCTACATAACTGAAAGTAAGTAGTTATGGGTGATTTGTTGTTAGAGTTGGAAATCAATAAATTATAATTCACATGAAAATGCTGCTTGATTATTTAATTACCCATTGAGATGGCAAGTCCCTCAAGTTCTACAAATCATGGCTTATCCAGGATATTGGATATTTTTCTTCTAAATGTTTTTATTGATGTCTTTTGTTTTTTACATCATAATTTTCCTTGGTATCCCTCTTCTTTCCCCTCCAATAGAGCCATCCCATATAACTAATAATATTTTGAAAGACAAAAAAGAAAAAAAAGGGGAAAATCAGTATAACTCATCAATACCTTGAAAAAGTTTGCTACCATCTGCAGTGTGTAACACCTACAGGCCTCCAACCTCCAGAAAGATGTGGGTTAGGAGAGTCATCTCATACCTCTTCTTTAGAGCCAAGCTTGGTCTTTATAAGACTGAGGCACTCACTTTTAAGTTTTGCATGTCTGTGTGGTTGTTCTTTTCATTTATATTGTTGTAATCACTCTGATGTTCTTCCCCCTGGCCTTGTCTCTACTCATTTTACTCTGCATCAGTTCACGTAGATCCTTTCATGCTTCTCTGCATTTATCACATTTAGCCTTTCTTACAGCATAGAAATATTCCATTACACATGTACCATAATTTCTTTAGTCATTTCTCAATCATTGGACATCCACTTTGTTTCCAATTCTTTTCTATCACAGAAAGTGCAACTATAAATATTTTGGTACCAACTAACATTTTTTAATTCTTCTTCATGTCATCCCATAAAACTTTCAAACATGATCCACTGAACCCCCTTGCAATGCTCCTCTGGGCATTTTTGTATTCCGTGGATGCTAGGGCATCACTTGGGTTGTCTATCTGTTATCTTTTGATCTTAGTGTCTGACAGCCTCCCCATCCTTTTCCAATCATAGATTTTTTTGGAGGAGATAGTTGATGACACTGTTTGTTCCCATTATGCCTCTCTCTGTTGCCTCATGTCACTTGTATTTTCAAAAAATCTTTTAAGATAGTGGCTCACGATTCAGAGTCATAAAGAATAACTGGGAAAATATTTCCTTAAAAGATTGCTTTTTGTGTCAGGGGCAGTTCAGGATCATGGTCAGATTAGTTGGCCATGGCAACTCCTAAAACAAACAAACAAACAAAACACAAAAAAGGCTTTCAGTTCTAAAGGGTAATGTCCCATGCACCACATACTCATACCACTTCTCCATTGACAGAAGCAAAGTAATGGAAGACTTAGCAGAAGTTAAGAATCACGAAGAGCTCACATTATCTCTGAACATTAAAGTAGCTGGGAGTCCTTTCAATGTGAGGTCCTTGTTAAGTGACCCATGGGTTGACATAGTACTGCAGTTATATATAGATATTGACATTTTTATCACAATGGCACTAGAAGTAAAAAAGGACTCTGTGCTTAGTGGAATAAAGGCTCACAGGTTCTTCTTGGAAAGGTAAAGAAAATAACAGATTGAAGTGATTTTGATCATGGGTCCAGAAGAGAAGCAACCAGTGTGCATTTAACCATTTTTGTGAAACACACCATCAGCTCATGTTCCAACATTCATAATGAGCAATTGCAATGACTATAAACTGACATTGTTTGCAGAAGGTGAAGAACTAAAGCAATTCTATGAAGAATTTCATAAGATCATCCATAATTAATTAGCATATATTTCTTTAAAAATTTTTTTTTGTCTTTGTTAATTTGTTTGTTTACTTTTAGTTTACAAGATTCAGTTCCACAATCCCTTGAGTTTCAAATTTTCTCCCCCTTTCTCTCTTCCTCCACCCACCCAGAGTGGTATGCAATCAAGTATAGGATCTGCAAATACTTTCACATTAGACATTACTCAGGTTATAAAGAAGGATTGTATCAGATGGAATGAAAAATGGGAAAGAGGAAACGAAACCAAATGAAAAAAGAAAGAGAGCAGGTAGTTTGCTTCAATCTGCATTCAAACTCTGTTCTTTCCTTGAATGTAGACATCTCTCTCCATCATGAGTCTTTTGGAGTTGACTTATAACCCTGCATTGCTGAGAAGAGTCCAGTCTATCAAAGCTGGTCATCACATGTATGTTGTGTCTGTAATTATGTACAAATTTCTCTTGGTTCTGCTCTTCTCACTCAGCATCAGTTTGTATAAGCCTCTCCAGGTAAATATGAAGTCCATCTGCTCCTCGTTTCTTATAGCACAATAGTATTCCATTATCTTTATATACCACAACTTGTTCAGCCATTCCCCAATTAATGGGTAATTTCCAATTCTTTGCCAACACAAAAAGAGTTGCTATAAATATTTTTGTACATGTGGGTCTTCTTCCCACTTCTGTGATGTCTTTGGGATGCAACCCTAGAAATGGTATTTCAGGGTCAAAGAGTATGAAATTATTTATAGCCCTTTCAGTTTCAGATTGCTCTCTAGAATGGTTGAATCAGTTCACAACTCCACCAGCAATGCATCAGTGTTCCAATTTTTCCACATCCTCTCCAGCATTTGTAATTTTCCTGTTTTGTCATCTTAGCCAATGTAAGATGTAAGATGTGGCACCTCAGAATTGTTTTGGTTTGGATTTCTCTAATCAATAGTGATTTAGAGCATTTTTTCATGTGCTTATAGATATATTTAATTTCTTCCTCTGAAAACTGCCTGTTCATATCCTTTGACCATTTATCAATTGGGGAATTACTTGTATTCTTATAGATTTGACTCAGTTCCTTGTATATTTTAGAAATGAGGCCTTTATCAAAGACACTGGTTGTAAAAATTCTTTCCCAATTTTCATCTTCCCTCTTAATATTGGTTTCATTGGCTTTGTTTGTATAGAAGCTTTTTGATTTCATGTAATCAAAATTATCAATTTTGCATTTTATAATGCTCCCTAATTCTTCTTTGGTCATAAAGTCTTCCCCTCTTTACAACTCTGACAGGTAAACTGTTCATTGCTTTCCCAGATTGCTTACAGTATCAGCCTTTATACATAGATCATGTACCCATTTAGAATTGATTTTGGTATATGGTGTTAGATAATGGTCTATGCCCAGTTTCTGCCATACTATATTCCAGTTTTCATCAAATAGTGAGTTCTTATCCCCAAAACTGCGGTCTTTGGGTTTATCAAACAGTAGATCACTATAGTCATTGTCTGCTTAGTCTCGTGTACCCAATCTGTTCCATTGATCCACTACTCTATTTCTCAGTCAGTACCAAGTAGTTTTGATGACTGCTGCTTTATAATACTGATTAAAATCTTGTATGGCTAGGCCACCTTCCCTAGCATTTCTTTTCACTAATTCCCTTGATATTCTCCTTGATATTCTCCTTGATATTAGTTCTTCCAAATGAATTTTGTTATTATTTTTTTCTATCTCTGTAAAGTAATTTTTTTGGTAAATTGATTGGTATGGTACTAAATATGTAATTTAATTTAGGTAAAATTGTCATTTTTATTATATTAGCTCAACCCAGCCATGAGCAATTAATGTTTTTCCAATTAGTTAGATCTGACTTTATTTGTGTGAAAAGTGTTTTGTAGTTGTGTTCATATAGATCCTGGGTTATTTTTGGCAGGTAGATTCCCAAATATTTCATAATGTCTACAGTAACTTTAAATGGGATTTCTCTTTCTATCTCTTGCTGTTGGATTTCATTAGAAATATACAGGAATACCGAGGATTTTTGTGGGCTTGTTTTGTATCCTGCAACTTTGCCAAATTTACTTATTGTCTCAAGTAGTTTGTTCGTATTTTTTTTTTACTTGATTCTCTAGGATTCTCTAAGTATATCATCATATCATCTGCAAAGAGTGATAGTTTGGTCTCTTCTTTGCTTAATTTGATTCCTTTTTCTTTTCTAATTGCTACTGCTAACATTTCTAGTACCAGACTGAATAAGAGGAGTGATAGTCGACACCCTTTTTCACCCCTGATCTTATTGGAAATACTTCTAGCTTATCCCCATTACATGTAATACTTGCTGATGGCTTTAAATAGATGCTACCTATTATTTTAAGGAAGACTCCAATTATTCCTATGCTTTCTAATGTTTTTAATAGGAATGGATGTTGTATTTTGTCAAAAGTCTTTTCTGCATCTATTGAGATAATCAATTATACTTATGGTTTTCCTAATATTAAACCATCCTTGCATTCCTGGAATAAATCCTACCTGATCAAAATGTATTATTCTTGTGATAAGTTGTTGTAGTCTTTTTGATAATATTTTATTTAAAATATTTGCATTTATATTTATGAGGGAAATTGGTCTATAATTTTCTTTCTCCATTTTATCTCTTCCTGATTAAGGTATCAGTACCATTTTTGTGTCACAAAAAGAATTTGGTAGGTCTCCTTCCTCAGTAATTTTCCCAAATAGTTTGTAGAGTATTGGAATCAATTGTTCTTTAAATGTTCGATAGAATTCACTAGTAAATCCATCTGGTCCTGGAGATTTTTTCCTAGGGAGTTCTCTGATGGCTCGTTCGATTTCTTTTTTGGAGATGGGGTTATTTAAGTAATTTACTCCCTCTTCAGTTAATCTGGGCAATTTATATTTTTGTAAATATTCATTCATTTCACTAAGATTTTAAAATTTATGTGCATATAATTTGGCAAAATAATTCCTAATTATTGTTTTAATTTCCTCTTCATTGGAGGTAGATTCATTCTTTTCATTTTTGATACTCATAATTTGGTTGTCCTCTTTCTTTTTTTATCATATTGACTAAGGGTCTATCAATTTTATTGTCTTTTTTTCATAAAACCAGCTCTTAGTTTTCTTTATTAATTCAATAGTTTTCCTAATTTCAATTTTATTAACCTCTCCTTTTGTTTTCATTATTTCTAATTTAGCATTTAATTGGGGATTTTTGATTTATTCTTTTTCTAGCTTTTTCAATTTCATGCCCAATTCATTGGTCTCCATTTTCTCTAATTTATTCATGTATGCACTCAGGGATATAAAACTTCCCCTAAGAACTGCCTTTCTGCATTCCACAAGTTTTGGTATGTTGTCTCTTTATTGTCATTCTATTGAATGAAGTTACTGATATTTTTTATAATTTCTTGTTCGACCCACTAATTCTTTAGGATTAAATTGTTTAGTTTCCAAATAGATTTTAATCTATCTTTCCATGGCCATTTATTGCATATGATTTTTATTGCATCATGATCTGAGAATGATGCATTTAATATTTCTACCTTTCTGCTCTTAATTGTGAAGCTTTTATGCCTTAGTACATGGTCGATTTTTGTGTATGTACCATGTACCTCTGAGAAGAAGATATATTTCTTTTTATCCCCATTCAGTTTTCTCTAGAGATCTGTCATGTCTAGCCTCTCTAAAATTCTATTCTCCTCCTTAAGTTCTTTCTTGTCTATTTTGAGGTTAGATTTATCAAGTTCATAGGCGGGGATTAAGGTCCCCCACTAGTATAGTTTTATTATCTATTTCTTCCTCTAATTCCCTTAAATTGTCCTCTAGGAATCTGGATGCTATACCACTTGGTGCATATATGTTAAGTCATGATATTGCTTCATTCTCGATGGTGCCTTTTAGCAGGATATAATTTCCTTCCTTATTTCTTTTAATTAGATCTATTTTTGCTTTTGCTTTATCTGAGATAAGGATTGCTACCCCTGCATTTTTTTACTTCAGCTGAAGCATAACATATTCTACTCCAACCTTTTACCTTTACCCTGTGCATATCCCCTTGTTTTAAATGTGTTTCTTGTAGACAGCATATTGTAGGATTATAGTTTTTAATCCATTCTGCTATCTGCCTCTGTTTCATGGGAGAGTTCATACCATTCACATTCACAGTAATGATTACTATCTGGCTCTTTCCCTCCATCCTATTCCCTCCCCTGTTTATGTTTTTGTTTCTTCCTTCTCCCTTCTCCACCTTAAGTGTTTTCCTTTTGACCACCAACTCCCTCAGTATTCCCTCCCTGTACTGCCTCCCCCCTTCTTTACCTACCCTTTCTCCTTACTACTATTTTCCTCCCTTATAAACTCCTCCTTCTTATCATGCCCTTTACCCCTCCTACTTCCTATAGGGAAAAATGGATTTTCATACTTATTGGAGTATGTTATTCCCTCTTTGATCCCAAACCAATGAGAGTAAATTTCATACAGTGCTACTCTCCCCCCCCCTCCTTTCCCTCTGTTATAATGAGTTTTTGTGTCTTTTCACTTTAGAATCTTAATCTTAACTGATTATGTTGATCCCTCTTTGAACCAGAACCAATGAGAATAATGTTCAAATGATGTTCTTCTCCCTCTTTCCTTCCCCTCTACTACAGTATTTTTTCATGCCTTTTCATGTGGCATAATTTACCTTTTTCTGCCTCATCCTTTCCTTTTATCCCATTACAGTCCCTTTGAAGCCTTAATAAGGTTTTTTTTTAATCATCAGATTAGTTCATTTTTACCCACACCCTCTATCTATTTATATCCCTTTTAAAGGTCATGATAATAATGTAAATTTCACTATTGACAGGTATCAACTTCCCATATAGGGATGTAAACAGTTTGCTCTTATTGCATCTCAAGTTATATGCATTTATGCATGAGTGTGCATGTGTGTGTATGTGTTTTCCTTGTTTACCTTTTTATGTCTTTCTTGAGTCTTGTAATTGGAGATCAAATTTTCCATTGAACTCTGTATTTTTCATCGGGAAAGTCTGGACGTCCCTTATTTCATTAAATGATCATCTCCTTGACTGAAAGATTATGCTCAGTTTTTCTGGGTAGTTCATCCTTGGTTGCAGTCCTAGCTTTTATGCTTTATGAGATATCAAATTCCAGTCCCTTCAATTTTTTTAATGTAGAAGCTGCTAGGTCTTGTGTAATCCTGATTGTAGTTCCATGATATTTGAATTGTTTCTTTTTGGCTGCTTGCAGTATTTTCTCCTTGACCTTGTAATTCTGGGATTTTTCTACTATATTTCTTGGAGTTTTCAATTTGGGATCTCTTTCAGGAAGAGTCAGGTGAATTCTTTCAATAACTATTTTACCTTCTAATTCTAGGACTTTAGGACAGTTTTCTTTGATAATCTCTTGGAGGATGTTGTCCAGACTGCTATTTTCATCATAGCTTTCTGGTAGACCAATGATTCTTAGGATATCTTGCCTGGATCTCTTCTCCATGTCAGTTGTTTATCCAGTGGGATATTTTACACTCTCTTCTAATTTTTCAATCTTCATATTTTGCTTGATTGACTCTTGGTGCATCCTAAAGTCCTGACCTTCCATTTGACTGATTATAATTTTCAGTAAATTATTTTCCTCCATTAGTTTTTGAAGGTCCTTTTTTGGGAGGTGTTTTCTCCAGTTAGATCTTGAACCTCATGTCCCAGTTCACAAATTTCACTTTTTAAGGATTTTTTTTAGTGAGACTTTTTTTTTCCTATTTGATCACTGTAGATTTAAATTTATCTTCTACTTCTCTAATTTGGCTTTTTAAATCTTTCTTGAGCTCCTCTAAGAGTGCTTTCTGGGCTTGAGACCAGTTCATATTTCCTTCTGTGGTCTCAGGTGTGAGTCTAGAGTCCATGTTGTCCTCTGTATTTGGTTGCTCTTGCTCGCTATAATAAGCTCAGATCTATTTTCTCACCTTCCCCTTCCCCTTCTCACCTTCCTTCTTTCCCATTGTGATTTCCTATTTCCTAATTTCTCAGGCTGGGAGCCAAGGCCTGGTTGTTGACTTTGTGTTCTGTAGCCTCTGGGTGTCTAGACTGAGGCCAAGGCCAGGAGTCTCAGTTTTTCCCCTGAGTTACCCTGAGGCTCACAGAGTAACCTGTGGAGGAGTGGGTGGTCCGGCCACTTCTGATTTCTGCCTCTCTGCCGCTGGGCTGCAGCTCAGGCAAGCTTAGCAGCTGGTGTCTGCAGATTCCCCTGGTTGTGCTAAGGTCCACCTGGGTTTGTGTTGTTAGCACTTACTGGTTCCACCACCCTGGGCTTTAGGAGCTGTTGCTGGTAAGCTGAGATGGGGATTGTGTGGACCCCTCCTGCCCTTCACTTCAGACTCCTTACTGCCTCTGTTATACCCTTTCTCAGTGTGTCCTAAGCCTAAGGCTATTTCCACTATTTCAGGATTTTACTTTTAGTGGGACATTTATCTCTGGGTTTTCTACATTAGGGAGGGGGAATTGGAACATCTAGAATTTACTTTGCCATCTTGGATTCTGGAAAATCAGGCAGATGATTTTTAAACTTCCAGGCTGTGGGCTGATAGCTACAGGAGAAGCTTCTGTCTCTGCTGCTGCCCTGAGCTTTCTCTTACCAGCTCCAAAGGATCCTCTGTTCTGCACAGGTGAGGTGGCTATAAATCACCCTTGCAGTGGGTAAGTCTGCTGGCTGGGGCTCCTTCTGACTCTGCTGTAGTCTGCTCTCTAGCCCATGCTTGTGCAGCTTCACTTCCCCTGCCCAGACCCATGTGGGCACTTTCCTGGGCTGGATTCTGCCATGCTCCATCTCCCAGTGGGTTCTGTCACTCTAAAATCCATTCTGATTCACTTTTTAAAGTTTAGTGACAGGATTCATGGAGGAGCTTAGAAAAGTTACTGCTTCAGTTTCGCCACCTTGGCTCCACCCCCCAATTATCATATATTTCAATGCTGGATGATTTTTACACAAAGGCAGGAATTGAGGAGTATGGAGAAAATGTGTTGGAAAAGAATAAGTAGAATTTTCATAGAGTCTTCACGTTTTTGACACTCGACATACACAGACTCATTTGAAACTCTCACAGTCTTTGCTAAAGTTGTGGGGCTGGTCCTATATGTTCTTATTTCACAGGTGAGGAAAATGGGTTCAGGTCAATGACTTGCCCATGATCACATGACTAGGAAGTAGAACAACTTGGTCATAAGGCTTGGAGGGAGTAAGAATTGAGTTCAAGTTCTGCCTCAGGCCCTTTACATCTCTGTGGCTCCATTCAAGCCATGACCTCTCAGTCCCAATTTCCTCATTTGTAAAATGGGAATAATATTAGCTCCTCCATCTTCTAGGTTTTTTGTAAGGTTAAAAGGAGATACTACATTATAGTGCTTTGAAATCCTTAAAGTGCTACACAAATGTTAAAAATTACATTTTTTTCGATATCACTATTACTATTAAAACCATGTTCAATAATAAGGAGCTGGAAGTTTCTCTTCTACATATGATGAATACATTCCTTTACATAATTCTTCTGAGAAAATGCTGTAGAAGTAGTGGAAAAAAAAGGAACCACCTAACACCATAAAAAATGAAATCAATTGTATTTTAATAGACATAAAATTCCTGGCTGCACGTGTCAGAGTAGTTTCTGAATCAACTGTCTGTGTGCATTGAACCCATTGACTCATTAGAGAAAGAAGGCAAAATCAGCTCCAAGATGGAAGAAAGAATGAAACTGAGAAAATATATGTGATTTACTGATTCAATCTGCTCTTAAATAAACTATTAACATAGAAAAGGGAAATGGATAAAAGAGCAGACACTCGATAAAATGAACAAAAGACACAGTCACTTCTTCAAGAAATTGCAATAGCCACTTTCAAAAGGAATCTAGCCCATGGAAATCAAGTGTTTCACTGAAGAACTTAAAAGAACCTGAATCTCCATCAGCCCACACATAATTGATGTGCACATATATGGAATTTTATTCCAAGGGTCTGTGTTTGAACTCAGAGTGAAATAAACCCAATTTCATGGGATTGTGATTTAGCATTGACCTTAGAGATCATCTAACTCCAAGTCCAACCCTTTCATTTCATAGAATGAATTGAGCCTTAAGAAAAATGGAGTGACTTAGCTAAGTTAGCACGTCACAGAGCTGGGATGTGCACCTATAACTTCTCATCCCAAAACTATTGCTCTTGTGTGTCACACTGTCTCAGAACCAGGACAATGAAACGATTCCCAAAGTAACTTATTAAAGGAATTCAGCATTCTTGATCTATGAAGTGTGACCTTGGAGGACAAATGGTGATTCATGCTTCACAACCAAAAACGTGGTCCCTTTAGGTGTGATATGGGGAATGCTGTTTTGTATGTCATCTTTGAATTTTCTGACTTCCTTCCACTATACTTTGTTACTAGGTATGCTCTTTTGGTGGCAACTTTGGGGAAGGCAGTGGGAAAAATTGAGACAGTGATATGCAATGGGAGAGATAACACATTGAACTCTTCCATTAACACATCTATCTTGAACAAGTCCTGCTACTAGACAATTATTTGGGCCCATGGTAGAAGAATTCGAGTAGAGTGGGCTATATTGCCTTTTGTGATTAGAACAGTGCTTTCTCAATCTCCTCAAAATTAAAAAAAGAGAGAGAACAATGTTTCTATATCAACATTCATCCAGTACTTATATATGCCTGTGATTCCTGTGACATAATCTCTGAAGAATTAAAATGGCCAATCACTTAAAGAGCAACCAGCAACTGCATTGGGGCTGTGAATAGACATGGCAAGCAGTCAATAAGCATTTATTAAGTGCCAATTATATATCAGTGCTCTTCTAAGTTCTGAAGATATAAATATAAAAAAAAACAGTTCCTATCCTCAAGGAGTTTGCAATCTAAAAAGGGAAGAATGAAAAGGAGGGGTGGGAGGGTCAAGTGGTGGTTAGGGTGGTCAGGGAATGTGCTCAATGTGGGGGCATAGTGGAAAAGTGAGAAGCCCCAAAGTAAGTCATCCAGGTGAGAAATGAGATGTTCTGAACTGGTCTCCCTCCTTAAATGAGGTTTAGAGTTCATGGCTCCACCATCCAACCAGAGAAGAAGGTAATGCTGAGTTGGAGCTCCAAGGCTGATCAGATATTTCAGGGTGATGATGTTTTCCCAATAATGAGCTTCATAGGGCCTGATAGAAAAGTGAGAAGTCCCAAAGTAGGGCAGCCAGATGAGAAACAAAGTGATGTATTCATGGGAAGAAGTGAAGAAAATATAAGAAAATAGGATTTTTGTCTGAAATGCAGGGATGCATCATGCAGCAAGAATAAGGAATGATTAGCTATAGCAGCTACCATGAAATGGAGAAAGGCCCTAGCTTACAAGAATTTGTATGGCCATGGACAACAAATGTATGGGATGAAGAGCCATCAATGAGTAGTGAGCTTTACTGTTGCAGGGATTTACTATTCTACCCACACATCTAGAGAAAAAAAATGATGAATCCTTTTGTGCATTATCATTTTTTTTGTGCTGCATATATCCCTTCTGAAAAGATGAGAAGGTAAGAGTCTGACACAGAAATTTTGGAGCATTTTATGTCTTCATACCCGTATATGTGATTAATAGGTCCCTTAGAGTTTATCATTTGCTGGTTATAACTCAGACCAATGAAATGCAACCCTAACAGCTCCAAAAAGCCATCTTCCAAGCATCTTTAAAGTTCCTAGAAGATTGGTGGCAAGGTGAAACCACTGAGATCAAGTTTAGCATAACCTTGTGCACACCAAAGATAGCATAAAGCTAGAATACCCTGTTCCTTAGGTGATCTTCCCATTTGTATTGCAGGGCTTCCCAATGGGAGGTGAAATCCTCCCTGCAGTTACTCCTGTTTGTGGCTGATTGCTTTAAAACTCCTCTCAGCTACTCAAAAGAGACTGACCCAGCAGTTCATGCAGGAAAAATCAAAGGAATGATGAAGAACTCTTATAGTCAAGACTATGGCACGAAGATGGATACTCAACACTTTGAGGTGGTCCACCAGCACCTGTCTTGGACAATACCTCAGTCTTGGATGGCTCTTGAAATTGTTCCCAGAATCAAATGTTTGACAAACATCAGGCTGGATAACATCTGAGCAGATTCACAGTGCTTTCCATGGTCCTATGCTGCTTAGGTCACAAAGATCTATGTTTTCTATCTCTAATATTCTTCTAGTGAAGATGGATGGTGGCAAGTTATGGATCATCATGATCATGAAAGAATTAAAATTGTGGACTCTGGCAAAGGGGATGAAAGGATATCTGTTGGATGGAGTAAGTTGTAGCACATGGATGACCAAGATTGGTGGCAAAAGAATTGTAATTGAAGTCATTGAGCATGTGACTAATTGGAAAAGGAAGTCAGCAACTGGAGAGTTACTGTGTCATCTATGACACGTGCAAAGGCTTTGTGTGAGTGTTCTAGTATGTTGGAATACCTCTGTAGGGAAGTATTTGTTGTAGGACATGCACAAACACTAAAAAAGCAGGACAAGGTTTTACTCACAGTGGTGATGGACATATTGCTAGAGAAGAGATCAGGGACTGATCCAAGTCCGTGTTCATCTGTGCACAGAGGCATCGCATGCCCAAGTGGCATTTGAAATGCTGCTTCTTGGAGTCACTTTTTACTCGAAGTTGAATTCAGGCCAAACCACTCAACCTCTTAAATTTCAAGCTTAATTTTCTATTAAATCTGGATAATAATACTTGTCTCGTATTTTGTGGCTGACATGAGAATTATATTATACATTCAATATGCTATAAAACACTTCATTAAAAGAGTCTCTAGGCATGACATAGACCCACTGCCTCCATAACCGCCAAGTCCCTAAATGATCTGGCGTCTCAGGACTGAAACAACAGATGAAAGACAACTATTTTTAAATACACAGTGACAGAGTAGATATTAGCAGCATGCAAATGCACACACACACACACACACAAACACACACACTTTTCCCCCAGTGGATTATTGTATTCTGCCATTAATGGTCAAATTAATTGTAAAGCATTGAAGTGTTGTGTGGGCTGCATGCAACTGGAGGCATTTTGATGTATAGATGTGCATGGGCAAATAAGCATTTTGTTCCACCATTTGAAGCTGGTGGCACTATGAGGATAGTAGAGGTGTTCATGACTTTGTATCTGAGATACACATGAGTTTAACCATTCTTCGAGTCCATTTGCTTTGCTTTCCACTTTAAGCTTGTGGTACCATTTGAAGGCTCAAAATCTGTCAGAAAGCTAACGAGCAAGGATGCCCTATCTTCTTGCTCACAGAAATATACTCCTCTGCTCCTTTCAGGCCAGAATTATGTTGTGTGTTCTTGTTCTTGTTCTTGTTCTCTCTCTGTCTCTGTCTCTGTCTCTGTCTCTGTCTCTCTCTGTCTCTGTCTCTGTCTCTGTCTCTCTGTCTCTGTCTCTGTCTCTCTGTCTCTGTCTCTGTCTCTCTCTCTGTCTCTCTGTCTCTGTCTCTGTCTCTGTCTCTGTCTCTCTCTCTCTCTCTCTCTCTCTCTCTCTCTCTCTCTCTCTCTCCTCTTGCCTTCCGTGATGAATTTCTCCACCCAGGAGTCTTCCCTGTGAGAATACTTCTGATTAAAGATAAGCAACAGCATTTTCTGAGCCTAAGAAAACTTTGCAATGCTTTGGGTTCCTAGCACCTGCCAGGATGTGCTAATAAATACAAGATTGTCTCTCCAAAAGGGTAACGGCATCCTTTGGGCAAAATAAAACCTTTTCATGGTGTTCTACTTTTGCTGCTAATTAACTAAAATGTTATCATTCCCAAACTAATGAACAGAGAACTTGTTCTTCATAGAAAGACTTTTTTTCTCCTACTCATTAAAACATTATTAACATTTCTCTTAAACTGTTTATTTCACTTGTGCAGTAAGACCATTCCTTGATGAGGGTTCAGTTAGATGACAGTGGTAAGGATGAAATCATGCTCAAGCCCAACCAAGCTTAATACCACTGTTACCTTCCCATGGTCATGGTGGTTGTTTGCTCAAACCCTAATCCTGTATAATCCCTAAACCCTAATTTGTTATTATCATTATTATTCCTTCTACTACCACTAACCCCATGTTCCATCACACAGACCCCAGAGGCTCTTTTAGGATTGGGTTTTGCTTTGCTTGCCTTGAAGTATATAGTGTCTCTCCTTTGATGATGTCAACAATGTAAATGCTTCTGTTTCTAAGGTCTGGAACAGGGAGATTAGAACATTTCCAGCTTGGTATAGATGTTTTGTACATTGGAAACATGGAGCATTGGTAGATGGAGACCTATATGGGGGCTTCCAAGGTGTACTTCTATATTTTTGCCATAAGGGCAGATGGGGCAGGAGCTGAGATCGCCATCTTGGAAGACTCCTGAATCACTTATCGGTTCTTTGCCGGGATGCTTAGGGTCAGACTGGGTTGCAGGGTTTAGGGTGGGGGTTGAGTGAGAATGGGGCTCCCCCAGGCCTTTTGTTCAAGGAGGATGTGGCAGGTGAGGGATCCAGGGGTCTGCAGCATTGCAGACCTTGGCTAGGTTCTTCCTAAGAGTAGATACTTGTGAATCAGGGATTGTTTGCCAAATGCTCTTAAAGTGAGGTGACAAAATCAAAATGATTGTTCCCAGCCCCTTCCATTCTATGTCAGTTAATATTTCCAACCAGTGGCCTGGATTGAGGGAATGTTCTAAGGTTGCTTAATGTTTTTAGCAAGGAGGCCCATCAGAGCAAAGTGTGTTGGGGTGTACACCACCTTGAAATTGGATCTAAGCTTTGGGTTGAGGATATTTCTCTCTCGTCTTACCTTCTCTCTTTTATCTCCTTCTCCTTACTTTTCCCTGGGACCCTCCATTCTTCCTCTGTCTCCAAGTTTGCCATTGATCACTACTCTGTTATTCAGACCATTCACACTGTAAATTTTTAATACACATTTATTGACTAAGTTATTGGCTAAAGCAAGAAGTTCTATCCACCTGTTTCCAATTATGTAATCAACTAGCCCATATCTCGCCAGCTCTATCCCCACTAGGAGGGACTTTATCAAGCATGTTGCTGAAATTGCAATAAACCACATACCTACAGAATACCCCTAATTTACCAGCCTAGTCACCTGTCACAAAAAATGGGTCATGTTAGTATGATCTGCTCTTGAAGCCTTGCTGGCTCTTAATGTTCTTCTCTAAGCATGCAGAAGCCATCTCTTTAATAACGCATTGGAGAATTTTGCCAAAAGTCAAAGTCAAATTAATTGGCCTATAACCTTCATCACCTTTTCCTTTTCTTGAAAATCATGCCAACATTTGGCCTTTTTGAGTTCTGTGCCACTCTTCCCCTTCTTCATGATCTTCCAGTGATATCAGTCAGGATTCAGTAATCATGACTGGTGGGGGGGTTTACTACCTGAAAATGCAATTGGACTGGTCCTGGTGCCTTGAGATCACTAGAGTGGGGCTCTCTCTCCAAATCCCACTTATGTCCCAGAGTGCATCTGACTGCTCCCTCAGGGGTTTGGGATTGTCTCGAGGGACTCAGTTTCATGTCTTGTTGCTCTTGAGAACATTGATAATCAGTTGGACTTAATTAAATTTGTAACAAAGGTATTCGTTGTGATGGTATAGGAAGAACTGTGTTTATAAAAGCATTCTCCTCAAAGGTGGGGGCATACTGTCCCACAGGTATCCATGGATCCATGGGAGATTAGGTGCTAATAATAGAGAGTATTTATGGTCAAAGGATAACACACAACTGCTGGTTCCTGGGAGTCCTCTCTTGAGTCCATAGTACACACTTTTCTTTATTCAAGAGATCACACTCCTTTAGAACTTGTCTGTATCCCTGTCTGTATGTCTCTCTCTGTCTATATTTGAACTTAGTGTGTTGTCTTGATACACTCTCTTCTATTAGTCCAGTCTCTCAGGTAATGTGATCACTGGAGTGGGCAGTGAGGAAAGAGAAAAACTCTCCTTTCCCAAAGAGTGACTTCCTCTCAGGGTCTTTTCTGGAGTCATATGTCCTGCAGTTCTCCCACAACTGGACTCACTCACCACTTACTTAGCTTACCTTTGGGCTCCTCATTTTATACATAGGCTTACAAGCAAGTGAGGTTCATTCAGTCAGTCACAAAATGTTTTCCTGTGTTATGCTATCTGTCTTTATGAAATTATCAATGGATTTATATTCTTTTGTATTAAGTATTTATTCACAACTAGTTTACACTTCAGATTTATTTGTCGACTCAATCAAGGTCTTCTGTGATTAAATGAGCTGGAGGTGGAACCGAAGAGTTACAAAGGGAGGCCAGGTATTATCATACTCTCACTTATTTGGAGTTTTAACTCCATTGACCATTTGCTGTTGTTGTTCTGTCCTTTATAATCTGAAGATCACTCTGTGCTACAGGAAATAGAAGCAAAAGTAGAATTGAAAAAATCTGCCTTATTTCTGTGGTGTTTTGTTCACATCCCACTCAATGAGAATAGGAATCCTAACCCCTTTTTGGTCTTTCTGTTTCCTACATACAGAAGAACGAGGGTCATTTGGTTGTCAAGCTTGGTTTAGATTGTTTTTTTCCTATTCCCAATACTATTAGTACAGGAGGAGGATACCCCACTTTTTTAAATCATTCTTTCCTTCTTCTCCTTGATTTCATCTTTTGTGCATGTCCATTTTTCAACCTGAAGTTGTTCAATGCACTTCCTGTGAAGCTGTGTCCATCTCTTTAGACAACTCTCATTTTTCTTCCCTATTAGATATTTTTCTGTCCAGCTCTTCATTCTTGAGAGCATATTAAGTAATTGTTGAATATTACTTCAGTGTATATACAGATATATGGATGCATATATATTTTCAATCTTTTTTCAGGCATCTAACTCTTCATGACCCAATTTAAAGTTTTCTTGGCAAAGATATTGGAGCAGTTTGTTAGTTCCTTCTCTAGTTCATTTTGCAGATGAGGAACTAAGGCAAACAAGGATAAGTGACTTCCCCAGGGTCAAAAAACTAGTAAGTGTCTGAGGCCATATTTGAACTCATTAAGATGACTTTTCCTGACTCCAGACCCAGCACTGTACCTCCTGTGCCACCTAGATGCCATACATATGTGTGCATGTATACATATGCATATATATTATATCAGACACACATACATAATACACCACCTAGTGACAATTAAACACCTCCTATATGTGTATTCCTGGCTAGACTATTTATTGAAGGGATATACTTCTTTAACAATGATGATGATGGTGATGATGGTGGTGATGATGGTGGCGGTGGTGGTGATGATGATGAAGATGATGGTGATGATGCTGGTGGTGTTGATGATGATGGTGATGCTGGTGGTGGTGATGATGAAGATGATGGTGATGGTGGCGGTGGTGATGATGATGGTGATGGTGATGATGAAGATGATGGTGATGCTGAAGATGATGTTGATGATGGTGGTGGTGATGATGAAGATGGTGGTGGTGGTGATGTTGAAGATGATGGTGATGATGGTGGTGATGATGATGATGAAGATGATGGCGATGATGGTGGTGATGAAGATGATGGTGGTGGTGGTGGTGGTCATGATGAAGATGATGGTGATGGTGGTGATGATGACACTAGTAATGGCCAACAGTCATGCAATTCTTTCAGGTTTTTATCATTATATACACTGTCTCACTACTTTATCCTTACAACCAATTTGCAAGATAAGTGCTCTTAGAATATTTATTTTGGAGCTGAGAATGTTGAGTCTGATAAAGTTTAAATGCCTCGTCTGGGGCCACACTCCTCAGAAGTGTCTGAGGTAGGATTTAAACTCGGCTTTTCCTGATTGTCAGGTGGTGACTCAGGCCTGTCTACCACCCAGCTGGCTCTTAGATGCCTATTAAATAACCCAGGGCTAGACCCTAGGTGAGGGGCAAGGATTAGAGGAGACAGGAGCCTTGGCATAGACCTTGCTGTCATTCTTATTATGTCCCCGCCCCCTCCTCATCCCTTTCTCAGACCCTGCTTGGGTTCTTCATTCCCAGTCCCCCCTTAGTTCTCACCCTCTGCTCTCTCCCCTTCTTCTTGTGAGTGTTGCATTAATTCCAATGTGACTCCAGCTTCACCACCTTCAGAGCATGGCATAATGAATCAGGAAATGATTAAAGAATGGCCACAAATAAAGGATAGGTGCAGAAGCAGTGGTCTTGTGGGCTAATCAACAGACTCAATAACTAGCTTCTTAATCCTCAAGATATATATATATATATATATATATATATATATGCAAATAGTACACAGTAATACACCAAGGGTCACAAGATTTAGAATTCAAAGAGAATTAAAGACCACCTTGTTTAATTCTCCCATTCTACTGATCGGAAAACTGAGGCATGAAAGGGTGGAGTGACTTGCTTCTCACCAGTACTATTCCCTCCAATCCTATCTAGGTCTAAATGAAAAGTGCTAAGTAGCAGAATCTGGATTTGAATCCAGGCCTTATGATTGCACACCCAGTGGGTTTCCCCCTACAAACTGCTGCTTTGTGTATTACAGAATGATGATCATCAGGCCAATCTGGTAGTGGCTAAAAAATGGAGTGGTGGATCAGTGGAATAGATTACATCACAATACATAGTAGTAGATGACCATAGTAATTTAGTGTTTCATAAACCCAAAGACTCACTCTTTTGGGGCAAGAACTCACTATCTGACAGAAACTGCTGGGAAAACTGGAAAGCATCTTGGCAAAGACTAGGTGTAGACCAATATCTCACATGGGACATTAAGGTAAGGACAAAAATCAGTACATTATTTAGACATAAAAGATGATACCGTAAGCAATTTAGGGAAACACGAAGTAGTTTACCTTTTAGATCTATGGATGAGGGAAAAGTTTATGACCAACAAGACACAGAGAATATTATGAAAGGAAGAATGGATAATTTTGATTATATTAAATTAGAAAAGGTTTTGCACAAACAAAACCAAGCCAGTCAAAATTAGAAGGAAGGGAGAAAACTGGAGGGAAAATGTACAGTAAATTTCTCTGATAAAAACCTCATTTCTCAAATACATAGAGAATTGAGTTAATTTTAAAAGAAAAGAATTCATTACCCAATTGATAAATGGCTAAAGGATATGAACAGGCAATCTTCAAAAGACATCAAAGCTATCTATAGTCATATGAAAACATGCTCTAAATCACTATTGATTAGAGAAATGCAAATCAAAGCAACTCTGAGTTATTCCCTCACACCTATCAGATTGGTTAATATGACAGAAAAGGACCATAACCAATGTTGGATGGAATGTGAAAAAATTGGGGCATTAATGTATTTTGGTGGAGTTTTGAAATGATCCAACCATTTTGGAGAGCAATTTAGACCTATGCCCAAAGGACTGAACAACTGTGCATACCATTTGACCCAGAAATAACACTACGAGGTTTGTAACCCAAAGAGATAAAAAAGGAGAAGGACATACTTGTACGAAAATATTTACAACCCCTCTTTTTGTGGTAATAAAGAATTGGAAATGGAGACAATGTCCATCAATGGGGAATGGCTGAGTAAATTGTGGTATATAATTGTGATGGAATACTATTGTGTTATAAGAAATGATAAGCAGGTTGCCTTCAAAAAACCTGGAAAACTTCCATGAACTGATGCAAAGTGAACTGAATAGTACCAGGAGAACTTTGTACAACAGTAACAGGAATATTGTATGATGATCAACTCTGAATGGCCTAGCTATTCTCAGCCATATAATAATCCAAGACAATTTTGAAGGATTTATGGTGAAAAGCTTTTTTCACCTCTAGAGAAAGAACTGATAGTCTGAATGCACATAGAAGTATACTTAAAAAAAGACTTCCTTTATTTTATGTCTTTGTTTTCTTTCACAACATGACTAATATGGAAAAAACGTTTTGCATGTCTGCACACAATATAAAATTATTTGCCTTCTTGAAGACGGGGAAGAAGAGGGAGCAAATTTGGAACCCAAAATTAAAAAAAAAACGAATGTTAAAATTTACTTTTTACATGAAATTGAAAAAAAATGCTAAAAGACCTAAACTCAAACCCAAGGCTGCTTTGTGACTGACTATCTCCCCCCGCCCCCCAGACTATTGGTGTGACTATGGTCACGAGCTTCTTTCTGCCCATGTAGCAAAAGTGCAATCAGTTGTATGAATCTTCTCTGGAAGCTGCCTGGTATGTGTCTTCTTCTTCCACCCTGCTCCCTACTCAGAAACAGACGTTTGTTCCTAGCTGCCTCCAGGACTCATTTCTGCACAATCAGATCTTCTTCTATCACCTGTACCCACAGTTTATTACTTTGCCTCCCTAATAACAAAAACACAAATGTCTGTAAAAAAAAGACTTTTGGAATGAGGGGAATCCCTAGGAGCATGGGATTTCAGAGTTAGACAGAGCCTCGGAGAATTCCCCCTTCAGTGTGGGGATGCCTAAGCTGAGGGCCAGAGCAGAAGCACAAGCAGAACTTTTTGTGACTGGTACATGCAGCACAAAGCACGTCTCTAAATGAGCAGAGAGCAGGGCACAGCTCACCACAGGATCCCAGAGGCTGCTTTCCATTCTAGAAAGGATACGTGCTCATTAAGATATAAGCAGGATCATTTCTATGTTATGGAAAGATTTCAAGTGCTATCAAGTCCACTAAGCATGGCCCCCTCTTAGTTATATGGCAGGGGAGGACAAAGGTCTGCTTGGACCATCTGGGAGTCAGGTGGCCAGAGGCATCATGGGACATGCCCAGGGTGCCTGAGACCACAAGTATCACAGCCAGTGCTTTGATGAAAGCCCTGTTGCTTTCTCCTGGCCTGGGCTGCCCCTTTGGGGCTTCATTAGAGCTTTGAGGGGGTCTTGGGAAGAATGACAAATACCAGGACACAACTGGAGGGCTTATTGTTGTTATTTAGTTGTGTCTGAGTCTAATGACCCCATTTGAGATTTTCTTGGCAAAGATGCTGGAGAGTTACTAGAGTGCTATTTCCTTCTCCAGCTTTTTGCACATGAGGAAACTGAGACAAACACGGTTAAGTGACTTGTCCAGTAAGTGGCAAGCGTCTCAATCTGGATTCAAACTCAGGTTTTCCGGCCTCTAGGCCTACTACTCTATCCATTGCACCAATAGCTGCCCAATCCAATTGGAGGGCAGGAGAAGATTATTTCCTTTGAGTATTGAAGTTTTCTCATCCTGGATAATCCTAACAGATGATGGGGAAGGGAGAGGTGCCAACATTACTTTGTAGGAGTGATGGTATATATGGGAAGGGAAGGGAAGGGTAATTTGCAAACATGACTTGCCACGAATGTGGCAGAAATGTAAGAAGAAATTCTGTTCCCTCTTCTCTTCCTCTTTTCCCTCTTACATCTCATCCTCCCCCCTCTCATTCTCCTCCTTCTTCTTTTTTCCAGGGAAATACCTGGAGCTCTGAGAGAGAATACTTGTTCAAGGTCATGGAACCAGGATGTGTCTTAGATGGAACTTGAATCCAGGTCTTATGGGTTCCGAGACTGGCTCTCTTTTCACTACTCAACACAGATGATCTAAGTTTAGAGTTATTAGACTAACAGTTAAAAGAAAGAAATTAAATGGAAATGGAAATAAAACAGTATTACCTGGGGGCAGCAAGGTGGCACAGTTAAATCAAGCACTGGCCCTGGAGGCAGGAGGACCTGAGTTCAAATCTGGCCTCAGACACTTAATACTTACTAGCCTTGTGAGCTTGGGCAAGTAACTGAACCCCCATTGCCTTGCCCTCCCCTTCCAAATAAGCAAACCAAAAAACCCCCAAACAAATGAAAACAACAACAAAAAAACCCTTGCATTACCAAAGTGAACATGGAAAATGTTCTCTCCATCAGGTTATGGAAGCACACTTTATCCTGTGGGAGCCAGGCAATACAGAAGTGTTCCAGTCATATTGTGAAATGGGGCCAGGGAGCAAAGTGGGTGGTATGATATATTAGGTTCTGGATTGGGAGGTGGAGGGCATTGGGATCTGGATTGCTGGTGCAACCTTTAGAAAGTCACTTCCGTTCTCTCTGGCTCCATTTCCCTCAGCTTTCAAACTAGGTAATTGAATAATCCTCTTCCAAAGCCTTGTCCACTGAAAACTCGATAAACTAAGTAACCCCTAGATTTCTTCATGTGTTGACACCTGCCCCGAATATCTCCTGCTGCCCCCAGGAAGCCTTCTTCCTTCTAGAGGAGCCATTCCTTCTGGTGCCTGAGTTTGCATCTTCTGCATTTGATAACATTGAACCCTGCTATCTAGAAGCTGAATTCCATCCCTCTAGGGATAGCCTGCATTTCTCTCAACCTATTCAACAGTAACTGAACACCAAGTAGAGATGGCCAGCCCTGCCCAGGTGGAGTGATGAACTAGTGCTATGGCAACTTCTCTAAGCCTGGCCTGGCTTACTCAGACAAAGGCCACAAATGGGGGCCTTTGACCAAAGACCCAACCTTAGTTCAATTCCCCATTCCTGGCCTTGTGGGAACAGTTTCAAGGTGAAGAAATCAGGCTTCTCCTTTTCTAAGATTGAAGCTCTAGTCAGGAAACTCCAATTTCTCACATCTCTGCCAAAAGCAAACATCTTTACTTTCTTCCCAATTTTGCCTTTTATGTGACTCAGAACACCTGGCTGGCAATTGCCTGCTGAAGATAATTAGCTTTCAATTATCACCAGTTACATTTTCACCTGTTCTGCTTGCAAATTCCTGGGATTTTTGGCTTGCCTCCTTAACAAGCTTTGATTCCCTCTGTCCCTATACACCTGGCTGTTTGGACTTGGAAGAAGATCCTTCATTGGAGGACTCCCCCTTCCCCTGCCAGCCTGTCCATTCATTGGCATCTGGTGTGAGGGCACTGCTGAGACAGGTTGTTTCCAGGAAGGCAGAGAAGAGAATGAGATGCTTCTTCTGCAAGGCTCTCCTTGGGGATCCTCTCTCAGGTACGCTGAGGTGAGGCTGATTCCACTTTCTGACCTTCCTTTTTCTTGGCTTATCCACAACCAGATCTAAATTTCTTCCATTTCTAGTAATTAGCTCTCTTTTTTAGAAGCAAACCAAAGTAGACAAAAAGAATAATAAATGAAAGCCTTTTAAGAACAAGTTGTGCTTTGAAATAAAATTCGGCAAGAGGTATGCATGGTGCTTTGATAAGCTAGGGGATGATGGGAGATAGCAGATAGGTGGGGCAGTGAGCTTTAGAGCAGGAATGAATTGGAAAATCTGGCCTTATTCCTTGGTGGGGACTCCTCAATATTTTTTGTTGTTCAGTAACTTTTCAGTTATGTCTGACTCTTTGTGACCCCATTTGGGGTTTTCTAGTAAAGTTACTGGAGCGTTTTGCCATTTCCTTCTCCAGCTCACTTTGTGGATGAGGAAACTGAGGCAAACAGAGTTAAGTAACCTGCCCAGGGTCACATAGATAGTAAGTGTCTGAGGTCAGATTTGAACTCAGGTCTTTCTGATTCTAGTCTTGGTGCTCTATCCTCTGTACATCCTAGCTGCCCCATCCTCAAAAATACAAATCTCAATTAATTGACAAGAGTGTCCAGCTTTTGAAGAGCAGCCCAGGGAACTGGCATAGTATTTAATATGTGCTCTTGAACCAAGAAAACCCAACAGGCCAGAGAAATGGAAAATCAGGCAGAAATGCTCAATGACCATGACAACCAGCAATATGGCCAAGGTGACGATGAAGGACACCATGCCGGGTTTGACTTCTACCTCTCTGGGGTAAAAGCCACTCTTCTTTTCTTGGTGCTCGTGGATGTGGCATCCCAGCAGATGAAGACAGGCACCAAGGGCTCTCAACCCCATTAGGTGCGCGTACGCCAATTATTGCATATTTGTTGCTATTCAGGTTGAAATTCTTAAGTAGGTGTAACCACAAACCTCAGCCTGGGTTACCAGTTAGGGAGATCGAGGAACTTCCAGGCACCTTGATCCACAGGATTAAAACCCAGAAGGCGGAGGATTCAATGAAGTAGAAATCCCTTAAACAGTATCACATAGGAGAGGCAACCCAAGCAGCATCCTAGGATGAATGTCATGCTGAAAGCCATATCCTCCCCCTCCCTTCTTCCTCCTTCTCCTCCTCTCCCCTCCTCCTCCCTTCCCCCTCTTCCTTCTTCTTCCCCTCCTTCTCCCCCGCCCCCCTCCACTTTCCCCTTCCTCCTCGTCCTCCATCATATCCACGAAGCCTTTTCTGGCCCCACGTGACTGTGGCAGCTACTCCATCATCTAAGCTAAACTCTTGTCCTTCTGATACCATTTTTTACCTTAGCTTAGAAGTGTGTCTATGCCTGTGTGTTAGCCTTGAGGGCAGGGACTCTGTGAAATCATGCTTGAGGCTCCCCAGGATTCCCCCCAGTCTACTGTATATGGGAGGCTCTTAAGGTAGGTGTTTGTGTCTTCATTGGTCATGGGCTGTGTTTACCACCTGCAGGAGTTTGATGAACAGAAGACTGAAGCTACACTCTATAATCCCACCTTTTTGACTGCTCTAGGATTAAGTTCAGCAATGTAATTGGGGAAGAAATTTTTATATACACACACACATATAGTATAGGTACATATATGTACATATGCATTATGCATATACACATGCATACACACATACATACTGTGTGTGTGTGTGTGTGTGTGTGTGTGTGTGTGTGAAAAGCTGTCTTCAGCCTGGTGGAGAGGGCAGGGGTCCAGCACATGAGAAGAGGGGCTTGAGCCCCAGCTTGGACAGCTATTGGTTCTGTGACCTTGGGCAATTGCCTAATTTTTCTTAGTCTGTTTCCTTACCTGTAAAATTGGGACAAAAACGCTTGTACTGTGTACCTTAGTGGGTTTCATGTTCAAGCTACTATGCTCAAAGGATTCTCATGGTTTGACAAATGGAGCTTGCCCAGAGTTAGTTTGATTGCATAGAATCTATTTTAAAACACTTAGAGAAGCTGGCAGTTTCTACAAGATCCCAAGGGGCAACCACTGCTCTGAGTGGTTTTCCCACATCTCCAATTACTCCAAACCAGGAATCCACGTGTGACACACGATGAGGGTCCTGTGAAAGCCACCAGCCTTGAGTGGGTGTACGGGCTTTGGTCTGAAAGGCTTATGGACGACAGGGTTTTCTTTATACTAGGTTAAAGGTCATGGCCTTTGGCAGGCGCTGGGATTCGTTTCAAACAAATGATGGTAAGAAGAGAAGGTGGCCTGGTCACGTGGCAAGAGTGACGTACAACAACGAGCAGCCTTTCCCAGTGTCAGAGAGAATGAGGAAATGAGGAAACCTCCAGCACCATGGACGTGCTCCCCATGATGAACTTCTGGAAGAATGTTTGCTAATGGTCTGTATGGTTGGAGGGAACTCCATAATTGAGCTCACAGATTCATTGGAGCTTTTAAGAGAGGTGCTGGTACATGTAATCTGGGGACAGTTGACCCAGGTTCTGGCCTATGCACATACTCCCACAGCACAGGATTGCTTTGGAGATCGCAGAGATAATTAATGTGCACCATTTTGTACCCATTCACTTTTATGCTTGATGATTAATGGATGAATCCATTCCCTCACCAATAGGGGTAGTATCCCCATAATTATCTGTATAAAAGTAATCCATTACTCAATTTCCTACAGATGCACTGACTGACATTATCAGCTTCTTTTTGGTATAACAAAACTGATTTTAAAAGAATGAAGACAAACATCCCCTACATCATCTTGCCTCCCCAACTAGCGCTGAGTAACAGGCCTACTGAGTGCCAGGCACTGGACTCCGTGGTGGGGATCTGATAAAGACAAAACCCAGCTCCTGCTCCTGAAGAGCTCCCAGTATAATGGAGGAGTAAACAGAAACCAACTGGCTATAAAGAACACACATACCAGCTAAATTGGAGAAGATTACAGGGTGAAGGCACCGAGGTCAAGAAAGAACAGGAAAGACTTCTTTCAGAAGGTGGGACTTTATCTGAGACTTGAAGGAGTCCAAGGAAGCCAGGAGAACAGAGATGTGGAGGGAGAGCATTCCAGGCATGGAGGACAGACAATGCAAAGGTCTGGAGGTGGGTGATGGAGTGTTGTGCCAGGAACAGCAAGGAGGCCATTGTCCCTGGATTGAAGAGTATGTAGGGGATGGCTGGGGT
The DNA here is from genome assembly GCF_028583685.1 of Petaurus breviceps papuanus. Taxonomy (NCBI): domain Eukaryota; kingdom Metazoa; phylum Chordata; class Mammalia; order Diprotodontia; family Petauridae; genus Petaurus; species Petaurus breviceps. The sequence continues at coordinate 8,826,534 of NW_027185872.1, read as the reverse complement.
AAGACCTGAGAAAACTGGGAAGATTGGAAGGGATCATGTTAAAAGGGTTTTTAAGGCCAGGCAGAAGATTATTTATTTTATCCTGGAGGTAATAGGGGGACATTGGAATTTTGGGGGTAGGAAGGTGATATGGGCAGACTTGGATTTTATGAAAGTCACCTTGTCAGCTGAATGAATGACAAATTGGAGTGAGGAGAGACTGGAGGCGGGGAGATCAATGAACAGGTTATTTGTTGCATTAATCCAGGCAGGATGTGTTGAGTTGCATCGAGATGAGGGCAGTGTCAGATGAGGAAAGGAGGAGTAAATGAGAGATGTTCTAGCAGTAGATATGACAAAACTTTCTTCCTTCTTCTGTTCCTCTTTCCCTTCCTTCCTTTCTTTGCTCTTTGCCTCCTTCCTGCTCTCCCTCCCTCATTTTAGAATGCCTTCATCTGTTCTCTTGAATCACTGTCATTTTTTTTTTGTCACAAGTGGTAGAAATGCAGTGACATGAGAAGGATTATGGAAACTTTTCTGATCTTATAGATGCCAGTGGGCCCCTGATCTCTATTTCTTCTGACAGACACAAACCAAAAGTGGTGATGAGCCAAGTTTCTGCCTATGAACAGTTACGGCCTCTTTTAGGTACCTTTGGAAATTTGGCACATATGACGCAGGCCACTCACTTGAGTGCACCTAAATTTGGTGGGTATTTTTGAATGATATAAGTTGAACTCTCTTTAATTTGATCTCTCTGCCTTTGTTTCTATCTCTCTGTGTCTTTATCTCTCTCACACTGTTATGAGCATCAAAACCCTTCAAAACAAAATCATTCTATGTGATATAGCATCATTTAAGCAGAGACTCACAGAAGATAAATCATCCTTGGAAAAGCTGGACTTGGCCTTCACTTCTGCCACTGATGCTATGATTTGGGGAGTGGGGCAAGATCTATCTACAAAATCCCTTTGATTCTGGCTTTTCTAAGGTTTGAAAATGCTTTCTGTGAAACGTTGGAAACATTTTCTGTAACCATCATGGACATAATCAATAGATTAGTGGGAAAATGAGGCCCCAGTGTAAAGAGAGTTCATATTTCTTTCTTTCTTCTCCAAGCAACAGAAGGTTCAGGAGTTGGGACCGGGATACAATTTCCCAATGATGCCCCTGATTCTGCTGAGAGGTCGCTTGATGAGGTCAGAGGAGTGAGTGCTGAGGCCATTACAGGTTTAAGGTAGCTTGTTTTTATGTATAATTTGCATTTGGGTTTGGGAATCAGGGTCAGAAATTGATGCTGAACATCATAATTTAAATTTTGAAGCCATGGCACTTAATACATTGAACTTGACCAAAAAATCATTTGCAGCCAATGTAGAGATAACTATGGAGTCCTGTTCTCCTCTGAGTGTAAGCTTGGTGTAGTCTTGGGGAATAGAGAGAAGCCCCAGCACAGTGCCAAACCTTGGCCTTCCATCCTCCTGTGGTCTATGAAGATACTCTGTGGTAGTTCTGCTGTGACTTTAGTATGCAAAGCCCTGGAACTCTCCAATGTCCCGCTTATTCTCATATTGCAGTCACTTCAGTTGGACCTTCTATGGGGTATTTAAGCTGGTTTGAGGAAATTCCCAGAGAGAATCTGTTTGGCTAGCTATGGAGAACCACTGCTCCCTCAATAAGAAGTAGATTATGGCTCATATCTGGATCAGTCCACAGTGACTGCATGGTCTGCACTCAATTCATAAGCACTTATTAGGCACCTGCTCTGTACCAAGCACCGTGCTAAGTGATGGAAATAGAAAGAAAAAGCAAAAGATGGTCTCTGCCCTCCAGGAGCTCACAGTCTCATGGGGAGACAACAAGAATATCTCTAAGTCCTTCTCTTAGACTAGAGCCAGGATGGGAAGCCTGCGGGCTGGAGGTCACCCGTGGCCCTCTGGACCTCAAGTGCGGCCCTTTGACTGAATGCAAACCTCATAGAACCAATGCCCTTAATAGAAGGATTTGTTCTGCAAAGCTTGGACTCAGCCAAAAGGCTGTACTTGAGGACGCGGTTCTCCACCCTTGCCTTGACAGTGACTTGGGGGGGGCTCCTCTGCCTGGGGCCTAGCTT
>NW_027185872.1:8746702-8824342 GCF_028583685.1 Petaurus breviceps papuanus | reverse complement strand
TTTTTTTTTTTTTTTTTTGCTTTTTGGAGGGCAATAGGGGTTAAGTAACTTGCCCAAGGTCACACGGCTATGGTTTTTTTTTTGTGTGCGTGTTAGGTGTCTGAGGCTGGATCCGAACTCAGGTCCTCCTGATTTTGGGGCCGGCACTCTACTAACTGTGCCACCTAGCCACCCTCCAAAATAACTTAATCATTCTGTGCCTTAGTTTATAGACTTGCTAAATGAAGGCATTGACGGGCTAGGGCAGGCAAACACACTGATTTTAGAAGACCTAGGTTCTCACTGCTGCTCAGTCATTTAGGAATTGTGTAAGCTGGGACAATTCGTTTCTCAGGGCTCCAACTTCTTCTGGCAAATTTGTATTTGATATTCTCCATGGTGCCCCAAGCTCTACTCTATAGACTGGTGCCCTGGGATTCACTCACTTTGAAGGACTCGTCCAGATGACAGCTCTGATGATTCCATAGCTTGCTAGCTCTAAGGTATCCTTCTCACTCCCAAACCTATGATCTGATGACTAAGGTCCCTTTAAGCTTTAAGGGAAATCTTAAGACCCTCAATGCATTCTGAACTTTCACCCAAATTCTTGGGTCATCGTCATTTTGCATTTCCTTTTTCTCTGAGTGTTCACTGTTGCTGTTATTACAGTAAAAAGCCAGTGGAACCCTTATGAACACAGAGATAAAGACTGAAAATGAACACACAAACGGATGAAGGAAGTACAAGGGCTGATAAAATGCTGGGAGTGTTCTGGCTCAGTATTGCACAGAGGACTCTCAGCCCATTACCATCTGACCCATCAGCCGGGTGGGATTGAGATGATTTTCATGTCCTGCATAGTTATATTGGTGCAATTGGAAGATGGGCAGGTCAGGCTGGGTCCCAGTCATCTCACACACACCCTCAATCTTTACTGGATGGGAAGTCAGAGTGTTGAGGGGACGGCATTGGAGTGGGAAGTGTCAGCTCTGCCCTTGGCACTGACTATATGAAAGATCCTGGTTTCCGTCTTTTCTTGGTCCATACTGCTCAGCCCAAGAATCACTACTGATCAGCAAAAGAATCAATCTGAGCAACGGGATTGCCGATATGCTATTGTGCTCGACGACTTGGTGAGAGGACACTTCACCCCATGCTACAGACAGAAATGGGAGCTTGTCTCCAACATGCCCCTTCACATGTACAGCCTGAACTAAGTGTTCCCCACTGGAAGCCATCTATCTAGGCTGTGCTGAAGTTCATTTCACATGGTGTTAATTGTGCACCACTCTTGAACCATTACCTTTGACCAATCCATCACTCTCCTAATGGATAATGATGAATTGAACACGGGATAGCTCGATGCCTTATTCTGAGAGTGAATCAGGGACTGATGGGAGATGTGTGCTAATGAACATTGAATTTCCACCCACCACTCCCTCTTTCAAATGGGGAATTCAATTACAGGTCTTACTTTAGCAAAAAATAAATACATAATGTCATTCTTTGGTGACCAAAGCAGGAGTGGTGAATTTATAGCCCTCAGGCTTAGCCTCAGTCTATGAGTATAGATCCCTCTTGTACAGATGCCATCAAGTAAGGAGACTGGTACATTCTAAACTTGTCTTTTGTTTTGAGCTCATGTGGTTTGTGGGGGTGGTGGTGGAATATGTGGTTAACAGTCCCTCTCCAGACACACTGGGGGCCCTGGGGAGCCACTTGCTCCTTTCAAGGAAATTTGGCAACAAGAGAGCAAAACCCTGGCCCCACACCAGGGGAACCTTCTTCCTCTGTGCTGGTACAAAGACACGAGGCACCTGAAGGCAGCTGTGGGGAGTGGGGGTAGGGCATCACTCCAGGCTATTGACTCTTGAGACCAGGGCCTAATATCACCATTCTAGTGGGAGAGTGGAAGGTGAAAAATACACTAGATTTGGGCAGGTCTGGGGCTTGGAGGTGGACCACAATGACACTGGTTTCCATTCCAGGGTTTCCCGCTTTATGGGAGCTGGGGGACTCACAGTATGGTTTAGCTTAAACCAAAGGGACTGGGTCCTACCTACACCTTCCCTATGGATGGGAGTTTCTTTGGCTAATAGTAGCTCATCTTGTTTATTTGAAGGTAGTTCAATTTGGCTGGTGGAGAGGCTTGGGCATTTGAGATCATCCTGGAAATGGTCCATGGTGTCTGATTGTCTCAGATGAGCTGTCTGCTTCAAGTGTGGGTATCTGCCTTCATTTCCAGCATTAAAAGTCTTTCTGTCCCCATTGACTGAGCAGTTGTTTTAAGTGCAGTCTCCCCCCAAAAGGATGGCACCAGAATATCCTTTTTTAATTTTTCCTAAATAGTCTGGAAACAGTATCTGAATTGACTACTTAAAAATGTGTTTAACTACTTTGGCTTGTGGGATCCCTGGTTTTGCCAGTGTGGGCAGCCTTTCCATGTCTTAGGAAAGGCCCTTTGTGAGTTACTTGGTTCAAACAAAACAGAATTTCCTGTGCCTTCCTTTCACTGGAGCCTTTGAAACGGCCAGACTGCCATTGACAGACAAACAGGCCATTTCCTGGTCCATCCTTGTAGCCGCTGTATCTTGGAAGACTTTGCCAGAGCTTATATTCTGTGGACACAGGCTTAGAGAGGCCAAGGTCAGCTCCAGGCCACGATAAGGCCTGAAGGGGATCTTTGGTAGAGGAGAAATTATTTCCTGCTAAAGAGAAAATAAATTGCAAATGAATGGATTGGTCAGAAAAGTGATGGATGGAGTATACTTGTGTGACCCTGGGATGGCGCATTCAGCCTCCAGCCCCTCCTTACTACAGCTCTGCCAATGGCTACAGTCACAGTCGGCCACCTGACTTCCCCTCATTTCCAATCATATATTCAGAAGAAATAAATCATCCAGGGAGCTTCCTGACAAGGCCAACCTGGTCGCTACAGTGTATTCTTCAAGGTTTTGTCCCACTTGCTATTTTAAATGAATTCAATTTCCCCATGGGAAACTATTGGGCAATCTGATGTCTGTCAACTCAAAAGTAGTGAAAGATTATTGAACAGTTGATGCCTGCCCAGCCTCCGTGCCTTATGGAAGCCAGGCCTCAGGATAAGGACTAAGACTTCACAGGATAAAGAGGCCTAAACGGCTCGAGATCTGCCCCATGGGAGGGAGCTCCCTTATTGCTGAGATGACAGACCCATAGATGTCTTCAGGACTCAGGTATGGTGACCACCCAGGAGGCTGGACTTCACTTAGTCTACTTAAGAACAACCCAGGCCTCCCAGCAATCAGGGTAGAACCTGGCCAGAGAGCATGGGGGGCAGTGAGGGGAGGCTGAGGAGCGACTTCTGGACGTAGAGTCAAGAGGCTGGGGTCCAAGTGCCAACTTCAGCATTGCTTAGTGTTTGGAAGGGAGCAGGTCACCACTTCCCTGGGACTTAGTTTCCTCATCTGTAAGTGGGGGCAATGATGCAGTATTTGCCCTGCATGCCTCACTGAAGATGAGGCTGTTTCTCTTCTCGTGATAGTGATGAGCCATTTCAAGGCCCAGTTGGGTTGTCCTGTAGGCATGATTCTAGGCCGGTAATCTATGGGGCTGTGCCTGGAAACTCTGCCTCTTAGTTTTCCTAAATTCCCTCAAGTCTCCCTTCAAATCTGGCCTTTTGCAGGAAGCCTTTCCCAAAATTTCCTGCCTCCCAGCTTCTAGCACCATCTGCATTCAGATTGCTTTCATTTACTCTGAACATATCTTTTGTGTAACTAGCTACCAGTTGTTTTCTCCAATAGAAGGTGAGATCCTTGAGGGCAGGAACCATGCTTTTGACTTTCATTGCATCCCCAGAACTTAGCCCAATCCATGGGACATAGTAGGCAGTTAACAAAATCTTGTTGACTGACTTCAGTCAGATCTGGACCTTCATTTTAGTCACAACAGGATCAAATTAAAGGCTACCCAGAGATTTTGTATGATCAGTAGGCCACACACAGAGCTCAGAGTTCATCCTTAGTCTCTGGGAGGCCTCTAGAGAATTATCTCCACAGTTGGACTTCTGTTGAATTAGCATATACTTTGGGTTGGCCAATGAAGCCATACTGGAGGCCATGTTGACTATATATATATATGTATGTATGTATGTATATATAATCAAAGGGCAATGGGAATATTCTCAAAAGTGTGTCAACTTAACACCAATGATAACCTGGGTGTGAGACATCACCTAAAGCACGTGTGGCTGGACACAGAGAGGCGGGTCAGCCATTCACCAAGATCTAGACTAAAGAGTGGACAATGGGAAGGCTGGATCGATGAGAGATATGAGAGACCAGAGTCAGCTTCCAGTCCACCGTGTGGGTCCTTTTGGGAGGATTTATCGAAAGGCATCGGCAACACCTACACAGGATGATAAGATGTGGATTCAATGATCTGTACCAACCAATTAGTCAGCAGGAATGTCCTCAGCACTGAGATCTCAGATCCCTTGAAAAATGGCAGGATTAGTCAGGTTTATATGACTTAGCTTCTGAGAAATGAAATCTCATTCATAGGCTGTGGCACATGTGAGGTGTTCAGATCATTCAGGGGCAGGAAAAGGGAGAAAGCTGATCCTTTGATGCAGAATTGAAAATACCTTTTGCTTGCTTGTTGCTTATGGTGGAAAACGGCTGATGCTGTGGAAGGAAGACGTTGTCCCTTCTCCACCCCCAGATCAAATCCAACCTGAACAGCACTGCCCTGGGAGTCTTCCATGATCCTGCTGCTGAACAGCATGGATCTCTACACACAGCATGGGGCTATTATCTCAACGGGAGAGCTACCGATGTGATTATTGGGCATGAAATTATTCATCCCCCTTTTGAAATCCTCTGAAGTACTTGACTCTATGACCTCTCCAGCTGAATGAATTCAGGAGACTGATTTATTACCCATCCAGGAATAAGGGAGTAGTCTCTTCTCTTTGATTTAAATGAACCAATCTTTAATTTAATCAAATACCTCCTTGTGCCTGGACAAAAAGCATATTTCTGTGTGTGTATGTATATATCAAGATTCGTGCATGCATTAAAGTGAGTACATTTTGGCAACAAACAAAATGTCCCCAAACACTGCTCAGTATTTTGGGGATTTTAGAACTAGGAATGAAACAGCCTTTAATGGTCTGTGGGATGTGCCCAAGTGAGGAACGGGGGCCGTGTGACATGAGCAGGGGATGTTCACCAGAGCTCTATGACCCACTGCTCTGCTCCTTATTAATTGAGTCAGGTTCAGCGGCTCATTCCACCCCAGGGGCCTCTAACAGAATGAAACAGTTGTATTCAGTGATAGTGAACATCCCTCTCAATTCAAAATCCATGAGGGTGTAGTAGATAGAACATTGAATTTGGAGTCTGGAAGTCCTAGAACTCACAAAAGGTCTGAGTTTAAATCTGGCCTCAGACACTAACTAGCTGTCGGACCTGGGTATGTCTGCTTTAATTTCCCCAACTGTAAAAGCACCTTACCTCTAAGAACTGTTCTGAGAATAACAGGAGATGATATTTGCAAAGCATTTTATAAGCCTGAGGTGCTCTATAAATGCTAGTTATCATTACAGCTCTTATCCCATCCCATAGAATCCCCAGATTCACATTTTCGATGTGAACCCTTTTTCCTACATTGTTTACCATCAGGTTTATTTAGGATGTCTGTTTTTCCAATATCTGTCATAACTTCTGATAATCACTTTCCTAATTAACATCAGATTAAAAAAAATCTCCATAACCACCGTTACCTGTAATTGTACAAAGAAGGGAATGCCTTTGTTAACCAGAAGTCTGCTTAATAGAGCCTTATCATATCAACCATATGGAAATTCCCACTTTTCCAGGAAATTAGAATATACTAAAATATGATTGCCGCTAAAAGCCAGCTGAGCTTAGAGTACACATTCAAAAGTAATTTGGCAGATGCTTTCTCATCTTAAAGGGCCTCAGAATCGTCCTTACCCACATCACTTATCACTTATCTAGTACCTTGTGAACCATTAGCTCACTTAGAATGTCCATTGAAAGAAGGACCCTGGGACTATGTCAAAGACATAGTGGTGAGGGATTTTGTATAAGGAGTTTGAAAAGATGACACCATTTTTTGGGGGGGGGAGTGGTAGGGGTTTGGGAAGATGATCAGCCTTTTTGAGACCCTGGTTCTCCCCCTGCCTCTCCTTCAACTCCTCTCCCCTTTGCTGGATCCTCTTCCAGATCACAACCTCTAAGCCCTCAGGGCTCTGTCCTGAGCCTTCTTCTCTTCTCCTATTCTGCTTCATTTGGTGATTTCACCAGCTCCCATGGATTTAATGATCATCTCTGATATGATAATTTGAGATAATTCTTAAATCTACCTATCTTGCCCTAAACTCTCTGATAACCTCCAATCTCAAGTCTCCCATTGCCTTTCAAACATCTTGAACTGGATATCCAGCAGACACCTTAAACTCAACATGGAACTCATTAACTTCCCCCTAACTCTCCCCCACGACTTCTTGCTATTAATGTAGAAGGCAACACCATCCTCCCAGGCTCCCATGCTTCATCCTGGAAGTTCTCATGGGCCCTTGATTATGCGTCATGCCTCATATCTAAGCTATTGACAAAGCCTATGGGTTTCACCCTTGTAACGTGCCCCCACCCTGGTGCAGACCCTTATCAATCCTGCCTGGTTTATTGTAATGGCTGCTGGGGGAGGCAGGGTCTGTCTTCCTCAAGTCTCTCCCCATTGCAATTCATTCTTCATTCAGCCACTAAAGTGATTTTCCTAAAGCACAGGTCCAACCATGTCACCCCCCCCTCCTCATCCAAATCCAGTAGCTGCCTGTTGTCTCCATACAAAATGCTCTGTTTAGCATCTACCCCCTCTAACACGTCCTCTTGGATCCAGTGACACTGGTTTCCTGGCTTTTCCCTAAACTCCATCTCTTTACTCCAGGAACTCTCTGTCAATATCTCCCATGACTGGAATGCTCCTCCTGTTCGACTCTAGCTATTAACCTCCTTGGCTTTCTTTAAGTCCCAACTAAAATCCCACCTTCCTAAGAAAAGCCTTTCTTAACCCTTCTTAATTCCAGTGTCTTCCCTCTGGTCATTATGTCCTGTTTATCATGTATATAGCTCATTTTCTATGTATTTGTTTGCACTCCCCCCTCCAAGTCTGTACAATCTACAAACTTAGATTGTAAGTTCCTTGAGAGCAGGGACTGTCTTTTATATCTTTGCCTCTGTCCCTGGTACTTAATAGTGGTTATTGATTGATTGCTTGATTCCATGCATGCTCTGGGGGCTTCAGCCTACTGGGCCTCCCTCTGTCCACTAGGCCCCATCCACCTTCATTCTCTGGTGTGTTTACTCAGATGGGAATGTCTTTCCTCTCCACTGCTGTCTGCTGCATTTCTTCTGCTCACCCTTCAATGCTCAATCCAGACACTTTGTTTCTCAGTTTCCTCTGGTCTTAATTGTGATTTAAGATCTTTAGCATCTGCCATAGACAATGGTGCCTATTAGGCATGTACCAGGCACTGTGAAGTGTTCTGAGAGTGGAAAACAAAAGACTAAACCCTCATCTCTGCCCTCAAGGAGCTCCCAGCCTCCTGGTTAGATACCCTTATATCTGTAATGTTTCTTGAAAACTTTAAATGGGGAGTGGGTCTTAATCCCTGCTACCCTACCTTCTCCAAGTCTGGAGTCTGGCCATTCCATCACTGTGGAAGGGAGAAAAAAATGCCTTGCCTGGGTCCCAGACTCCAAGCAGCAGGTCTTACCTGGGGGCCTTTCAATTAAAATCCCCTTTTCCTTCCATTACCCGGTGCTGCCTCCAAGAAGCCCTCACCTGCTTTTTGCTTGTGTGCCTCTAATATGGTTATCACTGACAGTACTGGGGATTGGAGATGTCATGGCAGCTGGTGGTTCAGTGGGCTTGGAGCCATTAAGAACTGAGTTTGAATCTAGCCTTAGATACTTACTAGTTGTGTAACCCTGGGCAAGTCACTCAACCCCTATTTGCCTTGCTTTCCTCCACTGTATGATGGGAATGGTAATAACACTTACCCGTCAGGATTGGGAGATCCAAATGAAATAATATTTATAAAGTGCTTAGCACGGGGACTAGCACGTAGTAGGTGTTTTATTAAGAAGCCTTTTGAGCAGGGTTCTGCTACATCTAACCGGCATACTACCCATAGCTGTGAGTACACAGGAGTACACAGGGGGTGCCTAATAAATGCTCATTATAGTGTTGGCTTCCAAGTATAGTACTGCTCCTGTAACATGAGGTCAAGCCCTTTCTGAGATCTTCTACAGGCTCCCCACTTGGACCTCAGTGGAAAACAAGGCTAAAGTCCTCTTGTCTCAGACTTTTCCAAGACCTGAGTTGGTTTTATCTTTTTAGAAAGGCATGGTTTGGTTTCATGGAACTAAATTACTTGGTTTCATGGGGGACTTGCTGAAATTCCCTAGCTTTTGTTTTCTGGGGCCTTGGCCACTCTAGTCTCTGAGGATGTGCTCTGGCAGAAATCTGTCAGTTTTCCTGGACTTCTCCAGGGACAGTTCTTCCTAGCTTTGATCTTTCCCTGGGGGGCTATGATTTATTTTGTTACTCATTTAGTCAGGGTGATGGGACTGTGACCCAACACTTCTCCTGTGACACTGGTTTGATTCCCACTGCCAGAGAGGGAAGCCTTCAAGATTGCACCGGAATAATGGGAACATTGTGCTGGTAAGTAAAGTGAAAATTGACTTTTGATATAAAAGGCAGCATTTGTTCAGCTTTCTTCAACTGATCAGCTGGAAAAGGAGGCTCAAAATGGGGTCTATAACTAGAGTGTCTCCCCATCAGAGAGGGGGAGACAATGGAGAGGTGAGGGCTGTGTCCTGGCATCCCTCCCTACTCTTCCTGGAACTGCTCAATAGCCCCCAGAGGGGAATGTTTCCTGGAATGGGAAATCAACAGATTGCAATGGACAAAGGATAATTTTTAAAAAGCACTTCAATTTATGTTTTTACAAACCAAGTGGGCGTGGCTCTATGGAAGTGTGCTTGGTTCACTCCCCCCCCCCCATCAATGTTTATTGAGCATTTACAATGCACCAGGAACAATAGAGCATAACAGAAAAACAAAAGTCCCCGCCCTTGAGGAGTTTTCATTCTATAACAAAAATACATCTCCCGCTTCAAGTGATTTTTGTGTCTTTGGTGTTTTTTCCAAGGGTAATGAGAGGAAGATTTTGCACTATGATCTTTGGGTCTAACAGCCCACTAACCCTTGGCGAGAGAATTGGGTTAGGGAAAGAGATTAAGGTGACAACAGACCGTTGGGGACAGGGCTTAGAGTGAGACTGAAAAAAAGCCACTATCTCACTAAATTAAGGGAAGATTCCTATAGGAAAAAGAATTAGAGGCATGAAGTTTGTGGGACACAAGCAAAGCAAGAAATGAGCCTCAGATACTGAAGCCAGAAACAGCATGCTAGATTTCCCCACACAACACACCCTCTTCCGACAAATGGGAATAAATATGGGATTACAATCCAAGACAGACTATACTTATAGCAACAGATAGAGGGACTAGAAGCACAAACCTGAGAGTTAAGCAATTTCTCCACAGCCCATGAGACTTGTAGCTTTGGGAAGTTAGAAAAATGCCATACCAAAAATTTTAAGTGAAACATGATTTTATCCAGATTGTCACCTTTGTTTGAAAAAAGAACCTGAAAATCAGGGTGGTGGCGAGAGGAGTAACGTTTGGAACAATGTGGAAGATGTGGAGCTATAGCCATCTGATAATTTTCTACTTCAGGTTGTTTTTTTAAGCCCATTATATAACTACCAAGTGGGAAATAAATCTTCAAAATGTACAATTTCCTTCAGAGAAGTTTCACAACGAAAGATTTGATTTATATGAAAAGCTTTAGATAAAGTACTTGCCAAGTCCATTCAGAAAACTTTTCTACTCCTTACATCAACACATGTTCTTAACAATTGTGCTTGGGTGGTTCATGAAAATTTCATAAGAAATTACAGAAAGCTCTCCGTCATCTGAGGTTATTTCCCACTAACTATTTTTATAGCACATGCATGTGAGACAAGCAGCAAAAATCACAAAAGCAACCCCCCCCGCAAAAAAAAGTTATATAATGGAGTTTTAGGTTTTATTTTTGTGTTTGATACACAGTGACTTTATGAATATCAAGGAATTCACTTTGCTCCATCTTTACTTGCACATTTGTCCTTAGGTTGGCTGAGCCACTTAGACACAAATAAAATGAATGTAGTAAAAATAATAAAAGGGAACATCAGGTAAGTTTACAAATAATGGAATGTGAACTGTTTCTGCCCTTCTCCAGAGTAAGCTGACTGGGATAAAACTTTGTCTTAAGGAACACTTTTTCTTGGTAAATAGTATTTTAGTTTTCCCAATTACATGTAAAGATAGTTTTCAACATTTATTTTTTATAAGATTTTGAGTTTCAATTTTTTTTCTCTCTCTCCTCCTCCTCCCTCCTCAAGATGGTGAGCAATTTGATATAGGTTATACATGTGAAATCATGTTTCCACATTAGTCATGTTGTGGAAGAAGAAACAAAAGGAAAAAGCTACAAAAAAACCAAAAACAAACAAGAAAGCAAAAATCATATGCTTTGATCTGCATTCAGATTCGAGATTTCTTTCTTTGGATGTAGACAACATTTTCCATTATGAGTCTTTTGGAATTGTCTTGGATTATTGTATTGCTGAGAAGAGCTAAGTCAGTCATAGTAGATCATTGCCCAATGTTGCTGTTACTGTGTACAATGATCTCCTAGTTCTGCTCATTTCACTCAGCATCAGCTCATGTAAGTCTTTCCATGTTTTTCTGAAGTCCACCTGCTCACCATTTCTTATGGAATAATAGTATTCCATTACATTCATATATCACACCTTGTTCAGTCATTTCCCAATTGATGGCATCCCCTCAAATTCCAGTTCTTAGCCACCAAAAGATCTGCTATACATATTTTTGCACATGTGGATCCTTGCCCCTTTTATATCATCTCTTTGGGATACAGACCTAGAAGTGGTATTACTGGATCAAAGGGAATGTACAGTTTAATAACCCTTTGAGCATGATTCTAAATTGCTCTCCAGAATGGTTGTATCAGTTCACAACTCTACCAACAACACATTAGTGTCCCAATAACCTTATATCTTCTCCAACATTTGTTATTTTCCTTTTCTGTCATATTAGCCAATCTGATAGGTGTGATGTGGTACCTCAGAGTTTTTTTAAATTTTGATTTCTCTAATGAATAATGATTTAGTACATTTTTTATATGACTATAGACAGCTTTAATTCCTTCATCTGAAAACTTTCTGTTCATATGCTTTGACCATTTACTGATTGGGGATTTATTTACATTCTTATAAATTTGACTCAGTTCTTTATGTATTTGAGAAATGAAGCCTTAATCAGAAACATTTGCTGTAAAAAATGTTTCCCAGATTTGTTTTCCTTCTAATCTTGGTTGCATTGGTTTTGCTTGTACAAAAACGTTAAAATTTAATGTCATAAAAATGATCGATTTTACATTTTGTTTTCCTTAAGGAATACTTTTGCAACTGAAATCACAAAAGGTTACACATTGAAGTTATGTATTCCACAGCTACACAGGAATGACATGTAATATCTGTGAGATATCTGTCTCTACCACAGCTATGAGTGCTCTAATCCTAAAGTATCCACAATAACCACACTTGTGGCTGGAACCAATTATCCATTTATCCCCCCACCATGACAGGTCAATATGGAGGTAGTTTTCTTTACTTCATCATAGAAACTGTTTTAATGCTGGCCTAATGGAAGTACACAGAGTACTATGCCAAACATATAAAACGTGTATGAAAATTCTACATTCCCATATTGTCTACCTCATTGTAGCAGCAAGCACCCCAAGCGTCCTCAGGGTTTGCAGCTACCACAGGTTCTTGGATCTGCTTTGTTAAAGGAAAGCAACTCAAAATGGGTTAACAAGCTTACTTTAATCAGTCAGACATACATCGTTTACCTTGTTCAGGAGAAAAGGTCAGCACCCTGAACCTCAAAGTATACAGGCATAATTATCAAGACAGAACCATCAAGTAGACAGATTTCCAAACTGTCCAACCATTACATCCATACCCAGTCAACATCTGGGTTTCCACATTCTGGGTTTTTCAAAGCCGGGGGACTCTCAACAACGGCTTCCCAGAATTCAGATCAAATCACAGAACATTTCTCAAAGTGAGTCCCAAAACAAAGCTACACATCAGGGCTTATATAGCCTTCTCCTGGCTCAGAGAATGTAACAACCTTATTGACCCACTGGCCAATCAAAAAGTATCTACTGAAAAACAAGCCTCCCACCCCAGGCTCCAGGTGCACGTTAGCCTAGGGGCAGGGAAGATCTTTAAATCTGCATTTCCATTACACTCATATGAAAACAGATAGCTCCCCAAATGTTAATTGGTCCCACTCCCCTAGTATTAAACATAAAACCACATGGGAAATATAGAAATCCAAACAGAAGTAACATAAACCTGTCAGAAATAGTGAACAAATACTATTTTTGGGAGAACATGGATGACAAATGGTGTACTGTGCACATTTAGAATGAGTCAGAGAAGAGTTGGAAGGCTGGTTAACTTTCCCTTCCCTCTCCCACTTTCAGCTTTAGCTCCTTGGGTGTCTGATGTCCACAATGTCAAGTTGTCTCTCAGTAATTGCATTTTTAGTGTGCTGTCTTTGTGTAATTCTTCACTTGATGCATCAAGTTCAGCAATGGTTTCATCAAAAGCTGTCATTGCAAGGGGGCAGGCTTTCTCTGGAGAGTTCAGGATCTCATAATAGAGCACAGAGAGGTTCAAGGCCAGACCTGATCTTTTAGAATTCATTGGTTGCATCTTCTTTTTGCTGATTTCAAAGGCTTCTTGATATTCTTTTTGTGATTGATATACTATTCCTTTCTTGTCATCACCATCAGCAACCTCAGCAAAATAATGGTGTGGTCTCCTTTCATTTTCAAATAGAAAATTTGCTTTCTGCTTGTGAAGCTCTAGGAATTAAGAACTTTCCCAACAGAGACAGTGTATCATTGCAGACATCTCTTAGATTGGTCCGGGCCATGTGTTGTTTTTCTCTTGGCACTTTCTGTCTTTTGTTCAATACTTGAAACAACCCCCCAAGCTGACTTTCAGGACTCTAGGACATTTTGATAAGCAGCAGAGAGAAGATTCCTTTCCTCATTGGATAACTCAGCCCCTTGCTCAATTACAGACTTTGTGCAGGCTGCCATGCCATTAGATCTCTCAGCCTGTTCAGTCAAGTTAGCCTTCTGCACCAGATCATTTTTGTCCATGACTGAATGTCCTGTGCCAGAGGGAATGGCAGCAGCGAACAGATAGACAGGGGGTCAGTGGTCTCTGTCCACTCATCTCCATTTTCCTTCACTAGTTGGGCTTGGTTTCCACTCCAAGAACCCTATCCCTCTATCCCACCGATGACCTGAATTCTCATCATGCTGCCGATTGACTCAGGCTTTGATACTCAACACCTTTTTAGGTAACACTCAGTTGTTTCTCCTCTCTGATTGCAGCATTGGAGGCAGGGGCGCCAAATTCCTACCAAAGCCTCCCTTCATAGAAGGCTCATAGTCTTCTGGGCAATTCCATTTTTTAATAAGAAGCTCTGCTTGGCTTCAGCTCCACCAAATACCATGCCCCCCTCCCCCCCACTAGCAGGTAAGCCCTGTTGGCCATGCCCTGTGGTTCCCTACCCCCTTCCCCTTGTTTGATTGTAAGCTGTTTGAGGGTACAAGTTGTTACTTTTCATCATTTCTATCCCCAGTGCTTAACTCAATGACTGGCACATAGCAGGTGCTTAACAAATGCTTATTGAATTGAAGTGAAAATAATCCCGGGGAATTGTAAGAATTTGGAAATCCAGAATTGGGGGGAAAATCTGAGGTTCCAAAGGGACATTAGCGACGCAGGCTTGGCTTCTACAACCCCGACTGGTGGGCATCTGCCTCTCACTTAAGTCCTTCAAGAGACAGGGATAAGACCTCTTTCTGCTGCTGCTGCTGGGATCCCCAGAGGGTCAGGAATGCCCAGTGCCTGGTTCTCTGGGACTGGCTGGTGCTGCCAGTTGCCTTCCTATTAAGATCCATCTCTTCATTCTGAACAGTGATTCCTGCAGGTATCAGGAAACAGCTCCAAGGCCTCATAGTATATTCTCTGGGAGGGTGTGTGTGGAGAGCTAAGCCCAAGGTGTTCTGGGCTTGGTCCCACTGCCATCTCTCCTTTTAAGCAACATCTTTTATTTTCCCAGATGAAAAACAAAACCAAAACAAAACCAAACAATGCTGGACATTCCACATTGATACACCTTGACACATTGTTATTCTGGACACTATTTAAACAGAAAATGCTAGCATACTTGATGCTCAGGGTAGTGGGGCTCTGTGGTTCCTGCAAGGTAGGTCCCAGTATGGATTATAGATCTTTAGCACTCGACTAGGCAGGGTTAGCAGTGACTGAGAGCTTTCCAAGGTTTTACCTGTTGAATGCTGAGCCCCTCCACATATGGCCCATCAGTTTCCTGACTCTGGGATTGTAATGCCAAGCAAAGTGTAATGGGAATGTAAATTTTTAAGATCTTCCCTGCCCCTAGGCTAAAGTGCACCTGGAGCCTGGGGTGGGAGGCTTGTGTTTCAGTAGATACTTTTTGATTGGCCAGTGGGTCCAAAAGGTGGTTACATTCTCTGAGCCAGGAGAAGGCTATATAAACACTGATTTGAGGCTTTGTTTTGGGGCTCACTTTGAGAAGTGTTCTGTGATTTGTTCATATGAGACTCTGGGAAGCCATTGTTGACAGCCCCCTGGCTTTGAAAAACCCAGATGTTGATTTGGTATGGATATAATGGTTGGACAGTTTGGAAACCTGTCTACTTGATTTGTTTCTTTGTCTTGATAATTCTGTCTGTATACTCTGAAGTTCAGAGTGCTGACCTTTTTCCCCTGAACTAGGTAAATGACATATATTTGACTGATTAAAGTAAGCTGGTTAACCCATTTTGAGTTGCTTTCCTTTATCAAAGCAGATCCAAGAACCTGTGTTGGCAGCCACCCTGGGGACACTGGGGTGCTTGCTGCTACACAAAGGCAACTTCCTAAGGTTCAAAATGCCAACATAGGTGCTCTCCATTTTATTCAATGACAAATTAAGAACAGAGAGAATCAACATATAGCATAATTCAAAATACAGCATTTACCAAGTGTGATTCAATAATCTCCAAGTACTAACCCACCCCAGGACATTACATTCATTTAATCAATCCCAAACTCCCTCTTCTAAATACTACTCCACCCCTAGGCTGTACTTTCATTTAGTCCATCACAAAGCCTCTCTTCTAAAATGGAGATTAGTTTCCAATCATAAGTAAAGTACATTCATTTTTTTTAATCACAGAGCACAAAAAAGTCAAAAGTTCCCCACCCTTGGATCACAATTGAATCTACCCCAGAGTTACAACAAGCTTAAGCGAAGCATTTAATACCCAAATGGAGGTCTTTTCTTCATCTTGACCCAAGGCAAGTTCTCAGCAATCTTTGTTCCTGGGGAGACAAAGTCTAGCAAGGGCACAAGATACATTGCCAGTGTCTTCATTTATTAATTCTCTGTCTGTAGAACAGTCCTGAACCAACAGCAAGGTTCCAAAACCTCTGCAACAACAGCACTGTCCTTCACCAGTGGACAAATCTGGCAAAACAACATCAAAACAGACAGACAAAGTACCAGCATAACAGCCATGTCTCCTCAGTCCTTGGCAGCTCTGGGTGGCAGCTCTCAAAAGTCCTGGGCAATTCAAAGTGGCCCTCAGCAATCCTCTCAGTCTCTCTCTGCCTCCAAAGGTGCTGCTTCCAAAAAGTTCTTGTGTCTCTCTCTTTTCTTGTGTGTCTCTAAATTTACAACCAGCTCCTCCCAGTTCAGCCCTCTCTTTTCACATCAACAAGTCCATCCCACAAGTGGTATTGGCAAGCTCTGGGTTTTAACAAAATCAAACCAAAAACCAAGCCAATACAGGGGGATCTTTAAATGCCATTACTATAACAGGGACCCATCACGTTCCTGATGTGGGGGCCCCTGTGTCTGAGCTCCTACTTTTTAGGTCAAGCCTCAAGGGCCTAGAGTTGTCCCAGTCTGGTTCTGATGCACTGGAAGCCTTCAATGGAGGCTGCCCTTTAAACATGTCATTTCAACTCTTGGGCATCACCACTATTTGGGAGTCCTTTAGCTCTTTTGACCAAAATCCTTTTTTTTTCTGGGGGGGGGCATAGTTCTATATTGAAATGTAAGGGAAAGGAGTATTCAATATAAAGGTTTTTACAGTCAGAAAATAAGACTTTATAATGTAATTTCTATGTGTCAGAAACTGTGCTGGTGCTGGGGAGGGAGAGAAAGGCAAAAGCCTTGTCCCTGTCCTCAAGCATCTCTCCATCTAATGAGGGAGACACTTCAAGCTGCTCCCTTCTCTCCCTCCCCCCCATTCCCTCCAGCTGCTTCTCTAATGAGTTCTTCTACAATCTGCTTCATAAACTGAGCTTCCCATGAGTCAAGTGCCCAGTAGGAGCAGCTGCTGCTGCTGTGGTTTATGTGTCACACATCTCAGCTGCTTCTTAAGCTGGGGCATCTCTTGGATTCTCCTAGAAGCCAGGACTGGCCAGATATTTTGGCAGCAACCAAGCCCAGATGTGTGTGGGCAGGGTGGGGCTGTTGGTAGGCGGTCACCATTTTGCCTCCACCCTAATCTCTTGAGACTCATTAGAAGATCTTGGTATTTAATAGGTATGCTCTCTGCAGCAGAGCTGGGAAATCTGAGGCCCTGAGCCCTAGGGGTCCGAGCTCTGGTCTTGGGAGCCAGTCTATCATCTCTCTTCAGCCCTTCTTCAGAGTAGGTCCTTTTTGGTCTTGGAAAATTGTGGGGTTGGCTGGCACAGCTGGTGTTCTTCACCTCAGGGCTCAGTGACTGACTCCTTTCCATAGCCTTCAATCTGTTTGGCTCCTCCACTGGCTATTCCTTTCTTGGTCCGAGCTGGCTACGTTGCCTCTCAACTCCTTTTTGTTGTTATAGATAATATTTACAAATCTTTTAATTACTTTTTTGGGGGGAAGCATTAAATGACTTGTCCAGGGTCACATAGATAGTGTCTGAGGTCAGATTTGAACTCAGGTTCTCCTGATTTCAGGGCTGGTGCTCTAACTACTGCACCATCTACCTGCCCCTTCATATAACATTTTATGAGAAGCCATATACTATTGTGCTACCCAATCCCTGATATATACATTTGAAATTCTGTCTTCCTCTTCCTCCTGCCCAAAGTTTTTCTGTCTGAGTCTTGTTAGCTCATGGTGCAGTAGAGGGTTTAGAGTCAGGAAATCCCTGAGTTCAAATCTAGCCCCATACTCTAGTTGGGTGCCCCTGGGTAAGTCACTTAACCTCTTTTTACCTCAATTCCCTCAACTATGAAATGAGGACAATAATAGTGCCTGCCTGTCAGGGTTATAGTAAGGATCAGATGAGCTACTGTTTGCAAAAGCCTTGAGCACAGTCCTTGGACTGTAGGAAGAGGGACAATCGACATGCTTGTTCCCTCCTCTTGACGGTGGTGCCCCTCGACAGGTGAAATGGACTCCGCTTTGGTCAATTCTCAGGAAAGCATTCTTTCCATGCTTCTTTTTGATTTCCTTGGGTCCGTCACAAAACTAGCACATGAAACCCTGAAGGGTCAATAAGTTGGACAACAGACCTCAGACTTTACGATGCTGGCAAATAAGCAGAAGCCATGGATTCTGCCTTTCAACCATTTAGACTTCACTAAATACTGAGTGACAGAAAATGTTCAGGGCTGGGCACAGTCACAGAGCCCGTGGAGCATTGAGACAAGACTTGTGCCTGGATTCTGATCCAGAAGAGCATTGGATGCCAGAGACTTCTCCTTTGGATGGCTCTTTCCAGAGAGCACAAACCTGATTTGGTGACCACAGGTGGACTTCCTGTCCTTCCCTGCCCATGCCTCTTTTCATAAAACCCTTATCCTCAGCAGCTTGAGAGAACCAGGTGCCCCTCTTGGGCTAGCCGACTAATGGCAGGGAGGAAGGTAATTAAAGGATGAGAAGGTTTGACGGACCTTCTGCCAATAAAACAGTTCCCTAGCCGACCTACCAGGGTACCTTTCCTCAATGTGCTCAGGCTGAAATGACCTATGAGCCTTTCCTATGGTTGAGGGCTTTCAGTGAACCTGAGGAAGTAGATTGTCCCAGGGATGAAGTGACCAGGAGTCTAGTCCCAGATCTGCCACTGATTTTGCATGGGACTCTAAGCCACAATTCTTGACCTTGTACCTCAATTTCTTCTTCTGTAAAACTGAGTAGCTTAATCTCTATGGACTGTTCTAGCTCAAAGTTTCTGTCACCTTGGTATACTCTGTGTGTGTGTGTGTGTGTGTGTGTGTGTGTTTTAGAGAGAGAGGGGGGGGATCTGCTTGGAATCCTTTGTCATCCACATTGATGAAATTATCAAGAGAAGATCATTGTCACCATCCAGGGGACATACATTTTTGGCTCTGAGGTGAGAGAATGGCTCATTTTCCCTTGGAGATAAGAATAGTGTCCAAAAACATTAGGAAGCAGAGAGCAGCTTGGGGCTCTCATTCACAAGTGTGGCCTGTGGGTAGAATATGTCTGGAGGGCCCTTGGTGTTGAGGGGCAGCAGGGGCGTTGGGCTAAGACTGGCTGGCTGGAGCTTGGAGGGCAGATGTGGAGCCCCCGAAGAAAGAACAATATCTAAGGCAAGAGCCTCACGCTCTCCAAGACCCGCCGTACACCTGGGCCCAGCACTGGCCAAGCTCCCTTTGCTCTGGCATCCCCATCCACAGCTGCTCTGCTGCCTTCATGTCCTGCTTTCCAGAGTCCCTGACTCCCAAAGCAATGCTTTAGCACCCTTAGTCCCTACCCCCTTCTTCATTTGATTTTCATTGTTGCCTTTGGAGGGCTAGAACCTGCAAGGTGCAGGGCGACAGATAAAAATTACTTCTCTAAAAAGTCTGGCAATGTGGAAGACTATTTCCTGTATTTCTATCAAGCAACTGGAAGTGTCTAGGCTGGCATGGAGGGGCCAGAAGATTGCACCCATGTTCCCAGCCAAGATCAGGATGTGAGAGTTCTTACTGGCGTAAACCCGGTGATTCACAAGAAAATGGGAAGGACAGGAAAAGATGAAGCTTAGATTTTTGTATGATCTCTGAACTGACCCCTGGGGTTCTCTTTGTGCCTCCTGTGCCCTCTGCCAAGAAACTTCCACCTCTGGTTGGGGAGAGTTAGTGACCTGGAAATCAGAGCAGTGGGGCTGCTGCTCCCCAAGGTCACAGTGATGCCTAACAGCAGTCTGAGGTCTCCCTGGACCTTCCTGACAATGTGTCTTTTAGGACCTGCAATGTAGCAGAGAGCCTGAAAGGACACTTCTTCCCTAGGCACCATCCTAGATTTTCTCCCCAAGGGAAAAGCAGTTGTTTGATCAATTTGCTAATTGGACCAGTTGTTTGCTTCCTTGCCCCCACCCCAAGTTTCCTGGGAGTACCCAGGGTTTTCCGGAGGATTTTTTAGTGGGAACTGGTTTTTGTTCCTTTGTTTTTTGCTAAGCATGCAGGAATTTGGAGTTTTGGTGCTTGCCATCCAAGGAGGTCTTCAGGGGTAAGTGGGCAGAGCCTGAGCAGCTGGTCAGCTCACTAGAGAGGCTGCATGGTTGGTACAGTATACCATCAGTGTTTTGAATAGCAGTGGAGTATACTCACTGGCCATGAGGAAGACAACACCAAGGAAGCCGCTAGAGAAGTGAAATCTGCTCAGTGGGGGCTCATGGATGGCCCCTGCACTCTGTGGAGCCCCTTTCCCTCCAGCTGGCTGTAACTCACTTCTGTGTTTAAGTTCCTTCTTTCATTTGGCACCAAAGTCTGTTTGACCAAGCTGGTTTCCCTTCTCCTAAGCATCACTGGTGGGCTAAGGAATGTGCATGCTCATGAATCCCTTGGTTTGCCATGGGAGTGAGCTGTGGATGGTTTCAGGAGTGGCACAGGACAGAGTGACTCTTTCAGCCCAGGCTGGGATCCTACTTCCCAGCCCATTGTTGGAGAGGGTTTTCTCTAAGTGTAAACATAACCCTGAGTGATTCTTATTTGCTTCTTATTTCACAACTTAACTCCCATGGGAAGGATGAAAATGAACCCAGGCCATCATTTCTGTCTGTTCCCCAAACCTAGAAGCCTAACCTTGCACTTTGTCACTGTGACTTAGCTCAGTGGGCACTGGGACTCCAAGGCCAAGCCTGCCCACATCCTAGTCACTGGAGAAGACTAGAAAGGGAGGGTGTTACCCAGTTGGTGCAGACTGGGGGGGGGAGCAAAACAGCCCCATTTGTGGTGGAGATAAGCTAGTGAGAGGGGCATGAGAGCCTGGGCCTCTGAAGTAATGCTGAGCAGCATTGGACCTCCTCACGACGCCAGGATTGCAGGGGAGGAAAGCCTTGTTTGTCTTGGTCAGCTGAGGATTATCAGGAAAGGATTCAATGCATTGATCACGAGCAGAGGCGCATCTGTCCTCTTTTGAAAGTTATCTACAAAATATTGCATAACTGCCCTCTCTAACCCATTCCCAGGTCCAGCAGATTTCAAAAACACCAGCACCAACAAACCAAGCCCACAAGAGTTACTCATTTTTAATCTCACATCAACCACAAACACTTTAACTGAGGGTCTAAGGCCCTGTTTTCTGTGTAGTTGTTTTTACAGCCATCCTCTGGCCTAAGGAAGGTCCTTCCAGAAGGACATAGGCTTTCCCTATTGACTCTTGCTTTCTTTAATGGTGCTCTCAGGCTCATACTCCCCCAGCATGGATGTGGCTGTCACCTTGACCAGGTACATAGTTCATGTCTAAGAAAAGACTTATGGGCCAGGCAGAGGGGTGTGTGTGTATGTGTGTGTGTGTGTGTGTGTGTGTGTGTGTGTGTGTGTGTGTGTGTGAGAGAGAGAGAGAGAGAGAGAGAGAGAGAGAGAGAGAGAGAGAGAGAAAGAGAGAGAGAGAGAGAGAGAAGGAGGGAGTAAGAGGACAGACAGACCTCCTAAGGTCATTTTGGATGGTTTTCTTGGAGCTGACCAAATGGTGTAATAGGGATCAAGGCAAAATTTTGTTATCAGGAAGAAAAAAGCAAGCTGGTGGTAGACAGAATATTATTTGGGGTATACAGCTGTATCAACCTCTGAAAAAGTTGTCAGTATTTTTCCATGAGTATATTCTATAAGCTTTCAGCCTCCCTTAAGTGGAAACTGTCATGGTTGCCTTGACAATGTTAGGCCTGTCTTTTAACAGAGATTTCCATGCACAGATTCTATAAGTTCCAGCCTCCTTTCAGGGAAAACTGTCATGGGGGTATCAATAGCACCAGGCCCAGTCTTCTAATGACTGTCTACAATGGCCAGAGTACCCTGGCATGATCATAGTATCACATGACATCGGATTTGGAAGTGGCCTTGGGGCCTGGTAGTGTAATTCAGAACTAAGTAAGTATTCTAAATAAAAGGGTGTCAGGTTGTGGGGGAAGACTGCTAATGAAGACCACTGCCTCCCATGTTCTCCTTTGGGATAACTCGAATCTCCAGGCAGTTTTCCCACCTCTAGGAAACTCCTCTTCCTCGCCTCTAGCTCTGTCTCTCAGGGTCAAGCAGCATGGGGGCAGTTCTTTCTCCATGACAGCCATCCAATCTACACCAGTCTTCTTGTGGTCAGAACTGACACATCCTGTTCCTTCAGTGACTGTTGCTGCCATTGGTGTTGGTATCATTATGTTATTACTCAAGTAGGAATCCATATTATGGATGTAATTAGCTTCCAAAAGGGTCGTGTTGAACATTTTTCTGCAGGTCCTGGGAGTTAGTGAACAAACCATGGAAAAAGCAAACCCATCAGCACTGGCCATTTTGACTGCCATATCAGCAATGTTGATTTAATAGTTGGTGTTGTGAATGCCAACATCAATTACTAATAAAAATAAATAAATAAAATATTAATTTATAGTTGAATTAATTACAAACTTTAAATATCAAAATGGAATGCTCCCCTCCCCCCCCGGCAGCAAAAAGCAGTCACTGAGGCTTCTAGAACATGAAGTTAGTTGGTATATTCACTTTCTGATTTGATTTGGGAAGGTTTGGATATGTCTTTAGGCAGACATGAATAAACTTGATATGACTGAAGGACTGGAAAAGGTTGGTAATAGATGATTGCTGGGTTGGTGTCATAAGTGAAAACTAAAGAGATCAAAGGCACAGGCAGAAGCATTATTCATAGTGACGATTAATGATATGTGTTTTTTTTTTCTTCTGTGACCAGGGGAAAAGAATGGCAGCTGAATAGAACAGTGGGGAGAATTCAGGCTTTGGAATTAAGAAGTTTCATCTGCCCGAGGTCAAATCTGACCTCAGATATTAGCTGTATGACCCTGGTGAGGTCACTTTAATCCTTTTTGCCTCAGTTTTCTCATCTGTAAAATGAGCTGGAGAAGGAAATGGCAAACCACTTTTTTTTGCCAAGAAAAGCTCAAATGGGGGTCACAAAGTGTCAGACAGGACTGAAATGACTGAACAACCAGAACAGAAGGAAAGACAGTGGAGTGTCAGGTGATGATATCAAGAAGTTACAATGACATATCAACAGGTCACATGTCTGTGCCTAGGTTTTTAAGCCCTTCTAGGATTGCTCTAAATGTAAAGTGTCTTAAAAGTTATGACAGAGGTGTGGAGCTGCATCATTTGGGGTGAAGCGAAATCTCAGAAGCTGTAAAATTAAATGGAGTTTAGAATAGCACAGCTTGCATTCCAACCCAAAGCCACTCTGGCATATCCACACCTTAATTCTCCTCTTTCAGTAGGAAGAATCGAGTCTTGTGCCTGAGGGTTATGGAACTGCCAACACCGAGCGTCAGGAAACAGTATCTGGAAAATACACTAAATGTGTTGGCAAGTGCAATGACAAGAACACGTACAACAGTTGCTATTTGAAGTGAGGACAAGCAAGATGATGTGAGCACAGGATATGTGGGTCTGAAAAAGAAAATTTATGGCACATACACAGAGACAGAGAGACAAGGGAGGGAGGGAGAAAGGGAGAGAAAGGAGAGGAGGGAGAGAGAGAGGAGGGAGAGGAGAGGGAGGGAGAGGAGGGGGAGAGGGGAGGAGGGAGGGAGACAGGGAGACAGAGAGAGAGGGAGGGAGAGGAAGGAGAGACAGAAGTAGAGAGGGAGAGAGGAGAGAGAGAAGAGAGAGCGCACAAGAGCACAATATCTGGAATCTAATGAAGGGCGATGGCATGGTCAGATTCAATGGTATGTGATATTTTGTAGTTATTGCAGTTGATTTTTCTCCACTTTGCCTCCTCCTAAAATGTCAGTGCACACTTTGGAAATTTCATTGAATATCTATTCATTGTTCAACTTATTTCAAACCTTTCTAGACTGCTAGACTTGGGGCCATATTCACAAGGCAGTCCCAAGAGTTGAAATAGGATGCTGTAAAAGACAATTGGGAACAAGGGCAAGAGTGAGATGAACGATTGAATGTGGTGCCACTTTAAAGGACTTGAGGGGGAAAACTCAACACATGCTGAATGAGGAGAAGAAACTCAGAATGAATATTTTCTCTTTTTTCCATTCTCTGACCTTAGAATAATATTATTCATCCAGAAATTGTTGAGGATGGGGAGTAGGGGCAGGGGAGCTGGCATCAATTCCTTTCTGCACAATCTCTGCCTGAGCAACCTCTTGGTCAGCCCCTGCAGAGAGCAGTACACCTCTAGTATCCTGGTGGAATAAAGGAGTTACAGTTTGAGTGGCTTCCAAACCAGAACTTCACTCCTGCAAAGACTTCAGCAGGAGGACATGTGCTCACTGGGACTAGGGGACTTTGGGCAATCTGGCAGCAGCAGAGATGAAGACTGCGGTCCATCCAGGCTACTCTGAGAGGCAGTGTGATGCCTTGGAAGTGGTCTTGTTTTGTAGCCTGATGTTCTCAATTTGATTCCTTGCTCTTCTTCCTGCTTGTGTGACCTTGGGGGTGTTATTTCACTTGGGGGCAGGAGGAGGTGTCTCTTCATCTGCAAAATGAAAAGGTTGGAGTAGTTAGACCCTATCAACTTCCAGCTCTGAGACCTATTCTGAATATCTGTCTGTAGCAGCAAGCACCCCAGCGTCCCCAGGGTGGCTGCCAACACAGGTTCTTAGATCTGTTTTTCTAAAGGAAAGCAACTCAAAATGGGTTAACAATCTGGCTTTAATCAAACATATGTCATTTACCTAGTTCAGTGGAAAAAGGTCAGCACCCCAAACTTCAGAGAATACAAGCAAGTTACAAGCAGACAACAAATACAGAGAAACATCAGCAGACAGGCTTCCAACTGTCTGACCATTACATCCATACCTAGTCAGTTACCAGAGAGGGAAGTATCAACATCTGGGTTTTCAAAGCTGGGGGGCTCTCCCACCACCTCCAATTCATGTAAAAGGGGACTCTAAACAAACTTTGGAGCTACAGAACCCACAAAATGACACAGAGAAGCTAACCTCCTGCAGAGGACAGCCTGGCAGGCCAGCAGGAATCGGCCAGCACAGCACTCTGGGAGCTGACCACAACCCCACTCACTCAAGCCAGAGGTTTTAGCCCCAGGGAGGGCCTCACTAGCTGCTGGCTAGAGGGACTCCAGATCACCAGCAGTTGTGGCGGTCCAGAATTATCAACACATAGATGCTAAGGACAAAGTGAGAGGTCAGTGCAGTGTGGACTTTGTGACCCAGTAGTTGGGAGTGTGATGGCTTTTGCCCCTGGGGCAAGAAGCCTCTGAGGGCTGTGACTCAGCTGCTGCCATGTGGCAATTTCAGGTCCTGGCCTGCAGAGTGTAGGGGAACCAAGCAATCGATCTCAGAGGTAATCGCTCTTGCTTTAACCTGCTTGGATCTGTATTGAGGTCTAGGGTGGAGGTCCTGGGGTGTGTGACCAGCTTGCCAGAGCATGTGGAGGCTTCAGAGAGGGCACCCATCTAATACCTCCAGCAGGTGAGAAAACCCCAGCATTTGGAATGAAGCTCCCCCATCTGGTGGCAGAGTCGTACTATGGCAAAAAGCCCAGGGGTCAAGTGATTGGGTGGCAATATGACCAGAGAAGGGAAGCAAACCAAGCAAAGCAATCCAACATTAGGGTCCTATTTGGGGGACAAAAAGTATCAAAGCATGGATGAGGAGGAAGACAGTGAAGTCAGAACTCCTCCAACAAAAGCTTCCACAAAAAAATACGAGCTAGTTACAGTCCATAGAGGACCTTAAGAAGCAGATAAGAGAAGTGGAGGAAAAATTGGTAAGAGAAATGAGAACAATGCAAGAAAATTATGAAATGAGAGTCAACAGCCTGACTGAGGAAAATGACACCTTAAAAAACAACCTAACTCAAATGGCAAAAGATTATCACAAAGGCAATGAGGAGAAGAATGCCATAAAAAGCCAAATTTGCCAGATAGAAAAAAAATCTCAAAATCTCACTGAGGAGAATCATTCCTTCAGTATTGGATTGGAGCAAATGGAAGCTAATGACTTTATGAGAAATCAAGATGCTGTTAAACAGATCCAAGCAAATGAAAGAATAGAAGGTAATGTGAACTATCTCATGTGAAAAACCACCGACCTGGAAAATAGATCCAGGAGAGATAATTTAAACCTTATTGGACTATTGGAAAGCCATGATCAAAGAAAGAACCTAGAAATCATCCTCCAAGAAATTCTCAAGGAAAACTGGCCTGATGTTTTAGAACCAGAGGGCAAAATTGAGGTTGAAAGAATCCACCAATCACCCCCTGAAAAAGATCGCAGAAAGAAAACTCCTAGGAATATTATAGCCAGGTTCCTGAAATTCTCAGATCAAGGAGAGAATATTACCAGCAGCCAGGAAGAAACAATTTAAATATTGTGGAAACACAATCAGGATAACCCAGGATCTGGCAGCTTCTACACTGAGGGATCGAAGGGCTTGGAATATGATATTCCAGAGGTTAAAGGAGTTGGGATTAAAACCAAGAATCACCTACCCAGCAAAATTGAGTACCATGTTTCACGGGAAAATATGGTTATTCAGTAGAATACAGGACTTTCAATCATTCTTGATGAAAAAACCCAAGTTAAATAAAAAATTTGACATTCAGATACAAGAAGCAAGAGAAGCATGAGAAGCTAAACAGGGAAAAGAAATCATAAGGAACTTATCAAAGTTGAACTATTTACATTCCTACATGGAAAAAATGATAATTGTAACTGACAAAACTTTTCTCAGTGTGAAAATAGTTGAAGGGAATATATGTCTATATCGGAGATATATGAATACATATGTCAATGTGTGTATGTATGTTTATAGGCATACATAGAGTGCACAGGACCAATTTAATAGGAAGGGATAATACTTAAAAGGTGAAATTAAGATGTGAGAGAGGAATATAATGAGAGGAGATGGGGAGAGACAGAATGGAGTAAACTCTCAAATAAAAGAGGCAATGGAAAATGGTTGTAAGGGAGGGGAAGAACAGGAAGGCAAAAGGCAATGGGTCAACCTTTTTCTCATAGAATTTGACTCGGAGAGGGAATGACGTACACACTAAATAGGGTATCTCATCCTACAAGATAGTAGGAGGGAAGGGGATGAGAGGGGGGATGATGGAAGGGAGGGCAGGCTGGGGGGGAGGGAATTTGGAAGCACCCACTTTTGAAAAGGGATGGGATCAAAATAGAGAATAGAACAAGTGGGAGGTGGGATAGGAGGGAGGGAAATATAGTCAGTCTTTTACAATATATCTTCTATGGTAATGTTCTGCATTAGCTACACATGTACAACCTATAATGAATTGTTTATCTTCCCAGTAAGTGTGGGTGATAAGGGAGGAAGGTAATGAATCTGGAATTCATAGTTTTAAAATCAGATGTTTAAAATATATCTATATATATATCTCTCTCTCTTCGTATATATATACTATTGTTAATGCTGTTTTATATGTAATTGGGAAATAAGATGTACAGGCACTGGGGCATAGAGATCCACCATGCCCTACTGGAAAAGTGGAAGGGGGTATGGGAGAAGATATGGGAGAGAGCAGATTGGAGGAGGGGATATCCTGTTGGACTGCTATTTTAGGGCGGTGGGTAGGGGAAAAACAGGGAGAAAATTTGTAACTCAAAATCTGAAGGAAATGAATGATATAAATCAGAAGTTAATAAAGCATTTGAAAAATGGGAAAAAAGGAAAAACATTACATCAATAATGATGACAAAAGAAAAAAGAAGCTTGGGGGCTCAACGGCTGCCCAGAGTTTCATCTGGTCAAATCACACAACTCTTCTCAAAGTGAGCCCCAAAACAAAACCTCATATCAGGGTATATATAGCTTTTACCTGGCTCAGAAAATGTCACAACCCTCTTGACCAACTGTCCAATCAAAAAGCAGCAAGGTATGGGCATTCCCAAAAAACAAGCCTCCTCCCACAGGCTCCAGGGGACCACATTCAGCCTATTAGAGGGAAGACTATATTTCCAAATCAAGGAAGGTTCTTAGAGTCACTTAAGCCTATCAAAGGGGCCTAGGGGCAGGGAAAATCTTCAGAATCCTATTGCCCTAACAGCTTGGAACAGGATTTCACCCTCAGAAAGTGCTTGAGAAATGCTTGTTGAATGGAGTGAAATCAAGATAGTTCCTGCTTCGGTGTGGGTAGAAGGACGTAAGGGGATAAAGTAGGCCTTGGGAGTAGAAAGCATGAATGGGCAAGGGGAGGGAAGAAAAGGTGCTATGACAGTGTCAATCCCTGTGAGTAATATTAGGAAATCCAGGAGATGTGGTGTATCGTTTGAGAGATTCAGCCTGGCCTAAGACTGGGAGCTCTGGGGCCAGCCAGAGTAGGCCATATGCTGTATTCTGGGGTCTGGTTTTTCACCTTCACCCTCTTCAGAAACCACTCCAGGAGGGGAAGCTGGATGCAGGAGAATGGGTCCATTCATGAAAGGGCAGTTCCTGTAATGCCCATAATCTCCCTGGGGGCAAAGATTATACTCAGCAGGGGGGTGGAGACTGAGATGTATAATGCAATAGCAGGAGAATCAGGAACAGGGGGCAGAAATTGTGGAGAGAGATAGATATAGGCTCATGGCAGATGATGCTTAGTGACAATTGGAGCTGTCCAGCTGCTTAAGGTCCTGCCTAAGGGCAGCTTGATGGCCTGTCCTTGTTCAAGCAGAAGCCAGCTGGCTGCTCCTTGGTTATGTTAGAGTGGGGATTCCTTTGTCTCTAAGCTAGATCAGAGGCCACAGGTCCCTTCCAACTCCTTATCCCCTGATTCTGCTTGCATGAGCTCACCACGTTTCCCTGAATGCTGCTGGAAATCATCAGCAGTCTTTGTTGCTAACCCCACTGTCCCAATCTCAATGATTCCAGTGTGCTGCCCTGGAAGATAATTAGTATTTACATGCCAGCAAGTATGAGTAAACCAGGACAAGTGGGGCTGCGGGTATTGCATTTTCCCAGCAGGCTTTTATCTTTACCCCACTAGTCCCCTATATGCCCTTTATATTCCCTGTCTCACAGAGTTGTTGCAAAGACAGTCCTTCTGAAGCCTCAGAGCTCTGTATCAGTGTTAAAGCTTTCCTGATTGAGGATTGTAAGGGTGAAAAGTCCTTTCTTCACCACAACTCTGTAAGATGGGTCATGTCAATGGGACCCCATGGCTTCAGAAGAGAAAACTGAGCTTTGAGAGGTTAAATGAGCTGTCTGTGGTTATATACGCCCCATCTGCAATGGTCTTTGGACCCAAGACCCCTGGTTCGGTCGTGTCATCTACTCCATAGTCTTCATGGCAGTCAGTCAATATCAGACAACAAACATTTCTTTTGTCTTTACTATACTCCAGGGGTGGGGAGCCTGGGGCCTTGAGGCCACATGTGATCCTCTAGGTCCTCAAATGGGGCCCTTTGACTGAATCACCTAGAGGCCCACAGGTGGCCTCGAGGTCAAAGGTTCCCCACCCCTGCTATACATCATGCCTTGTACAGAAAGGGAGCTTCCCAGAGCTCTCTTGTGGTAGAGCTGGTGAGCAGTTGGGCTAGGCTCACTGGAGTTGGCTTCCATGTCAGGAATCCTGACTTACTCTAAGGGCTCCACATTGGCTCCTTAATTAAGGGGGACTGCAGTTAGAGATGTCCTTATTTTTGTTGGCTAAGGAAGGCCATTTCTCCTTGAAGACATATTTTCCCCCACTTGCCATTCATTTCTCTTTGGCATTCCCAGTGGACTTGGGAGCTTTGAGTTAAATTTCCCTGTATGCTGCTGGAGATCATCATCAATCTCTGCTGCTTAGGCCACTGTCGTAAGCTTCATATCCCTGGCTTGTAATTGAACTGCCCTGGAGATTTTATGATAAAATCAATCTAGCTTAATTAAGTCAGGGCCTAGTCTATATCATTCACCTTAACACCCTCCACCCATAGAGTTAATATTTCCATCAATCTTATCCCAAATTATGCCATGGACACTCTGGCTTAAAGATGTAAGGTTTTGAATTTATTCTTAAAAATGGGCAGGACTCTGTTTAAATACTCAAACACTGATTGTAAAAATGTAACAGAAAAAGTCACTGTGCCTGGGCTACGTCTTTCCATCTTGGCCAGTTCTTTAATTAAACTAGGAATGAACTTCCTATCATTATTCTACTCAGTTTCTTGCTCCTAGTTCATAGAATCATAGATTCAGAGCTGGAAGGGCACTAAAGTCATTTAGTCAACCCACCCATTCAGCTGATGAAGAAACTGAGGCCCAAGACCTGATGGGACTTGGCCAAGATCACAGAAGCAGTAAGGGTCAGAGGAGGATTGACACAGAGGCTTAGGATTCTGATCCAGCATTAATGGGGAGAAGGAACCATTGTCTGGGACACGTTCTGTGGGGACTTGTGGGCTGAGCTGGAGTTGTCTTGACTTGGACTTTCTGGAACTCATTTGGCTTGGCCATTGCGTATGGAAGTTCCACCTTCTTGACTTTTAATTGTCATGTCCTCATGTTTGGTTTCCCACTCTGCTCTTGTCCAGCTCTGGTGGGATGCAGGGTGTGTTCAGGGAAGACTAGTGCCTCTGGTGTCAGGGCTGCTGAGCCCTTTTCAAGGCTGCTTTTCACCTTTGGGTTCTGCCTGATCCATGGAGCTCTCCCCTGTGGCTCCAAGAAGCTGGGGCACGCGCAGTGTCCACAGCTTGGCAAACCATGTTGGCAGACGGATTAGACATGATTGAGGGTAGCCCACGAGTGAATTAGGAGGGTGGCCACCGCAAGCAATGAAGACTTCCTCTGGTGGAATGGGAGGATGACAATGATCTGTTCCAATGGCCATGAAGGCGGTAGAAGCGGGTGCTGTTAGCACACTTAGAGCTTGGTTAGATATCCAAGATGCCAAGGTCATCTACTGCGTCTTGAACCATCACCAGTCATCTTGGCTCCGTCTTGCCACTGGGATGTGGTGACTCCAGAGGACATAGTGATGCTGATGACTTCATACAACTCTGCCTTACTTAAATCCAATTTATGCACCAATCAAAAGGCATTACCCATACCACTTTACCCCTTCATAGATCTTGAAGTCCTGGGGCAACAGGCAAGTGACAAAGCAGTAGTTGCGGCTACACTGGGAGCTGTAGTCAAAACACAGGTGGCCCAGGCCATAGGGTCGTCTTCTCAGTGGAAGCAGCAATGGGATTTGGCAGGCCCTTGGAGTCTGAGTAGCCTTTGAATGATCACATTGCTCACCTTCTGGTATAAGGGAGGGGCTAGAAAAGGTTCCTAAAAATTGCCTGCTTGTCCCGCCCAGTCTGATTACCATGGTAGGTGGGGATCTCACCTGTGGTCAAAACACCAAAAGAAATGTACAGGAATGTCTGCAAAGATGATTCCCCTCCCCATCAGCACGTGAAATGTGTGCACACTTATAGATAACACAAAATCCAGTGGACCTGAAAGAGCTCTTGTGAGAGAACTCAGTAGATGTCACATCCAAATAGCAAGCAGCCCTGAGTGAAATAAGGCTGCCAATGAAGGCCAGCTTACTGAAATCAAAGCTGGGTACATGTTCTTCCGGAGTGGCCACTGTGAAGTAATGTGAAGTTGGTTGTAGGTTTGCAATTGAAAATAATCTAACCAACAAACTTGTGTGTCTATCAAAAGGAGTGGGTGACAGGCTCATGACAATGCAAATGCCATACAACCATCATCTGTACCTATGTTCCCACTATGACAAACCCTAAGGATGTTAAACAAATTTTATGAAGACCTGAAGACCCTTATCAGCAATGCACCAAAAAAAGGCAAGTTTATAATTCTGGGTGACTTTAATGCTAGGGTAGGCTCACACTACCAATTCCTTTGGAGGCATGGACTATCACAGCAAAAGTGATAGTCACTACTAAAGATTTGTGCATCTCCTGACCTCATCATTACACTATCTTCCACTTACCTAAGCACAATGAAACTTTGTGGATGCACTATATAATTGTAAGGAAAAGAGAGAGAGGATGTGAGAGTGATGAAGGCAATACATGGCACTGAGTGCTGGACTGATCATAGCCTTATCCTCTCCAAACTAAATATTCACATTCAACAAATGCGATGGCTCCAAGGCAAAATGACTCCCAGAAGAATCGATGTCAATAGATCAAAGTAGTTCTCTGAGCAGGAGCAGTTTGTTGCTAAATTGTAAGGAAAGTGGAACCAACACATGGTTGGCAACAGTGGAGCAAAAAAGGAGTGGGCAGTGTTCGGAGACTTGGTGCACAGCCCTGCACTCACTCATCCAGGTCAGAACATTCGCAAACATCAAGACTGATTTGATGAAAATAATGACGGAATTCAAAAGCTACTGACTGAAAATGCAAACTCCACAATGTTTACCACAGGATAGTTCATTTATCTCTAAGAAGGCAGCATTGAGTTCCATCGAAAGAAAGGTACAAGCAAAGCTTAGAGAGATGTAGGATTCCTGGCTCAGTAAGAAGGCAGATGAAATTCAGTTTTATGCTGATAGCAACCATCCAAAGTGCTTTTATGAAGTCCTGAAGGCCATTTATTGGCCAAAGATCTATGGTGCATCTCAACTACTGAGTACTGATGGGGCCACATTGATTAGTGATAAAGATCTGATCCTAGAGAGCTGGGCTGAATATTTTCGTAGTGTTCGAAACAGACCATGATCAGTCAATGTTGAGGCCACTGACCATTTACTTCAGGTTGAAGTCAATCACTCTTTAGCAAAGTTTCCAAAAGAAAAAGAGGTTTTGAACGCCTTTAGGTTACTTTTGTATGGCAAAGCACCTGGTGCTTATTTTATTCCAGCAGAGATTTACAAGATAGGGGATTCATTACTCATATAAAAGCTGCCTGAAATTTTTCAGATTATATGACAAGCTCAGGTTATCCCTCAGGAGTTCAAGGATGCCTCACATTTCTATCTCTATAAAGGGAAGGGAAATAGAGTGTCCTATGATAATCATAGGAGAGTCTCTCAGTCATTGCTGGCAAGATTCTTGTCAGAGTCCTCCTTAATAGGCTAATCCTTTATCTGGAAAATGGCCATCTACCTGAGAGGCAGAGTGGCTTCACAAAGGGCTGAGGAATGGTCAATATGATGTTTTCTGTCCTACAACTCCAGGAGAAATGCCAGGAACAGAACAGAGGTCTGTACACGACATTTGTAGATCTGACCAAAGCCTTTGAAAGCCTTTGATCCTGTCAGTCATGAGGGCTTATGTCAAAATTGGGTTTCCCAGGGAAGTCCATCAGTGTTGTATGTCAGTTTCACGATGGCAGGCTTGCCTAGGCTCTGTATAATGGACAATGCTCGTGCACTTTCCCAGTCGCTAGTGGAGTGAAACAAGGCTGTGTGCCTGCTCCCAAGCTTTCTCAGCATTATGTTTTCAGCCATGTTGTCAAATGCCTCCAATGAGAATGAACATGGCATC
Source organism: Petaurus breviceps papuanus (assembly GCF_028583685.1). Taxonomy (NCBI): domain Eukaryota; kingdom Metazoa; phylum Chordata; class Mammalia; order Diprotodontia; family Petauridae; genus Petaurus; species Petaurus breviceps. The sequence goes on along the minus strand of NW_027185872.1, from coordinate 8,791,213 downwards.
AGGGTCAGCTATAGCTTTGAATGTGAATTCTTCAACTTGGAAAGGTTAAGTTCTGTGAGCAAAGCAGAAGTGAAATAGCTCAAAAGAAATACAAGAAGCCCACACTGAGAGAATCCACCCCAAATGTTCACATGAACTATTTGTTCCTCACCTATGGTAGTATATTCTGAACTCATATTGGTCTGATCACTCACAGTCAGACACATTCTAACTTGACTCTAACACAGTGATATCATTTTGGTCCTTTTGAGAATGACAGATAACCAATCAACTCTGGTCTCCATGAATGAAAAGTAACCCTTTCAAGCACTCATACTTATTCTGATTCCTCCAAAACCATTTGCATGCCCAATGCTACCCACCATAAAGCCCTGGAAAGTCACCTTACAACCTGACTCCATAGGGCTCAGCCATTAAAGAAGTAATTTTAAAGTTCATTGTTTTGTTTTGAATTTCAAATTCTGTTCCTCCCGCTAGTGCTGCTCCCCCTCCCCCCAATAAAATAGTCTTTTTGGCAAGCATACGTTTGACATGAACAGCGTGGCCAGCCCATTTGAGTTGCACTTTCTGCAGTAGATTTTGAATGCTTGGCAATGTGATATTAATTATACATGTGAAGTTATGTAAAACATATTTCCATATTGGCCATGTTGAAAGAAAAATAAAGTGGAGAATTATGCTTCTATCTGCACTCCGAGTTCGTCGGTTCTCTCTGGAAGTAGTTAGCATTTTTCATTATGGGTCTTTTGGAGTTTTCTCAGACCATTGTGAGTCACCCATAGTTGTTCACCATACTATATTGCTGTTTTTGTGTACAATGTCTTCCTGGTTCTGCTCATTTCACTTTGCATCAGTTCATATAAGTCTTCCCAGGTTGTTCTGAAACCATCCTGCTCATCATTTCTTATGAGACAAAAGCATTCCATGACAATCATGTGTCATAACTTGTTCAGCCATTCCTTAACTGACGGGCATCCTTCAATCTCTAATTCTTAGTCACCACAAACAAGCTGCATGTAGCTTTCCCCTTTTCTTTCATCTCGTTGGGATACAGAGGTAGTAGTGGTATTTCTGGGTCAAAACACTGACCAACTGGTGACTCTTGTAGCTCCTCTTTGCTCTGCATTCCTTTGGAATTTTCCATAATTTGGATTGTTTTGAAAAATTAGAACACTTTTCAAATTTTTCTAGGAAAAAATATGGATGATGCTCACATTTGTCTGTCTCCTTGTTCTCAGTGGAATGTAAGCTTCTTGAGAGGAGCAATCATTTCAATTATTGTCTTTTCCATCTTAGTTCCTATGGTGTTTGGTGCATAGTTGTCATTTAATAAATTTCCATTGATTGATTGGACCCATACAATCTTCTTCTCGAACCAATAGTGTCAGACCTCCAGGAAACCAGTGAGAGGTTTTAGGGAGGGTTTATTTTGCCTGGTGAAATTAACTGCTTTTGTCTTTATGTCACCTTCACCTTTGTAATAAATCCTTTCTATTCTTACTACCTCCCATTTCAGAGTCAAGAAGAAAGAATGAAAATAATCAAGAATAAAGAAAAAAATTCAAAAGTGCTTTCAGCATTAGGATCCAAAGAGATTCCTTTCCTTGATGTCCCATCATTTGACAGGCATGAGAGAACAGCAGCAGGTGATAAGGACCCTAGGGACTTGGTGTCTCATGCTGAATCTGCAATTTATGACTTTCAGCACCTTGAGAATCACTTACCCATGGAAGGCCTCTGGTTTCCTCATCAATAACATCAGAGATGAATGAATTGCCATTTAAGCTTCTGTTCAGTTCTTAATCTATAATCCTAGAATCATCTTCCAATTCTTTCAGGATCAGAAAGCTATAAAGTCCATGATACAAAGGCAAGAGTGGCACCCCTTAGATAATGAAGGAGTCAGCCAGCTCAGCATTCACCTTACCTAGTGAGTGTGTCCTACATGAATGGGCCCCTCTGAGGGTGGGAGGAATTGATCAGGAGCTGGAATGAGTGCCTTGCTTTTGTCCACTCCTTTATTTTTGCTTTCTCCCTCTTCTTCCCGCCTTCTGGACTTCCATCCTATGCTCTCTTAGCCTGGTACTTCTCTGTGAGCTGAGGGAGTCCTCATCCTGAAATATGTAGTCATTCCCATGGTCTTCTCAATATTGAACTTCCCACTGTAGAGTCTAGGTTTCTCTCTTTTGCAAGGTCCTGCTGGAACCTCCATTTGGGGAGGGTTTGGGCTGTCATTCAGTCTCCTCTTATCTCTGTTCCTGGATTCTGGACTTGAAAACCATGATGCAGCCCCTGTACCTTCATCCCTCCTCCTCTTGCCTTCTTTTCAGATCCCTTTGATGTGTTTTCTTCCCCTATTAGAAACCAAACTCCTTGAGGGAAGGGACTGTTTTGTTTCCCCTTGTATTTGTATCACCAGCCTTTAGTAGAGTGTCTGGTACATAATTAGAGCTTACTAAACACTTCTCTTCTTTCACTCTATTGGCTGTTACACTGATGTTTTCTCATTGCATTTTCACACTTGTTTTAGGGGATGACACAAACTGGAGGTCTAGCCTGCTCTCCCGGTCTGGGGCTAGCCCCTGTAAGCACACGATTTCCTGTGCATCCAAGCAGTTTCAAATATTTTAAAAAGATTTTTTTTAAGATCAGCTGTCACAAAAATGACATAGAATCCAGATGTGAATCCTCTGGTCTCTTGACCATTTTTCTCCTTTGGGCTGTAAAGTGACCTAAATCAAACAGCCAGGGAAATTGTCAACTCTCATCCCCAAAAAGTCAGCTTAAGCATGTGTGTGCATGTGCGTGTGTATGTGTGTGTGGTGGTAGTAGTAATAGTAGTAGTAGTTGTAGGGGTTTCAGGCTCTTTGCCAACTGATTGTGTAAAAGCCCTAAGCTTTTGTGTTCTAACTCCTTTTCTCTTCCACAGAGAAAAGGCTAAACTGAAGCCACAAATAAATTGTACTCTAGGACAAATGAGTAGGAAGAAGCAATTTGGCTTTAAAAATTAAGCAGCTGGGGAGAAACCTTGATTAAGTCTCTTATTGCGATAGATCTATCCTAACATGCAGAGAACAGGCAAGCTCTGGGTTTCTTTGAAGAGCCTGACCCTGCCATGGATTAGCTACAGCCATTTCCAAAGATGCAGTTGGGGCTGGGCTGGCCATTAAAATATCTAGCAATGCCAGGCTTCCTGAAGGGAGTTACTAAGGCTGAGTGTGTCCCTCTGGTGGGTGTCTCTTGGGAAATGACATCACTGAAAAAGAGAAAGTGTTTTCCATTCATGACAAACTAAACTGTTATCTCTAGCAATGCTGGCTCCATGATTTTACTCTTTAATGGCTTAAGCTTGAGGGAAATGATAATGTTTGCTGCACAGTCACACCAGAGCTAAGGAATTCTCACATGGGGTTTTCATTGTCCATGATGGAGCATCTGGAATAAAATCATATTTAGGCCAGATCCAGTATCTCCTAGCTTCTCTCTGATGTTTTGAACTTATGAGGTCATACTTGGCAGATTGCATATTCTCTCAGTTTAGATTCAGATATGTTAAGGCCCCTGCTGCAACCCAGGAGCAACGTGGAAAGATAAGGGCATTGCAATAAGCCTAGTAAGTTGTCCGGTGGAATCTGTATTGGAAAATCGAGGTCTTCTCTGTTGGTATTCAGAAGGGCAGTTTTATGCCCCAAAGTACACTACAGAATCTGATCCTGAGCTACAACTGAGGCTGTGATTTTTGATGTTGAAAAATCCTTCTTGAATTTGATAGTGCCCTGTTTATAGGAGCTCAGAGCTCATTGCCCTGCCTATCCTGCCCTGCCTGCCAGGCTCTCTGCCTCCCATGGACTGAACTGTGCTCAATTAGAGTACATGATTAAGACTAGATAACTTTCCTCCAATGAGTTTTGTGTTTTCTTAAACCAAAATCCTTTTGTTCTAAAGATAGTCCAAGAAAGGCCTTTGTGGAAAGGACTCTGACTGTGAAGGTCAGACTATGTGAGTAGATTGTAAGGACCCCAGAGAGGTCAACTGAATTCTTATCCATCAAGAAATAAGGGGTTAATGGTTTCTGGGTGTGCATATCCTGAGCACTCATGATGAATAGAAGTCTCCTAGCCCAATAGGCTTTTCCCAGGAACCCCCAATGCTTGGTTCCCATGAGCTTGTAAGACCCTGTTTGCCTAGAGAAGCATTGGCCACCTACCTGCTTGGCACTCCAGTGCTGGTTCCACCTTGTCCCTGGAAGGAACCTAAAAAAGGCAGCCCCCACTCTAATGGGAGTGACTGTTACTGGTCCATAGACCAGAGTCTGCATCATCTGAAAAGAAGTCTTTTTCCCCAGACAAAAAGCACAGAGCCAAAGCAAGAGGGGCCTCCGAAGAAGGGAAGAGAGAAGATAGCAAGCACAAGTGAGAGGGAGAGGAGGGAGGGGGAGAGCACGGGGCAAACCCTGCAATCAGCCAGTTTATTTTTTTCCTATGCAGCCCAAGTTGCTGACAGAAGGAGCCTATTAATCTTCAATCAGACCTCAAGGCTTTGAACCTCTTGATGTGGTCAAACTTTGAGCTGTTTTCCCTGATTCGCATTGTCACCATAGCGTCTCACGATGCTGGCAGGACTCAGTGTGCATGAAGGGGGAGCATTTGGAGGCTCGTTTCCATGTCAAAACCCAGTTGAATTTTGCATCTGTGAGTATCCTTCGCATCTATCGGCTAATGTCTTTGTAATAGAGAGGGCACAAAATAGAGTCAGGGGGTTGGGAGGGAGACAGAAATACAGAGCAAGTTAAATTAATTAGCTCAGTGCCTTTTCCCCCAGCTCCAGGATCTAATATGACCTTGAGGAAATAGCATCTTTGAGAGAACAATTGTGGAAATAAAAATGGCATTCTGGCTCGAATGCCTAAAAGATGAAATGTTCTGAGCAAATAATAATATCCCTCCCCCCAAATGAAATGAAATCCACACAGATGCTAATATATGAACCCTAGGAGGCCCTTGGCCAAATCTCACCCTGCAATCGAGTTCTCCATTAATTATACTGTTTGACAAACTGAACATGAGTCACTTGTGTCCGACAGCCCTTCTAGAGACTAGATCACAGGCATATTCTGAGACATTAAAATGCCAGAAATCCATCTTCCCAGGAGGATTTTTGCCAATTAGTTCAGGACTAACGAATCCTGGCAGGCATGAGGCTACCCAGCAAAGTAGTGGAACAGAAAGAGGAAAAAGGAAATATTTCCTCTGAGGCAGTCCAAACCTTGGCTAACAGGGAAGAGATACTTTCAAAGTCCCTGCAGGCCCGGTGGGCTGAGGTGAGGAGGGGCATCTGTCTTTGCACTACCAGCTGGGGTGAGTCATGGCCATGGTGAGCATGTGAGGGCCTACTCCAACTGGAGAATCTGTGTCCCTAATGGGGATCAGCTCAGCTGTTGGAGGTCACTGCCATCACATTCAAAGGAGCCCAATGTTCTAGTGTAAATGAGACTGTAAGGGAATTTTGCCTGACCTGTTTGGCCAATCGACCAGTCACTGGTGACTGATGCTGCTGCACACCAAGCACCCTCCACAGCACCCTTTTTCTATTGTGATCTCAAGCTCTTCCCTTCCCTATATGCATGCACATCCATCCCCACTGGTGAATATTAATTTGCCTTTCCTCTGGCTTTAAACATATATTCCTCCTTTTCCACAGTGTCCATTAAAACCCTCATCCTACTGTTGACAACCTTCCCAATCTCTTGGGCTGCTTCCATTACCTAGAATAAAATGGGTGCAATCCAGAATTCAGGGCTCAGCTAGACTAAAAAGGACCTGTATTTCCAGACACCCTAACTGATGCTTTTCTCACTTGCATTTTCACAGGACTGAAGAAGGCATGTTCTTTGTATCTCAGTGGTTCCTTTAGAGCTTGGCATGTTTTGGTCACCAAACATTCTCTTTGAAATTTTTGCTATTCAAATATACGATTGACTTTTAAAATAATGTTTTAGTTTTCTCCAATTACATGTTAAAATTAATTTTAACATTTTTTTCTAGTTTTGTTTTCCAAATTCTATCTATTCCTCCTTCCTTTCTTCCTTCCTTGAGATGGGAAATCTAATATAGGCTATACATCTGCTATTATGTAAACCATTTCCATAGTAGTCATTTTATACAACAAGACTTAAACAGCAACAACAAAAGAAATAAAGAAAAAGGAAGGAAAGGGGCAGCTAGGTGGCACAGTGAATAAAGCACCAGTCCTGTAGTTAGGAGGACCTCAGTTCAAATCTGACCTCAAACACTTGACACTTACTAGTTGTGTGACCTTGGGCAAGTCACTTAACTCTGAGTGCCTCTCCCCTCCAAAAAAAAGAAAGAACAGGAAGGAAGGAAGGAAGAGATACTATCAGATATTTATCTGGAGGTGGAGAGCATGTTTCATCATAGATCCTTCAGAATTGTCTTTTCATTTCCTTGATCAGAGTAGCTGAGTGTTTCACAATTGATCAGTCTAATAATACTGTCTTTCCTGTGTACAGTGTTCTCCTGGTTTTGCTCACTTCACTTTATCAGTCCATTTAAGTTTTTCCAGGTTTTCTGAAACTATCATGCTTATTATTTCTTATAGCAGAATAGTATTCCATCACAATAATATACCACAACTTGTTCCGCCATTCCCCAATTGATGGGAGTCCTCTCTACTTCCAATTTCTTGCCACCACAAAAAGAGCTGCCATCAATATTTTTGTTTATATCCATCCCTTTCCCTTTTCATTGATCTCTTTGGGATACAGATCTAGCAATAGTATTGTCTGGTCAAAGGGTATGTACAGCTCTGGGAATAGTTCCAAGTTGCTCCCCAGAATGGTTGGATCAATTCTCAACTCCACTGACTATGCAACAGTGTTCCAGTTTTCCCACATTCCCTCCAACATTTATCATTTTCCTTTTTGTGTGAGATTAGGGAATCTGATGGGTGTGAGTAATATGGTACCTTGCAATTATTTTAATCTGTATTATTCTAATCAATACTCATTCAGAGTATTATTTCATATGACTATAGATAGCTTTGATTTCTCCATTTGAAAACTGCCTGTTCAAATCCATTGTCTATTTTTTAATTGGGGAATGACTTGTATTCTTATAAATTTGACTCGATTCTTTATAGATTTGAGGAATAGGCCTTTATCAGAGATACTTGCTGCAAAATTTTTTTCCTAGTTTTCTGCTTTCCTTCTGATTTTGGCTGCATTTGTTTTGCTAATGCAATTAAAATATATAATCAAAATTATCTATTTTATGTTCCATAATGCTCTATATATCTTGTTTGGTCCTAAATTCTTCCATTATCCACAAATCTGTCAGACAGATGATTCCATATGCTCCTAATTTGCATATGATATCACTCTTTATGTCTAAATCATGTACCCATTTTGGCCTTATCTTGGTATATTGTGTGAGATGTTGGTCTATACCTAGGTTCTGCCATACTGTTTCCCAGTTTTCCTGACAGTTTTTGTCCCCAAAGCTTGGATCTTTGGGTTTCTCATATACTATACAGATTACTATGGTCATTTAGTGCAATATATTATGTGACTCGTTTATTCCACTAATTCGCCACTCTTATTTCAGAGCCAGTACCAGATTACTTCATTACTGCTTTATGATACAGGTTGAGACCAAACTTTCTGTAAGGCTAGGGCACCTTCCTAAACATTTAAATTTTCTTTTGATTGTTATTGTCAATTACAAAGTTATGGGAGACTTCTACTTATCTTCATGGCTTTGACAGTTGGTCTACTATTTTCTTCTCCATTCACAGATTCAAGGGGCCTCATTGGTAAACCTTTGAAAATACTCTACCCATTGAACTTGAATCCCTCAACTTCTAGGACTTTAACTCCACTTATATTTTATCTTTCAAATAATCTCTAATATCCCGAAGTCATTATTCTCTTTAAGAACCCCAACCTTCCTTCAAGGCTCAGCTCAGGAACCACCTTTCCAAATCTTATTTGACTGTCCCCTCTCCTCAAAATGCTGTCTATTTCCTATTTGTTAACATTCCACACCCATTTCCAACTACGACAAGCCCTCTGAGTGCAAGGACTGATTATTTTTTATACGGACTCCCTTGAACCTCACATAATGTCTTGTACCTGTTGTATTGACATAATAAATGCTTGATTAATCGAATTCATCTCCATCAAATCCCCATTTCCATGCTTACAGATCTGTATGTCCTCACCATCTCCTTCCTTTTAGGGTTAGAATAGAAGATGATCCTCTTTCTTGGCAAGGCAAGCTTTCCAGTTGTAACCTTCAGCCAAAACTCCTCTCTGACCTAGTGCTAACACCTTTGCTTTCTCTCATTTATCTTGTCTCAGTAAGAAGCATGTATTATATACCTCCCTAGTGCCAGGCACTATGTTAAGCAATGGGGATACAAAAGGAGGCAAAAAGACAGTTCATGCCTTCAAGGGGCTCACAATATGGTCTCTTTAGACTAGCTCTTCCCTCAAGCAAAAAAAAAAAAAAATAGCTGTGCTTCTGTACCTCAAAAACAAGCAAATACAAACTTCCTTAAACACACCTTTCCCTTCTTCTTGACCTCAGTTTTCTCATCTGTGAGCTGAGGGACTTGGTCTCAGTGTCTTCTGAAGTCCCCTCTGCTTCTAGACCAGTGACCCAGTTGTGACTGTAGGTAGGCTCTACTTCCATGGCCAATTATGGCCTTGGCTAATCTTCAAGAAGGCTAGGAAATGATTCTTAAATTAGACCCATTAATGTGTCCCTTCTCCCTCCTTCCTCCCTTCCAGTTGCCAAGCAGATGACATTTTCGTTGGGCACTATATTTATGGTCCTTTTTGATTTTAAGTTTTTTGCCATATAGTATTTTAAGTTTAATCAAAAGTCAACTTAGAAAGGCCATTCTGCCTAAGGGATATTTTTCCATTAAGTATTATGACATATTGGTGGCCTTGAGGGATTATTGGTTTTTGAAGAAATATTAACAGCTGGAAATTTGCATTTTAATACAGTTCTCCTCAGCTACTCAAGCAATTTTATTTTTAAGACCTGTGACAGGCTTCAAAGCTTTGCTTCTGAAGCAATCTCTCCGAGTAGTCACTAACAGAATTTTATTACAAATGACTAAGTTTCCTAATAGTTTTCTTTCTCCTGAAAAATCTACTTGAGGACACTGCTGAAATCAACACCCAAACTTTGTACTTCCTTGTAAAACTAGATTTCCTAATTGGGGCAAACAAGAAAGACCCATTTTAAGCCCTGTTAGCCAAAATACATAATGATATTAGGGAAGAAGAAAGATAATACCACATCGAATTCGGTTTTCTGATTAGCATTTAAAAATGAGGTGGCTGCAGAGCAGCCCTTGAGACATTTGTATCAGGCCAAGTCAATGCCTCTCACTGGCAACACCAGGAAAGTGCACTTGGGGAATTAGAAGAGACTCTGTTCCCCTTGATCCGACTGTCAAATGCATCCTTGCAAGTCCTATTGAAATTAACTGGAGATTTTGAGGTCAGTGACTTCTCTCATTGGAAATGGTGGCAGAACAATGGCTAGGACATCAGGCAAGGATATTCTGGAGTCTGCAATTTCAGCAGGGGAACGGGAATCAAGAAGATGTTAGGAAGAAAGCCAAATGTCTTTCTTTTGGGTCTTCATTGATAGCAAGAGCCAACTCCAGGCATCCCAGAAAGTCAAAAGGATTAGAAAATGGCAGTGAAATTTGGTATGTGTGAGGACATTTGCATCTGTGGTTTGACACATCATTGATGTCTGTGGCTCCATAATTTCCTTCAGATTTACTAAAGATTCCCTTCACAAGATCCCTGCAAGGGAAATACTATAAGCATTATTATCATTTCCCATTGCGCATATGTGGAAATTGATTCTCAGAGAGCTGGGATCACACAGCTAGAAAGCAATAAGGCTGAAATGCAAGCCAAGATCTAAAGTCACTTCTAGAACTCTATCCTCTATTGACCCTTACCTTAGAAATTAAAGACATGCCTATCCCCAAGTCTCCTTCATAGGGTGTCTGTCTTGGTTTTCAATCCTGGGCTTTCGAGTTGGGGAATTTCCTATTATTCAAGGTGATAAGGCCACAAAAGACTTTTCAGTATTGAGATAATAAAAAGCATAAGTACCAAGTGACCAGACAGGTCCCAGATCCATGTTGGGGCTGACTGAAGCAGTGACCTTTACTGAGAAAGAATGCTTAGGCATCCAGTGTTGATCAAGTGTTCTTCAGGCAGAAGATGGGCAGAAAGAGGGCCAGGTCTACACCATAGGGGGAGCCAAGCTGGAGGTATAGAGTTCTGAGTCCTGGCTTGGGAGGTAAAAGGCTTGAACTCTAGTCCTGATGCTGGCCTAGTGATTGGTGGGACTTGTCCCCTCTCTGGGTCTCAGTTCCCACATCTGTAATATAAGGGGTTGGATAAGAAGGCTTCAGTGGTCCCTTCCAGGCTCTAAATTCTATGCGTCTCTCAGAAATTGATCTCAGCTATTATCAGGTCCTCCAGGTGGGCAAATTCAAGGGTGGGGTGTACCCAAGGCAGGCAGGCCCTGCTGCTGCTGCCATGTCTGGGCTTCCCTTTTGACATCCTCCTTGTCTCTGCTTCCCGCAGTTAGGGGCTCTGATCTCTTCTCTCAGGTGATGGCAGAGGAGCCTTGGCAGAGGGAAGAATGTGAATGCTCTGGGCTGCTCTCTGTCGATGTCCATCCAAGCTCCAGGGCTGAGCTTCTCCCTTTCTCCAGGTGGCAGCATTGAGACCAGGCCACATGAGCCAGGAGTGGGTTAATACCTCATTGCCATTAGTTCCTTAACTCTCGGAACTCCGTCAGGTGCCTTTGAAGGTGCCATCTGAATGCTGGACTGCAGCAGGTCCAAGGCTCTTCTTTCCTCCAGCTTCCCTGCTATATTGTGAAGCTTCTGTCCCCGAATTACTGTTTAACTGCATTGTCCTCAGCTATTGCGCACTGAGCCATTCACTTTCACCGAGCTGTCTGCCGTTTAAAATAACTGCGACTCGAGATCAGGTATCAATGTTTTTCTTTCTGCATTCACAAAAGTGCTTTACTTTGATGCCATTAACAAACAGCAGAATAGGGAAGAAAAGGAAAGTCTATGACAAAGAAGTTGCCCTCTTGATCTTGCAGCCAACTGAATCTGCATCCCCTCCCCATGGAGAGAATCTTATCATGGAAAACAAGTTGTTCAAGAAAGTCACTTAAAAGCAGGGACACAAAACCACAAAGCACAGAAAGGAACACCTTTATTGTGGCTGATTTTGTACTTATTATTGGAGCTCTCACAATGCTTAGTAAATATTTCTCTCTGGCCTGGAAACTTGGTGACTCATCGCTCCTCAGGGACTCATGAGGACTGAAGAGGCCTAGGACACAGGCCTAACTCCTGTGAATGAAACTTTAGGGAGGAGGGCACTGTCACAGCCACAATGGATATTCACATGAAGTGGTGACCCCACAGTGGTAGTACCACCTTACGGACAGTCCTGGAGATACTGGATGGACTGCCCTGCCCTTTGTGCTTCTTAGGGATGTCTCAATGTCTAAACTGTATCTGGCAGACAGACATTTGACCACTGGTCCTGTTGTCTGCTGTATGCCAATGGTCTATGAGCTAAAAAGGTGACCATTCCTCCACTGGTGAATGTCACGATCTGTCCCAATTTGTGTAACTCTTGTCCATTTGGGTAAAGGAGGCTGTTCCCCCAATGTTGGGAAGACCTTACTCTGCCTGATCCCCCCAGCATTCAGGGTCTTGTTGGTTGCCTTGACATTCCTCATTCTTTCCAAGTGACCAGCCCGTCCTTCACTTCCTAGCATATGCTGCTGAGCACCTAGCACAATGCCTGGGACGTAGTAGGTGTTTAATAAATCTTGATTGGCCAATAGGCCAAATGAACAATTCTTTCGGTCTCACTCTTCAAGGCCCTTTATTTGGTTCTATCATGCTCACAAGGCACTCTTAAGAACTTTTCAGAGTATTTAAAAACAAGCCTTTGTTTGAAACCTGGGGTTATTAAAAGAACTGTGCATCTCTCAAAGAACACCAAGCCTTCTTTCAATCTTCTGTTCAATTCTAGGGCCAGCTTGTTCATTCTCAATGCCCAAGGCATCTGCATTGATGGACCAGCTTGGTCGGTTGTTCATGAAACTGTGATTATTCCCAAACCATGTATTCTAATACATTGTTTCATCATCTTCCTCTGGGCCATCTTCAAGTCACTGAGGATCATATTATTTTCTGAATTGATTTGGAGGCTTATTCCTTTCCTCATAGCATTTCTTGTCTCCTGAAAGTGACGTTGGCTCCGTCACACTGCAAATAGCGATCCTGAGCACTGCCCTGCCAGATAACTGAATATCCCAGGGGATGCTTCCCTTTTTGCCTCATGTGAGGGAGGAAACCAAAGTGGCCAGGTCCTATCTTTGCCTTTATGTATTTATGCACACACACATACATTCATATATTTTAATATACATAAATATATGTATATATGTAAAATATATGGAGGGGGGAGTAGAGTGAGAGAGAAGAGGAGAGGAAGCAGGCTTTGAACTCAAGTAACTAGTGCTGATTGTGTGGTGGGGGAAAGACGAAATGACCAAGGAAACAAAACTTCAAGGCCCGAAGAATTTTGATTTAGTGAGCAACGCTGCCAATTGCCCCACAAAGTAGGACCAGCCTTCCTCAGCTTAGTCTTGGACCCCAAATACAGGGTGAGACAGATTTTTATACATTAAAAACAATCAAATAAGGCCAATTAATTAAAAGGGAAAAATTGGCCAGCATACAAAATTAGGTAATCTGATTCTAAGTGGAGGGAAGTTTAGGGACTTTCCAGGAGGGGAGAGTGAATAGTATAGTTCCTTGAAATCAGAAAAAGCTGTCCCCCTCCCCCCAGAGTATCTGTGAACAAAGAACATGGAAACAGTGACTGATTGATCAATATGGGGCAAATTTTCAAATGAGACATATGGGTTGTTTGAGATATACAAGTGTTAGAAAACTCCTTGCCTCAATCTTGGGATGTGACTGGGCTTCTGGTCAGCCTAACAAGGTCCTTCGTTTTAGAGGGTTTCTAAATGACAGGTAGATGTGGTCCAGTTTCTCAGCCATGCTGGGTTAGGTTTTATCCCACAATTGAATAAACTTTTCTCACAGGACAGAATTTGGACTAGACCCATAATTGAATAGAAAGGGAACTGAGTTGACTCCAGAATTGTCACAAGATGCCCAAGACCACTTGCTATTTTAATCCCCTCAATTCAATGTGCAAAGTAAATGGAAATAGTCTCTAAGTGAAGCTTGAGAGAGAATCCCCTCCAAGTTCTAAGGACTTGGTGACTTCTTAAGTCTCATCACTCTGGCATTTTGAAGTCTGTGGGGGTGGCCCCTGTCCAATAACCCTGTGAATCAGACAGAGGAAGCGTGTCATAGCACATTTTAGAGATGATGAGATTGAGGTTCTGAAAGACTCCTCGTGATCTCAAAACAAGTAAATAGCTAAGGTGGGAATCAAACCCAGCTCTCTGGGACCCAGTGTTTCATCCATCATACAGTCTCGTTGATTGTCCAGTTAGCTCCCCAGATCCCCTTTCCTCTCCTTCCATCAGAGTGCTAAAGACAGGCCAAAGTGCCTGGAACTCATTTCCTGAATGGTGATGCTCCTTGGGTTTTCATTATGGGTGGGAATTTGTTCACACAGGGAACTTAGGCCAAAGAAGATACTATGCTTAGGTTCTCATTTTACGTGTGGCCTTTGTGGGGAGGTTTTGCATGTTTACCTGGATGTAGATTTACTTCTTCTTCTTTTCCTCCTTCCTTTCCTTTTTTGGTCCTTTATTCCTCCCCTCCATCTTTTCCTTCTTTCCTCCTTCCTCCTCTTTCTTTTCCCTCCTTCCTTTCCTCTCTCCTTCCCACCCTATAAATCTTGAAGGACTTATCCATCCTCAGTCTTGCTGCTATTCCAGAAGACCTAGCAGCCCCTGTAATAATTCAGGGAAAGCTTCAGCTTAGCTCATGCATCCTCCGTTTAAACAACCCTTATTCCCTGGCAGCCATAATGCACCATGAATATTAAATTAAAATCAATTGCACACTTATTTAGCTCACTCTAGGGATGAAACACAGAGGCTAACTCAGAATTGACATATATTTTCTTTAAAAAAAATAGTCTTTGGAAAGCACAGGGTGCTTTCTAGAGGAGTTTGATATCTTGAATTCTCACTTGCTGTCTCACCTGTGCAAGCATGTAAAGCAAGGGGCTCCACCTGAGTGGAGTTAAGCATGATTCTAGAACCTGGAGGAGCCTCAGTCATTATACCCTCCAACTTCCCACCTTTATAGGTGAGGGACTGGCTCTCAGGAAGAAGAATCAGTCACCCTGCTCATCCATGTCAAAGGAGGGCTTTCAAGGCAGCTCCTCTCGAGCATGGAGCGATCTCAGATCACTTGTCTTCTGCTTCAACGTTTTGGCACCAGCTCCAGTGTTTGGCAATGAGACCATCTGCTCCAGCATGCTTCTGGACTCATCCAGCGAGTCACTGTTCCAATTCTTATTTTATGGAGAGAACATTTTGGATTCCTACAAAAGGACCGAATTCTGAAATTCCTTCCACTCCTCTCTAGTTCACCCTTGCTTTAGGTTGCATTTATTCCCATTCAAAGTCTGGGATGCAATTCTGCATAGATGGAAGAGATATCTTTTCTCCCTCCTCAAGACACTCTGTGACATATGTACAATGGTCAATAGTCTCCTTTCCCCTCCCTCTCTCCCCATTTCCTTGAGGAGAATGCTGATCTTAGAAACACAATGAAAATCCTTCTTACTTCATAGCTAATAGTAGCTACCATTTAGTAAGCACTTTAAAGTTAGCAAAACATTCTACATATATTATTTCACTGGATTCTTGCAACAACCCTGGGAGGTAGATTTTATTGTTATTATCCTCATTTTGCAAATGAGAAAAAAAATGAAGCATGCAGAGGTTAGACGGCTTTCCTCAGATCACAAACTAGTAAGAGTGCCAAGCAGGATTTGCATTCAAACCTTCCTAATTTCCTGTCCATGGCGCTGTCCATTGCAGCACCCCTGAGCTGTTTCATACCATGGAGCTTCCCTGATGTGTCTCTTATTGATAATTGTACAACAAGTCCATGGTCATAAGAAGCTCCCTTGTCTGTGCAGCATAAGCTAAGGAGATACATATGGGCTTCAATATTTGTTCTTCCCTTAGATCCTAAAACAAAATGCTAGAAACAGTGTTTGCTGGAATAAAAGAGAAATTTAGTTAGTTAACAGTAGAGAGAACAATCAAAATGAAGAAGGTAATAATTCAGAGGAGAAACTGATACATTAAGATTCATCCATGTCACCTTGGGCAAGTCATTTCTTTTCCTCTGAGCTTTGATTTCATTGCACATGAAATGGAAGAAATAATTCCAGTAGCAAGGAATGCCCTTAGTATTATATACATGACCTTTGGTTCTTACACTTCAATTGCCTTTAACCTCCTGAAATTATTGTGCCTGCAGATGAAAAGCCATCCCTTTTCACTTGCTACCTGTGTGACCTTGATTTAGTTTCTTCTCACTGGCCATCAGTTCTCTCCACTTTAAAATAGTGGTGGTAGAGCATATGTACTGTCTCATCTCTAATAGCTTGAAATCTGTGCTCTCTGATCAATATCTGAGCTTGAGTGACCAAACCAGCTCCATCATATGATTGTTGAGCTTTCCCCAATATCTGGGATAGCAGACTGCTCACCCAATGGTCACCTGGGGGTCTCCTCCAGGAACAGTCCTGTTTCCAGGGCCAGTGCTCTGCTCATCCTACTGCCCCGGAGCTGTATCTTTTCATTGAGCATGCTGACAGAGGTATGCACTTTCAGGGATCACTTCATTGCTTCATCATAAAGTGGGGCCCACAGTCATTTCTCAGTTTCCCCAGCACTTTTCATCATAACTAAAGTCACTGCTGACAAATGTAATCAAATGACTAGAAGAACCAGCTCGGGCTAAAGAAAACCTCTGATAGCGTTTGCCATTTTTTACTGTGTGCCTCAAGCCAGTGAATAGGAATGATTCATGGCACTCCTGGCTCTGGGACAGTTTCATTATGAAAAGTTGATTCAATTATCAATAGCATGCCCTCCTCTATTAAGAAAATCATATTTTACGTAGATGACTGGGAGGAATGGTGCTATCCATGCCATTCTGCATGTAGTTGGATCTCTACATGTCTGCTCCATGGAGCTGATGGACTTTGTAAGTGACCTCTGCTAGGCAAAAGCTTTTCTAAGGATTCAGCCATGGATTGATTCACTGAAATGTGGGCTGGGAGGGAAACTGTCTGTACTAAAAGCATGACTTCTTGAGGTCTTCTTTAGGCACTGCAAGGCTGATCAATCTCATGCTAGGGCTTCCTCTGGATGTTTTCCTAGATGACTGAAGGTGGTCCCTGCTTCATCACAAAGGCACTCCAAGAACTGTAATGACTACATGTAAATTGTCTGCCCTGGACATGTGGATGAACAGCATTTTTGATCTGCTGTTGGTGCTGCTTGTTTCCAGTTTGCCTAAGTACATTAAAAACACATTATGCTATTATGCAAACACCCAAATTAACATATTGTAATACATTCACCTACTTTTTGTTTCTCATTTCAGAATCAAATTGATTACCAAGACCAATGCTTTATCACCCTTCTTCATGAAAGTGAATTTTGTATTGAGAGAGGTAGGAAATATTTAAATGAGAAAATTAGAATTCTTCCAAGCAGCAGAGGATTGTTTTTTTCCTAGTTAAGTTTGTTGTCATGCTTAAATGGCATTTTCTGCTTTGTTGTTACCTCCAATTGTTTCTGAATTGGAAAACACCTGCCATGTCATTGACTTATTAAAAGTAATGGCACAAAATGAAACCATGATATTTCTCTTGCTTGTCTCAGTCCAACTCACTGGCAGAAAGACTTTGCTGCTGTTTGTCCTTCTGTGCCCATTGCTTTCCCCAGCCCTCCCCAGACACTGAATCCTCATGTTTCTTCTCTTTAGACTTCCCGTCCAAGCTTAATTCCAGGTCTAACCCAAAGCCATGTGGTCTAATTACACTTTCTCACCTGCTGTGACACAAGTTCTATTTCCATACCTTTCTGAAGGGGATTTCAGCAGTGTGTCTCTGGATGGATTTGACAGAATGAAAATCAGATAGTGAGTGTATGCTAGAAATGTGAGCTGCGCCTTCAATGTGCTTTTCACAAAGAGCTACACCGTGCCCGGAGGCTTTGCCAGTCATATATCTGTTACTCTTTAGCAGGATGACAATCTGAAGTGAGTCAGTGATTAAGGAAGATTTCCTGGTAAATAAAAAGGTGTCTGCCCACGCCTTTCCCTGAACCTCTCATACATAAGGGTTATCTGCTCCTTTCCTGCTATGCTTATCTGGTTACATTAAAAAAATGAACTTGGTCGAGGACGAGGCCAGGGACAGGGATGGGGTGTTACCACATCTTAATTATCCTATATAAATAATTGTACCACTAAGCACATGTATTGGTGGCTGACTGCCTTGACAGAATCCTCTTTTTCCACTAGAGGTGACTAACTATAGTGAGATGCAGACCCTGTCCTCAAGAATCTCCTCTTCTAATGGGAGAGATGACTGAGCTAAAGAGGGGGAGTGATCACATCTGCCTGCCACTGACCGCCTTACGGAATGATCATTCACACATTCCCAATCTGAGGTTCACTTGTTCTGGGCTTGCTCAGTGTTCCAGAAGATAGAGTCCTCTTGGATTTTTTTCATTATTTCTTCTCCATAAGAAGGAAGGCATTTGGGTTTGACATGAATCTACAAATGCTCATTGAGTAAAAAATGGCCATTCTTAGTCAGTATTTCCAAAGAACAACAGTTTTCAGGAAGAAGTAGCTAATGAGTTATTAAATTAAATCAATAAATTATTTCTCATAAGGGAGTTTGGAGAACCAATACAGGAGATTGGTAACCAGAATTTGCATATGGAAATGGGCTAGCCCAGATACACCACGGGCTTAGTGGAAAGCAAAAATAGGCAGAAGGAGGTGGGGATCAATGAAAATTCAGAGGTAGGAGGAAAGTAGTGACAAGATGGGAAGATCCCAGAATGTGGAGACAGAGATCTGGGCTCCCAGTCTGAACCTTCTACTCACTCACTGTGGTTTGACTGGGCGAAGGCATGAGACAGCATTGAAGCTCACATTTCTCATCTGGAAAAGGATGGACTTGTTCCTCCTTTGTGTTCAAAGAAGACCAGTGAAACCATGGGGTGATGTCTTGACTTGTGCATGAAATGGATTTAAGGGAGGTGGAGTTTCATGAAGTGATCAACCTCACTATCTCTTCCTGAGTCATCAAAGTTCTGGTGACAGGACAAAAGACCGGATGAGTGGAGATGGCCCAGGAGGCAGTGGGTGGCCTTGCATCTTTGGTGTCTACGCAAGATCTAAGGGCTCCATGTTGCCTGCTTCAGCCACCTTCATGACTGTTGGGTCAAATTGTTCTTATCTATGGCATCATTTCCAGATCCATAGATTTGAGCTCATGATAAAGGTCATACTTTGGTGAATGGGAAGAGGAAATCTATATTTCACTTAGGGAGACGGATCAGGGGTTCACAGGATCAGAGATTTAGCCTCAGAAGAGGCCTCATCTTACACATAAGGAAATGGGCTAGAGAGGTTAGGTGATTTTCCCAGAGTCATATGAAGTAAGTGTCTGAGATAGGATTTAAACCTCGGTCTTGCTGTTTACAAGTTCCATGCTCTCTGTACAACACAATGCTACCTTTTGTGGTGGAGAGATGGCTCCAAATAGGGGATAATTAGGAGGCTCACTTGATTGGAAAAGAGATACTAATTTAGAGATACAGAATTGAGATAAAGAAGAATATTTGCATTATGGCTACAAAGCAGAAGGTTTTGAAACCAGTATTAAAAGTTTAAAATTAAAAGTTAAAAAATTAAAACAATAAAAGAAAAAGCCATGTCATGGGGAGTTTGAGTCCTCACATTGGTTGAGCAATGTATAGAGAAGACAAGCGCCCATTGTCTTGGACCCAGTTTCTGGTTGGACATTACTCTGATCACGCCATTTGTCAACTTCAAAGTTTTTCCTCGTTTCTCATTCACAATCAAATCAAGTATGAATTCCTGATATTCCTGCTGTTCAAGGTCCTTCATGATCCTTGTCCAATCTACTTTATAAAATTCAATTCAATTTATTTTTCAATGAACAAGAATTTAGTCCCTTCTGTCCCCACTGGGGGGGGGGTAAGCAAAACTGTGGTAACAAAACAAGCCCAATCAAGCAAAAAAAAAACTATTAACGTTGGTCACATCCCAAAATCTTAGTCTTTAGTTTTCATGAGAGATGTCAAGCACCTGGCCCCCAGGTTGCACTACAGCCCACAGCAATCTTGTGAATGGCCTGAACCAGATTAAAATGTTAATTGGGAAATATTTAACACAATAGATAAAAACGTAAAAGAACACATATAATGTTAATATGTATTTTTCTAAGTCAATGTTGACCCATGGTGAACCTTCTGTATTGACCTTTATTTCTATGTAAGTTTGATGTCACTAGTCTTTATTTCTTTGTCAAGAGCTAGATACAATTTTCCACTATAGTCTTTGTGGAATCATAGTCAGTCGTTGTGATCTGAATTTTCCAGTCTTTCAAAGTTGTTCATTTAGACAATATCCACCCTACTTCCCTAGATTCGTCTCATACTACTCTCCTGATGTATGCAAGGTTCAAGTAAAACAGGGCTCCTGTCTGTCCTGTTCTCTGCCAGTTTTCTCTCATCACTGCTTAACTTTTGCTCAATGGAACCCCTTCCTTTTCAAATGGATCCTAGCACTTGACAGAGTTCTGTTCTTTGCACACATCTCAATATCTCTTGTATCATAATTATTTGTGTAAACTAGCTTTCCCTATGTCACCAAATCACTAGGTAGTCACCTTTGGAGCAGAATGAGTCTTTTCTACTTAGTATTTCTTGAGCCTAGCATATAGTAAGCATTTAACAAATGTCCACTGAATTTAATTGATTCTTCCACATATGTTTGTAATAGTAATGAAATTTGAAGATATCTTTGTTTTGCTAAGCTGACAGGTACTTAGCACCTAGTTTCAAATTAAGCCTCTGTTAAAGAAGCAGAAGGCATGAATCTCTGATGCCTATGTAAGAGGAAGGGGCTGAACAGGGAGGAGTAATAAAACCCCAGCTGGGAAAGTCAGAACTTCTTGGGATGAGCACATGAAGGCTGGGCTGCTGCTGCTGCTGATCTGGAACTTCCACAGGGAAAGTGATTTTGATTTTGGGAGAAAGTGATTTTGATTTTGAGAATGAAGCTGCTGAAAATTTATGAGGGTCAGATGGAGCTGCAGAAGACTGAGGAAGCATGACTGTGGTGCTGGTGTACAACATTTGTAAAAATGTTGTCGTGGCTTTGTTAATGTGTATGAATGTTCTTGTGGCTTTGTTGAACATTATCTTCCCAGGAACAGAGACTGTGGGGGATTTGGGATGGACTGGACACTGCAAGCTTCAATACAGAGCAGGAATTGCATGGAGAGCTGGACAAGGAATTGGGAGCTATCTGCCTTTGAACTCAGGTGGCAGTTGATTAGATTTGGGTAGGAGCTTGGACCATGTGCCTCTAGTCAAGATAAAAAGGCCTCTCTGTGGGTTCTTAGTAGTGATGAAATTGTGATTCACTTGTGACTGAGGGGTAGATAGCTTGTGTATTTTCCACTACCCCTTAAGAGGGTACTGAGTAGTGACTGATGACTGAGTAGTGACTGATGATTGAATAGTGACTGATGACTGAATAGTGATTGACTCGTAATTAAGTGTGCCCCATGGGTGGAGGACTTCGACCTTTTGTACTTTATGATTGAATTATTGAGTTACTAAGTGATTGATTGATTAAATGATTGTACTTTGTTCAAAACTGCGACCACTTTGGTGAAAACTACGTGGCCATTTTAGTGATAAGTTGTTGAGTTATTATGACATGGTAAATGCTGTATTTTGATTTTCTGTGATAAGTTGTAACATTGTGAGTGCTGTGCCTTGATTTTCTGTAAAAGTTTTACTCTTATTTGTTACTGAATAGAGTGTTCACTATACTATGTAATCAGAATCTTTAAAGCTGTTCACAGCAGCTGTCCTCTGGAACGCTGCTCATGCTTGGCTATACAACATTGCATGGTTGACTTCAGCATAGCAAGCAAATCATTTGATTTCAGTGATAATGACACCTTGGATCAGGTCAAAGGTGTTAATAAATTAAGAGAAGAAATATATATGAGCTTTTATTTCCATCTTTTTTTTTTCTTTTTAGAGGGGGGAAGGCAGGGCAATTGGAGTTAAGTGACTTGCCCAAGGTCACACAGCTAGTTATTTTCATCTTTTTAAGTTCGACTTTCGGTCACTCGTTTCACCCTGTTGTGTGAAAATACATTGTTTATCCACAAATTGCTAACATTTTCCCCTACAAATGAGTGAGCTCCCTACTTCAATGAGCTACACCCTAAACAGAAGCAAAGCACGGCTCCGCACACCATGGCTGCATCTTTTCTTGCTTCATATTTGCTTGTCTAGGAAAATCCCCAGATACTACCGAGCATAGGGCAAGTTCCAGGCTTGCTGTGGTGACTTAGTTTCCCATCTGGACTAGTTCTTAGTTTGGCTAGAAACACAAGATTATAGACTTTCATGGAAAGGGTTTTTACTTGAGTAAGTTTTAAGAAGGGTCTGCTAATTCAGGTGAGTGTGCAGGGTTAACCAAATGTTTTGCTTCAACACACTTATCTATATTAATCCTCCAATTATTTGAGAGCTGTTTTTCGGATTAATGTCACTGCTTCTATTTGATGGTTTTGCCTCCAGGTTCTAAGTGTTTTGTGAAACATAATGCAGTTTAAGCTTGTTAGATCGATCAATTCCCACATCAGATAGTCATAAAAATTTACAAATAATGTTTCCTCTAGGAGTTATTCCGCAATACGTGAGACAGACGTAACTCATACTAATCCATCATCTGTGTTTCTGAAAGTGTTAATTTTTGTAAACATTTGGACCAGAGAAATGATGCTGAAGAATATTGAAAAAAATCACATGGTGAGAGTATGGTATGATTAATGAATTCTGGGTAATGGCTTTCACGATTTCTCAGGGAGGGAGGGGAAGGAAATGCCTAGTGACAAGTCTGCTAAGTAGATCAGTTAGTCCTCTTTTTGTTTCATATTGACCTCTCAGTTCATGTAAAAATTGTCTTATGTAGAAATAAACCTCATGGGCACACCTTTTAATTTTACTGATTCACCTAAGTGACTTTCCCAGGGTCACTTAGTCACATGCTTAATACAGAGCCTGGCACATACTAGGAACTTAATAAATGTTTGTTGACTTATTGACCTGGGTGGCATGATCAGAGGTGGGACTTAGGTTCAGGCATGACTGACTCCAAGGTTGACCCTATTGACTATACCGCTGCCCTTCCTCCTCCTCCTCCTTCTCATCCTCCTCCTTTTTCTTGTTCTTGTTCTTCTTGTTCTTCCTCTTCTTCTCTCTCCTTCTCTCTGATGTAATATAGTGAACATGCTTTGCAATGAAATGAACACATACAACAATGTGTAAACTATGCTAAAATATAGAATTTATTGTTTTTAAAATGTTTTTATTTTGTTTTTCTCAATTACATAAAAAACCATTTTAACTTTCATTTTTATAATTTTTGAGTTCCAAATTCCCTCCCTCCCTTCCCTCCTCTTCTCCCTCCTTGAGTGTTTGAGAAAGCAAACAATTTGATGTAGATTATACATGGGCAGTCATGCAAAACATACTTCCATATTAGCCATGTTGCAAGAAAGAATACAAACAAAATAAAACAATTAAAATTTAAGGGAAATGTAGGCTCCAGTCTGCATTCAGACTCTATCAGTTCTTTCTCTGGAACTAGACAGCATTTTTTCATCATAAGCCCTTTGGATTTATATTGGATCATTGTGTATATCAGAATAGCTAAGTTGTTCACAGTTGATCACCCTATAATATTGTTATTACCATATACGATGTTCTCCTGCCTCTGCTTTAACTTTGCATCAGTTCCTATAAACCTTCCCAGGTTTTTCTGAATATCCTGTTCAGAATTTCTTATTGTAAAATAGTATTCCATTACAATCATATACCACAGCTTGTTCTGTCATTCCCCAATTGGCGGCATCCTCCCAATTTCCAATTCTTTGCCACCACAAAAAGAGCTGTTATAAATATTTTTGTAAATATAGGAACTGCTCCATTTTTGTTGATCTTTTTAGCATTCAGACCTAGTAGTGATATTGCTGGGTCAAAGTTATGAACAGTTTGATAGCCCTTTGGACATAGTTCCAAATTGCTCTCCAGAATGGTTGGATCAGTTCACAACTCCACCAATAGTGAATTAGTGTCCCAGCTTTCCCATATTCCATCCAGAATTTATCATCTTCCTATTTTGTCATGTTAGCCAATCTGATGAGTGTGAGGTGGTACCTCAGAGGTTTTAAAATTTGCATTTCTCTAATAAATAGTTATTCAGAGCATTTTTATATGACTTTGATATTATAGTTTTGATTTCTTTTGAAAATTGCCTGTTCATATCCTTTGACAATTTGTCAGTTGGGGAATGACTCATATTCTTATAAATTGGAATCAGTTCTCTATATAAAATGTAGAATTTATAAGGAACATTTTTGCATGAACACTAACAACAATGCCAAGCCAGTAAAGATCCATACACTGTTGCATCAAAGATGTAATTAAGGAATAAGTGCTTCCAGGCGGACCTGGAAAGTGGCCTTCAAAGTGACTCATTTCACATCCCCAGGTGGTTAGCTCCCTCTTTAGATCATCTCATTTGACCTCAGGCATAGGAACATTGTATGAGTTCAGGTCAGGACTTTCAATTCTATTTCTGGTGGCCTTTACAAATCAGCAGAAGTACCTAGTAATGGATATACAGTTTGATTGATACCCTAGTAAGTGAGCAACCTTCTTCACTGTGTGCTGTCCTAACTACATATTGATGCAACAGGCCTAGTTGCTTCAAATCATTTAATCCATGCTGCTTGATTGGTTCACTGGCAAAGGCAGAAAGTTAGCAGAGCCAAGATTTCTCCATTGTCAGAGGACAATATATATAGTGCTTTTTCCATGTATTTTCACCTTTGTGGGCATGCACGCACACCACACACACACACACACACACACACACACACACACACACAAATAAACATCCAAAGCTAAACACCCTAAATGATGACTGACATACTATACCCAGGAGCAGAGCGTAATTCACAAATCCCTTGCTGTGCCTTTGTGGACCCTTCTCAAACCATTTCTTCATGTCATTTAAAAGTTATGTCCTGACCATTTATACTCTTCAAGGGAAACACTCTTATATTTCATACCTGAGGTTGGTTTGTCCCTTTCTGTAGAACAGTGGCAATTAAAAACTGACCCAGTATTGCCCCCTCTGGATGTTTCTGTCATTGCTGGCTGCCCCCAATGTCTGGCTAGAATCAGACCAAAGCTTGAGAACAATCAGTGTGTTGTCATGCTGTTTCCCTGACATGGAGGGCCATGATGCTTTGACGATAAGCTCTTACAGCTTGGTCACACTTCATTGGAAAACCACTGAAACATGATTTAGTACAGAAGACTGAAAAGCCCCTGTGTAACATATCTCTCAGAGTGGCCAAGGTGAGTAGGAATCCTCAACCACTTTTTTAAAGGGCTTCCTTTTCTGTGTTGTCTCCTCCCATCAGAATACAAGCTCCTTGAGAACAAGGACAGTAAGTCTTTCTTTCTGATTTTATTTGGGCCAGATTTTTTCTTCCCTACTTATTTACTTTATTCTTTTCTTTGTTCTCTCGTGCTGGGGCAATGAGCTCTTTTGTCTTCTGTAGTTTTCATTTAGGATTTCTTGAAATATAGCACTGGAAAACCAAGCTTTGCTAAAGCCCATTGGGATTCAAATAGAATTTTAGACTATGCCTTTAAACCCAAATCACTCTGGCTTTCATTGATTGGCCAATGCTATGTCCCAGTCCAAGCCTCACTTGGTCATTATTTGGGTTTTGATGATTTAGAGTGAGTATAAATAGCAATCATTTCTGTTTTGGTCAGAAACTGTGAGAGTCTTCCCTGGCCAGGGAGGTTCTCTGGGGAAAGTTCCCTCCATTCTTACTTAGCCTTTTAATTACTGAATGAATACTATCTCAGAGGCCAAGAGTGGGGAACCTGTAGGCACTAGAAAGTCCTTGTTTGCAGCCTTTTGACTAAGTCCAAGTTTTACAGAACAAGTCTTTTTATTAAGGGGATTAGTTCTTTGAACTTTGGATTCAGTCAAAAGCTCACACTTGAGGACCTAGGGGGCCACATGTGGTCTTAAGGCTGCAGGTTCCCTACCTCTGCCTCAGACAGAGAGACCTGGGAAAGCCCTAGCTTTTTAAGCCAGGTTAAATTTTCACTGTGTTAAATTTCTATTGTTTTAGTTGTATGCCCAATCCATTGATCTATTCTTCTTCTCTAATGAAAATGTTTAGAGGTGTAAATTTTCTTCTAAATAATTCTTTGACTATATCTTCTCAAATCTGGTATATTGTCTCATCATTTTCATTATCTTTAATGAAGTTGATTATTTCTATGAGTTCATTGATACAACCATTATTTAGGATTAAGTTATTTAATTTCCAATTAATTTAATCATTTTTGCAAAGGCCCATTATTGCATATAACTTTAGAGCATTATGATCTATAAAAATATATTTGATAGTTCTGTTTTTATGTAATCACTGTGAGGTTTTCTTTTTCTTTTTGTACTGATACATACTTAATTTTTGTGATTGTGTCATATACAGCTGAGAAATATGCATAACTGCTTTTTATTTCCATTACGTAATGTCAAGAGGTCTATAGTGTCTAAATTTTCCTAGATTCTAAGGAAGCCCTTCATTTCTTTCCTATTTCCTTTTTTCTTTAGATTAATCTAGGTTTGAGAGGAATAAATTAAGTTCTCCTACTATTCTAGTTTTGCTGTCTATTTTTCCCTGTAACTCATTTTACTTTTCATTTAGAAATTAGATGCTCTGACCTTTGGCATGTACATATTAAGTATTCATTTTGTGTTCATTGTCTATGGTGCCTTTCACCAAAATGCATTTCCCCTACTTATTTATTTAAGAAAAAAGTTCTTTTTTTGATGTTGCTTTGATCAAGATCATGACTGCTAACAGTTCATTTTCCTTTAGCCACATACCTTAATTCTGTCTGAATTTTTCTTGTTGTCCAAGCTTACATATCCATATGGTGGCAGTTAGCATTTGAACTCAGCTCTCTGGACTTTTGCCCCCTTGCCAGAGGGATGCCCAGCCTAAGCGTGAGAGAACATTGCACCCTGCCAGTCCCCTCTAGAGCAGTAAACTTCCTCCCTTGGTGTTTTGGCATGTGGTCTCCTTAAAGCTTGCTTTGCTCTCTCTTCTGGCCTGAGCAGTGGCTCTCCCTCCATAGGCCCCTTTCCCCAACTTTTGTTGATTTGAAATCCTTCCTCACAAAGTCAAATAGTCAGAAGCATCTGGTGGTACAGTAGGTAGACTTCTGACCCTAAAGTCAGTGAGATCTGAGTTCAAATCCAGCCTTAGACAGTTACTAGCAGTGTAACCCTGTATAAGTCACTTAACCCTTATCAGTTTTACTTTCCTCAGCTGCAAAATGGGAATGAGAATAGCACCCACTTCTCAGGCTTGTTGTGAGGATAAAATGAGAATATAATTGTGATGTGTTTGACAAAGTGGCTGGTCTCTAGCAGGTTCCATAGAAATGATGATTCCTTCCCTTCCTCCTTCCCTCATTTCCCCTTCAAGTCCTTGCAGAGGTGAAGGCCAGATGGCTCCCTCTCCTGCCTCAGTGACCTGAGTTGTCTATCCTGTGGTTCACATTCCTAGCCAGGACTTCTTACTGGTCAGCACTCCTCTTCAAGGGTCTTTCAAAATTCCCCCTGATTTCTCCAGTAAACCCTCTAAGGTGTCATCATGATGTGGCATTTCCTTCCTGGACTTGGTCTTTTTCAGAACCCCCAGGAGGCCCAAACTGGGTCAAGGCTGCCCTCTGGGGCATCCCTGATGAGTCCTTCAGCTTGTGCTTGAAAGCTCCCAGTGAGGAGAATGCCACAGTATCTAGAGGTAGCCTGTTCTACTTGGGAACACTTTCTCGGAAAGCCCTGCCCCGCTATTTGTCATCAAGCCTAAATTTGCCTCTGCAACTTCCACTGGCAATATTACTTGTCCAGCCCTCCAGGACCAAGCAGAATAAGCCCGATCCCTCTATACATGACAACCTCCCAACATACGTATAACAAAGCACCATATATTGTGAGGCCACCTCTCCACATGGAGCGTTGGGGGTTCAGAATACACATCTCTAGCCTCTATTCCCCCTTTCCTTCTCCAAAGGAAATTGTCATTCCTGCCAGGAAGGGGAATATGAAGTTGGGCTGAAGGTGCCTCTGCTCTCCTCAGAGAGAGTGGAGATACCAGGCTTGGATTATATATTGTTAACCCAGGAAGTAAGCTTTTCAGGCTCAATCTCTCTTCTGTTGCTGATCCTTCTTAGGGAAGAGGAAGACCAAGCTTTATACCCAAGATCTGAAGCCCATTGATCAGACCAGAAATCAGAGACGGTATCCATAGGAGAATATATGGAGACTATATGCAGGGAAGGAGTGAGGACACTCAGTTCACACAAGAGAAGCTAGCCTAGATCTCTGCCGAGTTCTCCAAAGTCTCAAGTGGAGCAAGCAAGGGAGAGGGACATGGTGGAGCCTGCCAGTTCCTCTTAGGGCAGCTTCTTCCCAGAATCCTTTCCTTCAGCCACCTGAAGGGGGATCAACCTCTTGCATCATCTCTGTCAAAGTGGAAGCCAGAAGCACATGATTCAAAGATGAAAGAAGACTGAAGCTGTCTTCCACTCTTGTTAACTCTTCTCTGTCTCACACAGATGTGGGACATTGGTCTCCACCAATAGAGAGTTATATGCCAATGGGCTTTGGGACCACAGTTGCCCATGAGTAACTCTATGTATCACACAGGCTTTGCCACTAACTCTCTGTGGGGCTCTGGGCAAACCATGCCACCTTTCTGAGCCTCAGCTTCCCTATAGGTCATATAAGACAATACGTTATGCAAATCGTGATGCAAATTGCTTTCAAGTCTCTCCCCGTTGCTCACTTCTTTCTTGCCCAGCTCAAAGTGCTCCTACTTACACCTCTGTCCTGCATTCTCTCCTCTGCCCACGGGTCTGCCCACGGGTCTGCCCTCGGGTCTGCCCACGGTACTGGGGTTGGTGTGGGGTCCAGCACAAATATGAGGACTAAGCTTGTCTGTGAGCCATGATCCTGCCAAAGTCTAACATGAGGTGATGATGGTGTCATGTTAGGAAAATCCCATGAAGATTTGATTCCCCTCACTGGTAACATCTCTAAACACTTTTCTGAGTCAGCTACAGATCCTAGGGCTCTGTTTCTGGCTATGCCATTAGCAACGGGCCAGGAGTAGGGATGCACCTGAATATCAGCCCCCTGCCCAGCTCTCTGTCAATCTCTCTCTTTCTCTCCCCCCCCCGCCTTCCACCCGCTCTCTCTCTCTCTCTCTCTCTCTCTCTCTCTCTCTCTCTCTCTCTCTCTCTCTCTCTCTCTCTTTCTCTCTCTCTCTCTCTCTCTCTCACACTCACACGCACCCTCTCTGGCTGTTTTGTAGCTTTTCTTTATGGTTTCATGCAGTTTTACAATATGAAAGGAAAAGCAACATACTGTTTAAAATGTATTTTGAGGCTTCTGAAGGTCACAACTGAAGTGAGAATTTATTTTAGTTGGTTTGAGTTTCAATTCTGAATGCTTTCACTTTGCTTTGTAAAATCTTTCTCTCTTGCTGTTTTTAAAATTGCACCTGTACAGGGAAAGGTCTCATTTAATACAATATTACTTTATTTTTATATATAGTCTTTCTTTAAAACTGTGTCCCATAAGACTCAGTGAGTTAAATAATACTGCTCCACAGTGAAAATAAAAAGGGAAAGTAGAAGTGGGGGAGAAGAAAAAGAGTGACAGGCAGAGGGAAGGGTCCATCCAGATGGAGACACAGCGAGGCTGAGGGACTCCCAATGGTTGGTTCATTGGGCAGAAGCTGTGAGAGTGGGCTTCCATCATTAGTGGGGATTAGCCTTCTGACTTCCACCCAAGGTCTTGGGAAGTCATTCCATGAAAGGAGAGGATCCTCCTGGAAATGTTAGAAGTATTTTGGGGGGCCAAGAACTACATGGGCTCCTGGGAAAACTTCTTTTGGTTTTATTTCTCTTAGAGAGTCTTGATTTTAATGTTTACCACTGAAACCAAGGTTATGTAGAAAAAGAAGGAATGAGGGAATTGGCAAGCAAGTAAGAAAAGTTTGCTGTCCTTGAGCTAGTAGGGCACAAAGTGCTTTGGATGGCTTATAGGTAACGGTGTTGTCTATGTTCGTTCCACTAAAAAGTGAGCTCCTGGAGAGCAGGGACTGCCATCCTTTTCCATTAATATCCCCAGTTCTTTGACAATGCTTTGCACAGAGTCAACACAATAGATC
The DNA here is from genome assembly GCF_028583685.1 of Petaurus breviceps papuanus. Classification (NCBI taxonomy): domain Eukaryota; kingdom Metazoa; phylum Chordata; class Mammalia; order Diprotodontia; family Petauridae; genus Petaurus; species Petaurus breviceps. The sequence goes on along the minus strand of NW_027185872.1, from coordinate 8,761,467 downwards.
ACTCATTTATCATTTCATTAATGTATTCTGTGTAGCATGTCCCAGTGGCCACATCCTGATAAATCATCTTGGCAGACAGGCTAAACCAGGTTGAGGGTAACTGACTGGCCTCAAACCTGTTGGTTAGTTAGGAGGATGTTTACCTCAAGCATGTGAAGACAGCCTTGCAGAACAGGAGGATGAGAACAGCATGTTTCAATGGCCATGAAAGCAGCTGAAGCAGGTGATATGGAGTGCTTAGAGCTTGGTCAGACATCAAAACTTTCAAGATCATCTACTGCACCCCAGGCAATTGACAAGCATCTTGACTTTTGTCCTTCCACCATACTTTGATGACTCAGGAAGAGAGATCAAGGCTGACAATTTTGGGTTACTGTGATTCACTTAAATCCAATTCATATTCAAGTGAAGACAACACCCCATGATGTCATTGGTCCTCTTTAAAAATGAATGATGCAGCCCTGGAGTCAGGAGAACCTGAGTTCAAATTGGGCCGCAGACACTTGAAACATACTTGTAGTGTGACCTTGGGCAATTCACTTAACCCTAATTTCCCTGCTGTCTCCCTTCCAAAAAACAAACAAACCAAAAGAAAATGAAGGATGAACAACATTCTTTCTGTTGGCACAGTAGGGCCAGTCATTCATCCAAGTGAACATGGCTCTCACTCTGTATGAACCTGTCTTTCCTGCCATTCAAGTTTCCCATAGAGTACATTGCTTTTTGCTACCCCTTCCTTAGTAATCTGAAAAATTTCAGGCACCTCTCAACTGGATGGGAACTGTTCTCTAACCTGGCATCTTCAAAATATTTTGACACATCTAAACCCCTTACCTGCATGCATGCCCCTCCTCTCCAGGAAGATTAAACATCTTTTCCTCCTTTTTGCCAAATAATGCATAAAAGTAAGAACACCAATCTAACATATTGGCTAAATGTTTTTTCCAAACTCTAATTACTTAAACCATCATGAGTATTCCCAATAACTAATACAAGTTATTTTAAAAGTAAACACAATATTGGAAGGCTTATATTTCTTAGCTCTACCTAAGGGGAAAAAAACACCCCTCTACAGTAAACCAATCATTAACATTTTTCTTAAAGGTTTTTTGAGAGGAGAAATCCACCATTGAGAGACTAAGGCCTTGTAAGGCTGACAGGCTTCTCCAAGGGTACACAGAAAATGGAGATGTCAGACTAAGAATTATCTTATGATCCCAAGTCTAGTGATTTTCCAGAAAAAAAATACTCATAGGATGTATAATGGTCGTATAGGTATCTCAGGAAATCAGAATAAACCTCTTGATTATAAACAGCCAATCTTGTCTGTCTTAATACACATGGTCTAGTTCCCACTGTGAATTAGTTGTGGTGCTGTCCAACAGGAGTGGCTCTTCCAATGGAAAACAGACCACAGACAATGGAATGCTGGGTACCAACTAAGCTACTGGCTCAGCAAGAGCCCACATCCTGAGTCCTACTGCAGTTGGCAACTCCTGTGATTGTTCTATCATGAACAGACTATGTCTCTTTTTGGGAAACATCCAAAAGAATATTAGCTCCCTGAGAGCAAGCCTGGTTTCATTTTTGTTTTCATATCCCTAGGAAAGAAAGTGGTACCTTTCACATAATAGAAACCTAATAAATGCCTGTTAGATTGAATTAAATCCTAAGTGTCTTTCCCACAGCCTGTCTTCATTAGCTTGGTTGATGTTCTTATGACATCCTCAGAAGCTTACAATTCTTCTCTTTTCTGTCCCCCCAAATAGGAAACACTATGTTGCTTTATATGCATGACTTAACTCCTAGCATAGTGTGGGTCTTTACTGATATGTTTTAGATATACTCTATTTTTTTATATTGATATTATTTATTTTTCGATTGTCTTCATTTTTGAACATGTTTCCTCTTCCCATACTCCATAAGCAATCCCCAATAATTCTTTGGAATCATAAGAAGATGATGACTAAAATGCCCATAACATTTTATCCAGAATTTCCACTGGTAGGTTGATATCAAAAAAGGTCAATGACAGAAGGGTCCTATAAATGTCAGAATACTTATTGCCAGGCAATTTTTGGGCAATAAAGAACTAAAAACAGGGTGGCTACATGTATCAGCAATGCCACATTCACAATGCCTATGGAAATTACAGATATGCTGATATAAGTATCCATCACAAAATACATCATGCTAGAAAATTTATTAAAATACCAAAAGACTGAGTCCCAAAACCAGAAAGTGAAAGCCATTAGAGTAGTTATGACATTGGCACAGGTAGATAAAGTAGAAAGCACCCACATTCTCAAGCCTTTAAAACAGAACAGGCTACCTCAGGCAAAGGTCCTCCTCTCCCCACTCACAGCAACCACCCAGTGTCCAGGAAGCATGCTGCCAGCAGCTCCGGCCCCTGGCAGTCCTCAGCAGGAGTCCTTAGCAGAAATTCTGGCTGACTCAAAAAGGGCTTTGCGCTGCTGCCACCGCTGCCTCTGCTGCTGCTGCCACCGTCGCCACCACTGCTAGCCACTGCAGGAACTCTAGTTTTTTCTTCCGCTTCCTCTTGCTCCTCCCCTTCCTGCTATGTCAGCAAGTACAATGGGGCATGGAAGATCATTAAATCCCATAACCCTTACATTCGGCCCCAAGATCTTTCATGTCCCTTACTTGGCAAAAATAGAGTAGGAATAACTGGTGTTAACAAAATTTCACAACAATATAAGAAGAATAGCACACAATAAACACAGAAAACCATATTTTAGGGTGGGGCTTGAGCAAAAGCTCCCCATCATTCCCCCCACCCCGAACAAATGGGGCCCCAAAATCTTGTGGTAAGGGGTGAAGGTCTCTTCTTCCATGGCTACTTGCTGCTGAAATCGGATGTAGAACTGTCCCTGTCCTAAGGGGTCCCATTTGAGAGGTCAGTTCTTAATATGCTTGATGCCAGGTTCAAGGGTGACACATCACAGTTGCAGACAGGGGGTGACATCCAGCTTAAGCTATCAGGGATCTACCGGTGGAGGGTACCAAGCCTGTGGAAACAAATCTAGCAAACAAGGTGAACAGACAAAAAGTCAAATAGACGCAAAGAGACAATAACCAGATTATCGTAGCCTCACTCATGGTATAATAAGTGAGTTAAGGGTACAATTTTGTAATCATCTTCTCCAGAATAAACAATAGTTACAGTGTTATCCCTCCCATGTGCTATAATCTCTGCAGCCTTTGGAACATCATCTGGCTTCCTTTTTACCCATACTTTAGCTCCTGATTTTATTCTATCAGTAGAACCAAATCCTTTAGTTCCTCTGACAGTTATTTTGGAAGGAGGGTCAATTTTTACAAGTGGTATTGTTTTACAAGGAACAATAATCACTTGAACTATCCTATCATTTTTATGAATCTGTATGGGCCCTTCACCTAAATTATGGAATGTTACAACAATTTCTCCTTAATAATTAGAATCCATTACTCCAGCCAATACATGTATTCCTTGAGCTGCTAATCCTGATTTGGGTAAAATCTGTCCAAAATGATTTTTAGGGATTCTTATGCATATCCCAGTGGAGATTTTTCATAGAGCGCCGGCCCCGGAGTCGGAAGGACCCAGGATTGGTTCTGGCCTCAGACAATTAATACCTCCCCACACACACACATACAAAAAGAAATAAAAAAAAAACTGGCTGTGTAACCTTGGGCAAGTTACTTAGCTCCAATTTCTATAAAAAAATAAAGAACTAAAAACAAAATCGATGCATACATCAATTGGAGAATGGCTAAACAAATCATGATGGCCAAATGCAATGAGATATTGTTGCATTGTAAGAAATGACAACATGATGAAATAGGAGCAGTATGGGAAGATTTGTAGGAACTGATCAAAAGTGAAGTGAGTAGAATCCGTTAAACAGTATAGTTAATGATTCCAATAACATAAATGGAAAGGGTGTTTCTAGCAAAGTAATAAAACTGAATGCAATAGAAGTATAATGACCAATCTTGGAGTCACAGAAGAAATGGAGAACATTCCCCTGTTTCTCTGGAGAAGAGGGGGGTTCCATCTTGTGAGACACTACATGGATTTGGCTTGTCATTATCTAGTTTTGTAGAACCATTTCTTTCTGTATGCCTCAAGTCTTCAAACTTTATTATAAGGTATGGGTTATAAGAAAAGGACTAGGGGAAGAGTATAGTAGAAAATACATGTATCAATGGAACTTTTGAAAACACCCAACATACCAGATGAGTCTGATAACGTTCCCTACCCATAGTCCATCACTTTTTCAATGCTCTCTTCTCCCCCCATATTGTTTCTCTTGATGTTCTCATCAACTCACATAGATTTAATTCTCATCTCTGTCCTGATTATTCTCAAACATACCTGTTCTTCCCTGACCTTCCTGCTGACATCCTGTCTCATATCTCCCATTGCTTTTTAGACATCTAGAACTTGATGTCCAGTGTGTATCTCAAACTCAACAAATCCAAAAGCTGAACTCGTTATCTTTCCCCATAAACCCTCCCCACACCAATATAACTTCCCTATAACTGTGGAGGGCAGCACTCCCCTTCTAATCTTTCAGGCTTGCAGCTAGCTGTCATCCTCAGCTCCTCCCCAATACACCACCTTCTCTCCCGATATTGCCCAGATATAGGCTCTCTTCCAAGGTCTGTTTGCCTCAGGTCTCTACCCTCTCCAATCCATCCTCCTCTTAGGCACCAAAAGGTCCAACAACATCACCCCACCTTACCCTCAGTAAACTGCAATGGCTACTAAACTGCAGGATGAAATAAAAAATGCTATGTTTGGCAAAGCTCTTTAGAACTTAGCCCCACCCCCACCTTTCCAGTCTTGTTGCACTTCTTGCACCTCCTTGCTCACCACATACTCTTCAATCCAATTCTAATAACCCCCAGGGTGTTCCATGAACAAAACTCTCCATCTCTTGTCTCTGGGCATTTGCTCTGCCTGTCTCACATTTCTAGAATAACTACCCCCCACCCTTCTTATCTCTGCCTTCAGACTTCCCTAGCTTCCTTTAAGTTTCAACTAAAATTCCATTTTTTCCCAGGAAGTTTTTCCTAATTCCTCTTGATTTTCATGCCTTCTCTATGTTCATTATTTCTTATTTATCCTGTATAACTTGCTTTTTTGCCTTGTTTGCTTATCATTTCTCCCATTAGATTGTGAGCTCCTTGAGGGCAGGTACTATCTTTTGCCTCTTTTTGTATCCCTAGAATGTGGTACAATGACCTTACTTATATTTGACACAATAAATGTTTCTTAATTGACTCACTGATGAAAGGTTATTTTAAAATTTCATCTCCTCTTTATGGGCAAGAATCATCATCATATACAAGTACTGTTAGGATTGCTTTTTATGATCAAAACTGTATAGATTTAGCTGGCTGTCATACCCTAAAAATCAAGGTATAAACTCAGATTGCATCAATACTTCCCTTTGCAATCTCTCCCCATCATCAAGTGAGACTAGATACTAAGGAAAACTAATCCAAAGCTTAATAGATGCAATTAGGGCAATGGGAAGCTGGAGAAGCAGGAATAGGATGCAAGCATGTCATCATCATTCCTATTTGTATCTAGGATGTTGGACTCTCTGGGGCTGTTCAAGGGTTTCCTGAGAGCATGAGAATAATAGGATTAATATAGCTGCAGACAGTGCTGGGTCAGCTGGCTCTAGATCAATCCCAAAGCACAGCATATTAAAAGGATTATAGATTAACAATTAGATGGCTTTTTATGAGCAAGGAGAGTTCCTCTGGCATGGCCGAAGGTTAGCAGAGATGAGATGTCATTTTTTTATAATCCAGTCAGTGTCAAAGGTGATGCTGGTGAAGGGATTCTGGGTATGATAAGGATTGCCATTTTCAGGAAAAGCAACCTTTTTAGAATCAGTGACTCTATTTTCCCAAGCAAGCTTGCATTTTAGTAGATGAAGAGCAGAAGTGAGATATGTTAATGAAGAATAATAGCAATCTCTCGAAGGACAAAAGAAGATTTTTGTGTCAAAGCTCCAGGAAAGATGTCCCAGGGAGCTTGTCAGATCTCCCGCTCTGCATCTTGCCTCCAAGCACTTGCCAGGTCCACCTAAATGAATTCTCTATTTCTGAGGATGAAAATCAATGCTCTGCATTACCAGCACCATGTACTATCGGAATTCCAGCTTGACACACACTTTCAGTTTATCAATAATATATTGCTGTCTGAGTGTCTGTCAGCTTTATTGTTTCCCACTGAAACATTGCCAAGTGGTTTTGTCAGACTGCTTTCGATTGCACCACATACAAAGGAAATGGGCTGTGAGAAAAGAGCTCGCATCTGTGTGTGTGCCTGTATGAAAGATATATATATATATATATATATATATGTATGTATATGGAGAGAGAGAGAAAAGAGAGAGAAAGAGAGAGAGAAAGAGAGAGAGAGAGAGAGAAAGAGAGAGAGAGAGAGAGAGAGAGAGAGAGAGAGAGAGAGAAGAGAGAGAGAGAATAGGAGGAATTGTGAAGACATTTTGCATTTTTCTTTTTAAAAATATTTTTATTTATTTTTCAAATATTTCTCAATTATACGTAAATAAGTTTTAGCAATCATTATTTTAAATTTCAGTTCCACGTTCTCTCCCTTTCTCCCTCCAGTCCCTATCGCCTCCTTGAGAAGGTAAACGCTGATTTCATTTATACATGTGAAGTCATGCAAAACATATTTCCATATTAGCTGTGTTGTAAAAACCACCACAACAAACAAACCACAGAATAGAACAATAAAAATAAAGTTAAGATGTGTGCTTCAATCTGCATCCAGATATTATTAGATCTGTCTTGGACATATATATTTTTCATCATGAGTCCTTCAGAATTGCCTTGAGTAATTTTTTTTGGTTAGAGTAGCTAAGTCTTTCACAGTTGATCATGCTAACAATATTGCTATTACTGTGCACAGTGTTCTCCTGGTTCTTCTCACTTCACTTGGCATCAGTTCATGTAAATTTTCTTATCATTTCTCAAACCATCCTGCTCATAATTTCTTATAGCACAATAGTATTCCATCACAATAATAAACCACAACTTATTCAGTCATTCCTAATTGATGGACAATTTTCAATTTTTTTTAAAAACAAATTTCAATATTTTCAATTTCTTGCCACCACAAAAAAGGGCTGCTATAAATACTTTTGTACCTGTAGGTCCTTGTCCCTTTTTATTGATCTCTTTGGGATAGAGACCTAGTAGTGGTATTGCTGCGTGAAAGGGTATGCACAATTTTATAGCCTTTTAAGGCATAGTTCCAAATTGCTCTCCAGAATGGTTGAGTCAATTCACAACTCCACCAAGAGTATATTAATGTCCCAATTTTTCCACATCTCCTCCAGCATTTATAATTTTCCATTCTGTCTTGTTAGCCAGTCTAATATGTATGAGGTGGTATTTTAGAGGTTTTTAAATTTGCAGTTATTTTAAGAACTTTTTCTATTTTTTTCCTGCTGGGTTTTGTTGCTAGTATATAGGAATGCTGGTGATTAATGTGAATTTGTTTTGTATCCTGAAACTTTGATGAAGTTATTAATCATTTCACCTAGTTTTCTGGTCCATTCTCTAGGGTCCTCTAAGTTTAGCATCATATCATCTGAAAAGTGTGATAGTTTTGTTTCTTTATTGCTTATTTTTATTGCTTCAACCTCTTTTTCTTGTCTAATTTCTATGGATGCCATTTCTAGAAAAACAGTGAATAATAGTGGTGATGATAGACATCCTTCCTTCACTTCTAATGAAAGTTTTGAATTTATCCCCATTACAGATAATGCTTGCTCTTAGTTCTAGATAGAAACTACTTATCATTTTAAGAATGGTTCCATTGATTCTTATGCTTAGTAGAGTTTTTAATAGTAATGAGTGTTGTATTTTGTCAAAGGCTTTTCCTGCATCTATTGATATAATGTGTTTTCTGTTGTTATTGTTACTGATATAATTGATTTTGCTGATAGTTTTCCTAACATTGAATAAACCCTGCATTCCTGATACAAATCACACCTGGTTATAGCACTGATGATCTTGGCATACCCATCCACTTAGACTGGCAAATCTGAGTTCTGTCTGAGGGTTGAACATGGTCAGGACTGGTGAGGGATGCATCTAGTGTTGTACATACTAATCCAAGGTATTTGATGGGCATTCTTGCCCATTTAAAATGTGAAGCCCATGAAATACTTCCTTGGAGGCTGTTGGGGTGTGATTTAGGTTAATTTAATTAATCAGTGCAAACCTTTTTCTAACTTACAAAGAGCTGCTAAAATGCTGGGTTTTGTTATGAGGGAGAAGTATTTAGATCATGAAGATCAATTTCTCATACATTCCCCCATATTCCTTCAGCACGCAATGTTTGCATGGACCACTGAGCTCCACTCAATACATTTTGAGAGAAATTAAACTCTATGTACTATTTTCTATGCACAATTGACCAATGTGTGAGGCACATCTCTCTTGTGTGCTTGATTAATTCCATCTGATTATGGAAAGCACATGGTCCAGTGGTTAGGGCAGGAAGCAGAGGAAAGTTCATGGTTCTAGATTCTCTATTTGCTTACTTTATGGATTATCCAAAGTTTCATAATTTGACCTACTTTTAAAAGTATGCCATAGCATGAAATATAATCTTGAGATCATCAGTTGCAATGAGTTACTGAGAAATCACAAAGTTAGTGTTTCAGAGCTGAGAGGGAGCACAGAGGAGAATAGAGCTCCTCCTGACTACATACCTGGTAAGTGACCATCTTGGATATGTTTGAAGACCTCCCATGTAGGGGATCTCATCATCTTTCCAGGCAGCCCAGCGCATTTGGCGAAAGTTATAATTCTCAGGAAAATGTTTCCTTAGATGGAGCTGAAATCTGCTCCTTTGTAACACTTAACAGCTTACTAAGCATGTATATTCTATTGAATATATTTACTCTAATATACATGCTATATTGAACATATTAACATGTAATATAAGCATATTCCATAAATAATATCTCATTATATGACATCACACCACATAAATAATGCACTGTACCCCTAAGTGGAAAAGATGAGATTTTGAGTTGTGACTTAAAGGAAACCAGGGAGGTCAGCAGGCAGAGATGTGAAGGAAGAGGATTCCAGGCATGGGGGACAACCTTAAAAATGCCCAGGACTGAGCAATGGCACTGGCTTGTTTGTTTTACAGCCAGGAGGTCAGTGTCACTGCACTGAAGACTGATGGGGTGTAAGGTGTCAAAAAGTCTGGGAAAGTAGAGGTTATAGTATTTGATCCTGAAGGCCACAGTGAGCCACTGAAGTTTACTGAGTATGGGGGTAATGTGATTGGATCTGTGCCTTAGGAAAATCACTTTGGTGATTGAATGGAGGATGAATTGAAGTTGGGAGAGGCTTGAGGCAGGCAGACAGACCCATTTGCAGGCTATTACAATAATCCAGTTGTGAGGTCATGAGGGTCTGCAAAAGAGTGGGGCTAGTGATAGAGGAGCAAAGGAACCATGTCTGAGACATGTTACAGAGGTGAAAATGACAGACCTTGGCAATGGCTTGGATCTGGGAGGTGAGAGAGAATGAGGAGTCCAGGCTGACCCCTAGGTTGGGAGTCTGAGGGACTGGGAGGATGGGCATGCCCTCTACAGTAACAAGGAAGTTAGGAGGAGAGAAGGGTTTAGGGGGAAAGATACTGATGTCAGCTTTGGATGTGTTCAGCTTTAACTGTCTACTGGACATAGAGTTCTGGATGTCTGAAAGGGTGACAGGAGGAGTCAGCAGAGAGGCTGGGGCAGGAGAGGTAGATTTGAGGATCATCAGCTTAGAGATGTTAATTGAATACATGGGAATGGCTGAGATACAAAGTAAAGAAGAAAAGGTGGCCCAGAACAGAACGCTAAGAGACGCCTGTGGTTAGAGGGGGTGCCCTGGATGAAGACCCAGCAAAAAAGTACCAGGAAAGGTGGAGGTCTGAAGCTCACTGGGTTTTGTCCTGCTCTAAGCTTTGCTGGAGTATTGCACTTGACTCTCTTCCCCACCCTTTGGTAAGGCCATTCATCTGTTTAAGAGCATTCTGAAGAAAGCAATGGAGTGAAGGTTCTGGAGATTAGGCCCATTGATACAGATGAGAAAAGAACACACTTAACCTGGAACAAAGAGAACTGGTCTGGGTCTGGGGATGCAGTGTTCCTCTCTGCAGGTGGCTGAAGATCTGGGCTCTAGATGAAGGATTTGCCTCATTCTGATTAGCTCCAGAGAACTGGACTAAATCCTCAGGAGCTGCAAAGGAGCAGATTCTGGCTCCCTAGAAGGGAATGTTTTCATTAGAATTACAACTTCCCCTAATAGAATGGGGATGATGCTAGCTGGATGATGAGATTGCCCTTTTTAGAAGCCTTCAAACATGTCCTCGATGGCCATTTGTTATGTGGGATGTCTTCAGCAGGATTCCTGCTACTTTCTGTGCTCACTCACAGATTGGAAATGCTAAGTTTGGGTCTCTCAGTAACACATTGTCACTGATGCTCTCCAGATTGTATCTCATACCCCGAGAGGATTTTACAAGTGGATCAGGTCTTTGGTCAGAGGTCAGACTAATGACAAGGCTCTGCACCACACCCAAGAGAAGTGATCATGAAGCCTGTTCCAGATTAACTCTCCCCTGTATACCATGCCTAAGGCATATTTGGGCAGCTCCAGTATTCTTGATCTGTCTTTCCCAACCACCATGTGACAGACGGATCCTTCTCTATGAGCCACAAATCAAAGATCCTCAAGGCCTTTATGGCAACTACTGAACTCTTTTGTTTGGCATCTAGACATCTGAGTTGGAGAAGACTACTCTGCTTCCCTCCCTCCCCCTGCTACTTTGGCTTCTTCCTTTCCCTCTGTTCCTAGTCAAGGGTAGAAAATAATGGATCCCATAGTGATCTGTATTAGGTTGGGTTGGGAAACATTATTCTAGGAAAAAAAACCAACCCAACATATATGAATTTCCTTTTTATATTTCCAAAGAATTCTAGTGAAATGTGATTATACATCACAAACAAATTGTACTAACCAGAGTGAATTGGTTTTGTAGTGATTCAGAAGGTCCTTGGTGCCTTTCAGAGCCTAGAGGGCATCATTATGGATACAGGGCCTGCCAGGATGTTGATATGAGACAACTGGAACTTCTAGTTGCTGGAATCCTGGAGAGCGGAGCCTTTCTGGCACCCATTTTAAAGTACTTGCCTGGACTCAGTCTGCAGGAATTTGCCGGACTGGCTGAAATCTACTTGACAGCGTTTGCTGGTGTTGGGGGAAGAAGGGAAGTACTGCTTGTGGAGTTAGGGGGCCTGGATTCAAACCCTGCCACTGATGCTTGTTCCTATGTGACCTTTGGCAAGTCATCTAAACTCCCTGGGTCTCAGTTTCCACATCTAGGGTATGGGGCTAGATGAGATCAATTTTTGCAGCAGCAAGCACCCCAAGCGTCCTCAGGGTTTGCTGCCAACACAGGTTCTTGGATCTGCTTTGATAAAGGAAAGCAACTTAAAATGGGTTAACAAGCTTACTTTAATCAGTCAAATATGTATCGTTCACCTAGTTCAGGGGAAAAAGGTCATCACCCTGAACTTCAAAGTATACAGGCAGAATTATCAAGACAGAAACAGATCAAGTAGACAGATTTCCAAACTGTCCAACCATTACATCCTTACCCAATCAACATCTGGGTTTCAACATCTGGGTTTCTCAAAGCCAGGGGGCTCTGGACAATGGCTTCCCAGAATCCAGATGAAATCACAGAACACTTCTCAAAGTGAGCCCCAAAACAAAGTCTCACATCAGGGCTTATATAGCCTTCTCCTGGCTCAGAGAATGTAACAACCTTTTGGACCCATTGGCCAATCAAAAAGTATCTACTGAAAAACAAGCCTCCCACCTCAGGCTCCAGGTGCACTTTAGCCTAGGGGCAGGGAAGATCTTTAAAATTTACATTCCCATTACAGAGATCAATCCAGTAAAAAGGCTCTGACCCCAGGCTTCTCTGAGCTGAGACTCTCCTGTCAGAAATGAACTTGGGGGTAGGGAAGCTTAAAAGTTAAAGGCAAAAGAACCAAGATGCCATCTTTTATGTGAGTGAGAATCCGGATGAGAACCAATGCATGAGAAGAAACCTAGGGATGTCCCATGGAGGCATATGAAGGGAGCTTGTTGGCCTTTCGTAGATATAAGATACTGTTAAAGTAAGATGAAAAATCCACTAAGAGACTATTTAATCAACTCAACATTTCATGGAGTGGCAATTTACACTCCTGGCATCAGTAGAGAAAATGAGTAATAGCCAAATTAAAGGAGCCACAAACTGAGTCTGCCCCTGTGGTGGGGCCCAAGCTCTCATCTCCTGGAGCGTCTCTGCAGGAAGTGCCCTGCTGCCCAAGTAGAGCATACTGCAATACGGAGAATGCTGGCCATTACCTGTTAGTGTCTCAAGCCATGGTGTTTTCCTATCCTCCCTACCCCCAGCAGTTCCAAGAGCCATGGCCCACCCACTTAGGAAAAAAGCAAAGGATTGCAAAGAGGACAATGATTGTGGAGTAAATACCAAAATAAGGCTCAGGCTTTGGGGAGGGACTGAAACCATCCCATTATGGCCCTGCTGTCTTGATTAAAGTAGAACATTTTTGGTTGAACCAAGCAACTAGAGCTGCTGGGAAATAGGGCCCACACCCTCTTTGCATCAATCAATCAAAGGCAATAGCATGAGAGACTTGGTCAAAGCCTAAGGGATCTTTGTAGAAAAAAAAAAAGTTACCTTATCAGTGTGTGTATCTGAATTCAGAGAGGCTGGAACCATCAGCATAGTATTTCTAACACATCCCTGAGGATAAAAGGTGGAATTAAGCTGCAGCAGAGAATGGAAGCATCAACAAGACTCATCAGCTCCATATATCACACAGTGGGAGGAACCAGGATGAGGGAACGTCCAGGAGAAGGTAGACAGGCTCTTCCCCCCTTTCTCCTCCTGATGCCTGTCTCTCCAGAGGACTACCATATACCTCCATTAATACCCCCAGATTTCTAGCAAACTGAATTTTGCTTCCTCCAAAAGGAGGCCAGGGTGAAACATTGATAGGTAGAATTATAAGGTCAGGTAGAGCTCATCCTCTGCTTAGGCATTAGGAATTTTCCTAACTGGGAGCTTGAAGCTATTTTCAAAAGTTCTGAGTTAACTTTTCAACTAAAATAAATTTCCTGGGGGTGGGGCAGAGCCAAGATGGAGGAGTAGAAACAGGACTTCCCCGAGGCTCTGGATTCCACCTCCTCCAATACATGTAAAAAAATGACTCTAAACAAATTTTATAGCTACAGAACCCACAAAGTGACAGAAAGAAACAAATCTCCTGCTGAAGGCATCCCGGCAGGCCAGCAGGAAAGGTCTATCACACCAAGCTGGGAGCCTGGCTCAGCCCTGCATTTGCCTGCAATTTTAGCACTAGGGCAGCCCTGACTAGCAGTGGCCAGAGCAGACCTCAGGAGAGTGAAGCTGTGGCAAATTCCTCCAGACTGAGTCCAGGCAGGTACTTTATAGTGGATTGCAGAAAGGCCACACTCTCCAACATTCCAGTTGAGACTTCTCAACTCATAAATGCCAAAGACAAAGTAAAAGGTCAGTGTGGAACTCTGTTAGAACACGGGTGGATGGAAGACTCATGTCCGGGTTGAGAAGCGGCAGAGGTACAGTGGTTGTGCTGCATGGCTGCCTCAGGAGCTCCTGGCCTGCAGGTTATAGGGGGACCATTCAGAAAGTAATCGCTCTTGCTTTAACCTGCTTGGATCTGGATCATGGTCTTTAGTGGAGGTCCTGGGGTGTGTGACCAGGTGACAGAGCCTGTGGGGGCTGCAGAAAGGGCACCCTCGTAATTGCTGTAGCAGCTGCAAAAAACCCCGTGATTTGGGACAAAGCTCTCTCCATTCTGAAAGCAGAGATCCACTGTGGCAGAGTTCAAAAGTCAAGTAATTGACAGCAACATGAGCAAGCACAAGAAATGCAATCCTATCATAGAATCCTTTTTTAGGGACAAGAAAGTATCAAAGCATGGAATAGGAGGAAGACAACAAAATCACAACTCCTGCATCAAAAGCTCCCAAGAAAAATATGAACTGGTTACAGGCCATGGAGGAGCTCAAGAAGGATTCTGAAAACCAAGTAAGAGAAGTGGAGGAAAAATTGGGAAGAGAAATGAGAATTATGCAAGAAAATCAAGAAAAGCAAGTCAACGGCCTTGCTTAACAAAATAACACCTTAAAAATAGAGTAACTCAAATGACAAAAAAGACCCCAAAAGCCAATGAGGAGAGGAATGCTTCAAAAAGCCAAATTTGCCAGATGGAAAGGGAATTTCAAAAACTCACTGAAGGGAATAATTCCTTGAAAATTAGGTTGGAGCAAATGGAAGCTAATGACTTCATGAGAAATCAAGATACTATAAAACAGATCCAAACAAATAAAAGAATAGAAGACAATGTGAAATATCTCATGGGAAAAACCATTGACCTGGAAAATAGATCCAGGAGAGATCATTTAAAAATTATTGGACTATCTGAAAGCTTAGATCAAAAAAAGAACCTAGATACCGTCTTTTAAGAAATTATCAAACAAAATTGTCCTGATATTCTAGAACCAGAGGGCAAAATAGAAATTGAAAGAATTCACCAATTGTCTCTTGAAAAAGATCCCCAAAAGGAAACTCTTAGGAA
>NW_027185872.1:8732910-8746692 GCF_028583685.1 Petaurus breviceps papuanus | reverse complement strand
GCAAGAGAAGCATAAGAAGGTAAACAGGAAAAGAAATCATAAGGAACTTATTAAAGTTGAACTATTTACATTCCTACATGGAAAAATGATAATTGTAACTCATAAGAATTTTCTTACTATGAGGATAGTTGAAGGGAATATATATGTGTATATATATATATATGTATACATACATATATATGTATGTATAGGAGGGTTTAGGTGTGTATAAATATATATGTGAGTGTGTATATGAATGTACATGTATACATAGACAGAGGGCATAGGATGAGTTGAATATGAAGGGATGGTATCTAAAAAATAAAATTAAGTGGCAACAGAGGAATGTATTGGGAGAAGGAGAAAGGGAGTGATAGATTAGGGTAAATTATCTCCTATAAAAGAGGCAAGAGAAAACTGTTATAATGTAGGGGAAGAGCAGGAAGGTGAAAGGGAATGGGACAACCTTACTCTCATTGAATTTGGCTTAAGGAGGGAATAACCTATACACCCAATTGGGTATCTTACCCTACAGGAAAATAGGGGGGAAGGGGATAAGAGGGGGGTGATAGAAGGGAGGGCAGATTGAGGGAGAGGGTAGTTAGAAGCAAATGCTTTTGAAAAGGGACAGGGTCAAAGGAGACAATAAAATAAGTGAAGAGCAGGATAGAATGGAGGGAAATATAGTTAATCTTTCATAATATACCTACTATGGAAATGTTTTGTGTAACTACACATGTACAACCTATATTGAATTGCTTATCTTCCCAGTGGGGGTGGGTGAGGAGGGAAGAAGGGAAAAAATCTGGAACTCAAAGTTTTTAAAACAAATGTGCATAAAAAATAAGATATACAGGTACTGGGGTATAGAAATCCATATTGCCGTACTAGAAAATTAGGAGGGTAATGGGGGGGGGAGGAAATAAGAGAGGACAGATTGGGGGAGGGGGTATTCAGTAGGCTTGCTATTTTGGGGTGGGGAGTAGGGAAAGGATGAGGAGAAAAAATTATAACTAAAATTTTGTGGAAATGAATATTGAAAACTAAAAATAAATAAATATAAATAAAAAAAAACCTTCCTAAAATAAGAAAGTAGGTAAATGGAACTTAGGACCCATTACATTTCATCTCTCCTGGCCAAAATCCATTCATTTTACAGGTGTTACGATCAAATCAGGTTTAAACAGAAGCTCAGATTCTAAACAAAAACTATCATTGAGGATGTTGGTGCTAGAGGTGATAACCTGGCATCCTGGAATCCAGGCAATGGAAAAACCTGATGGGGTAATCATGGGAGCTGTTGCTCTGATATAGGTAAACCAGATTTGGTCAATAGAATGATCCAAGGCATCAAGTCTCCCTGAAAGAGTTCAGAGTGCAAGGGGTGGCTAGGTGGTGCAGTGAGTAAAGCACCAGCCCCAGAGTCGGGAGGACCTGAGTTTGGTTCCGGCCTCAGACACTTAATACCCACACAAAAATACTAACCGTGTAACCTTGGGTAAGTTACTTAACACCAATTGCCCTTCAAAAAGCAAAAAAAAAAAAGAGTTCAGAGTTCATTGACACATGTCTATGTTTCATTTCTGCTTCCTAGTCAGTCTCTCTAGTGATAACTCTTCAGTTTACTTGGTGAGGGCCAGGGATTCCCATTGCTTTCAGGATCCAATAATTTCTGATCATTCTGAGCAATTTACTTGTAAGGGAGCTTTTCAGACCTGTCTAGACCTCTTGTACTTGACTTCTGCCCACACATTCCATGTTCAATGGTTTCCTTCTAAGGTTTGCTATGTTCTATGGTTCGCTTGCTTTTTTTCAAATGTGACTCTCCATCTCTTGTTTCCACAACTTTCATGAGTTGTCTCTCTTGATGGGAACACTCATCGCTTTCATCTCTGCCTCTTAATTTCCCTGACTTCCATCAATACTCAGTTCAAAGCCCACCTACTAGGAGGGCCCTTTTCTCGTCCCCAGTTGCTAATGGCTTCCTCTATCAGATTGCCTTCTATCTACCCAGAAATATCTTAAACATTCTAGTGGGTTATCCATTATCCTCATTAGAACATTAACTCCTTGACAATAGGGACTGTTTTTGTCTTTCTCTATTTTCCCCAACATTTATCTCAGCGCTTAGAACATAAAACTTGAAAATGCTCATTGGCTATTAGATCATGTCAATGTGGTGTTTATGAAACACAGGGTTTTAAAGGGGTTCCTTGTCCACTGAAGACTCCTTTTTAAAGATCAGTTTAATTCTCAACCTAACAAAATGCAAAATGATGTAGAGTGAAAAGTTAGATTGTTTACTGTCAATAAATATTTTATGATCAGGAACAACATTGAATTGGTTCCCTTACCTCATAAAAGGCTTCAGGACATTTCTATTTTCTCCTTTACTTACAAAAGTCAATGTTTTTGAAGGATTGCTCCAATATTTCCGTCACATTTTAACTTCAGCAAGTGAAAAGTTTTGTGTTTAGTTAGGTTCACTGCATTTTATTTGGAGAAGGCTTGGCAGTTTTGCTCGAACCACAGAATTATTTTTAGAAATTGGGTAACACAACATACATTATGCAATAGGAACACTAGAGGCTAGCCCAAAGGGGAAGTCCCAACATTGTACACATATTTATTCTGTTTGAGCCTTAGCACTCAATCTTAATACTCAAAGTAGGTCCATATGAGTGTTAGAGGCAGGGCATTGAGAGAGTCTGGGAAAGGAAGGAACAGATCCTGGAGAGGAGTCAAGATTTGGCAGGCCTGAACCTCCGCCTTAAAACACAGATTCAGGGAGCAAGTCCAAGGGAGAGGCCCCAGGGGTTGAGAGTACTTCTGAAATGTGACAGCCATAGGTAGAGGGAAATTTCACGGTGAAGAGCTTTATTTTTTGTTGTTTAAGTTTCCCTTTCTCCTCTCCCTTTTTCTTCTTTCTCCACTCTTCTCTCTTCCCCTCTTCTCCTCTCTCTCCTCTACCTCTCTTCCCTGTTTCCTTCTGTCCTCTCTTCTCCTCTCCTGTCCTTTGCCATTATGTTTGGACATTGTGTTGATCAGAATTATGAGTCATATATATATATATATATATATATATATGTTATTTTGCAAATCATTCCACTACTTCTGTTCATTTCCCCTTTCCTCCCCTTTCTTCCTCTACACTGACATTGTTGATTGTTTCCAAGATTTGTTCTTTGACCTATTCATTTTTTAGGGATAGGTTATTCAGTTTCCAATTATATTTCAATCTATGCATGAAAGACCCCTTATAGAATGTGATTTCTATTGAATTATGGTAAGAGGAAATGTCTTTAATATTTCTGCTTTTCTGCATTTTGTTGTGAGGTTTTTATGCTCTAATACCTGGTTAATTTTTGTGAATGTGCCATGCATACGTCAGAATAGGCATACTCCTTTCTATTCCTATTCAATATTCTCCAGAAGTCTATCATATTTGAATTGTCAAAGATTCTATTCATCTCCCTAACTTCTTTCTTTTTAAAAAATTTTATGATAAGATTTATAATAGGTCTGAGAATGGCGAATTGCAGTCCCACACTAGTATAGTTTTACTATTTATTCATCCCAGAACTCATTTAACTTTTCCTTTAAGAATTAGAATGATATGCCATTTGGTGCATACATGTTTAGTATTGATATCAATTCATTGTCTATAGTACTGTTTAGCAAAATGTAGTTTCCATGTTTATCTCTTTTAATTAGGTCTATTTTTGCTTTTGCTTTGTCTGAGATCATGATTACCACCCTGGCTTTTTTAAGCTTTAGCTGAAGCATAATAGCTTCTGCTCCAGCTCCTCATTTTAACTCTATGTGTATCTTTCTTTTTCAACTGCTTCTTGTAAACAACATATTGTTGCATTCTGGTTTCTAATCTATTTGAAATGCTATGCCTTTTCATTTGGGGGATGAGATCATCCCATTCACAGTTGTGATTGCCCACTGTATATTTTCCTCCATTACATTCTCTTAGTTATCCTTTTCTTTTTTTACCCCATCTCCTCCTTAAGAGTTTTATATTGTTTCTTATCACAGTCTCCTTTAATATAGCCTTCTTCCACACCCCCTTTCTCTTATCCTCTTTGTTCCCTACTTTCTTGTTGGGTAGGTTGAATTTATATACTCAGTTTTGTGTGTATGTTTTTTCTTTCCTCCTTTAACAGTTCAAGTGACACATTATTACCTGTTCCCCTTGACTGCCCCCTCCTTTTGTGCCCCGTTTATGTGAGATTATTTCATCCTTTTTCCTCTTCCTTTCCTCCTCTCCCAGTACATTTCTTTTTTCTAGCCTTCCATTATCCTTTTGAAGATTGAGGCACAATAGAATCATACCCAGACCCCCTTTCTAATTAAATTCCAAGAGCCATAGTAATTACAAAGTTCTGAGGAAGTTACATATATCTTCACCTAACATAAGAATATAAATGATTTAAACTTGTTTAATCTCTTATGATATTTTCCTCATGTTTACCTTTTTAATGTTTTCCTTGACTCCTGTATTTGAAAGTCAATTATTCTTTTCAGCTCTAGTCTTTTCATCAGGAATGCTTGAAAGTTGCCTTAAAAATGGATTAAATATCCATTCTTTTTCCTGAAGGAATATACTCAGTTTTCATGGAGATGTCATTCTTGGCTATAATTTTAGCTCCTTTGCTTTTGGAATCTAATATTCTAGTCTTTCTGTTCCTTTATTGTGGTGGGAGCTAAAGCTCATGTAACCTTCATTATGACTCCTCAGTATTTGAGTTTTCTTTCTGGATTATTGTAGTGTTTTCTTCTTGACTTTGGAGCTCTGAATTTTGGCTACAATATTCCTGGAAATTTTCATTTTGGGTTTCTTTCAGGAGCTGACCAATGGATTTTTTTTAAACTTCTACTTTGCCCTCTGGTTCTAACATAACTTAAAAAAAGACAGTTTTTCCTTCTTCATTTCTTCAAATATGATATTTCCTCAAATATGATATCTCCTTATAGTTCAAATTTTCTTAAATTATTTCCCCTTAAAATATATTCCATATCACTTGTTTTTCCTATGAGATATTTCACATCTATTTGTTCCAGTATTTTGACTTTGTTCAATCATTTCTTGATATCTCATTGAATCAGTGGCTTCTGTTTGGCCGATTCTAATTTTTTAAAGTAGTCCTTTTCTTCAGTAAGGTTTTGCACCTCTTTTTCCATTTGGATAATTCTAATTCTTTTAGTTATTTTCTTCAGTAATGCTTTATACCTCTTATAAAACTGTTAATTACCTTTTAATAACTCTTGTGTAGCTCTATTTACCTTTCCTTACTTTTCTCTACCACTCTTGTTTGGATTTAATTTTTTTTAATCTTTAAATCTTCTAAGAATTTTTGTTATGTTTATGTCCAATTTGTATTTCCCTTTAAGCTTTTGTAGATGTTTTCAAGTCATTGTCTTCTGAGTATGTGTCTTGAGTTTTCCAGTCACCATATTAACTCTTTATGGTAGGGCTTTGTTTTGTTGCTTTCATTTTGTTTGTTTTCTAATTCTTCCAACCTACTTAATTATTTTGGGCTTTGTTTTAGAGATATGTTCTGCTCCCTTCTTGGGGGGACATCCAGCCTCACTTTCCTTATCTGTAAAAGAAAAATGATTAGATGCCTTCTGGGATCCTCTCCAGTTCTATATCTATAATACTAAAATGTGTGGCATGATATAAAAGCAATAGAGCAAAAGAGCTTCATAAATACTTTGATCAGCGGTGACATGTGTGAAACATATACTTGGCTTGAAATGGACACTACTTTGAAAGAAACAACACTGATATGGCTGGTGCATTTGGGAAAACATCCTTTTGATTATTTTGTGAATATTGTGATTCAGTGGAAATAACATTGAAAGTGAAGTCACAGGAGCTGAGTAGTTCTTTTTCCTGGGCTGACAATGCCATTCTGTATCACCGTGGGCATGCCATTTAAAACGTCTGGGCCCTCTTTTCTTCATATATATGATGAGGAAGTTGGCCAACACCTCTAGGATCCCTTTTACTTCTAGATCTATGATCTTATGATCTTCAAGTCAGAGCTCCAGTAGGACTTATAGACAGTCTCATTTGGAGGACATATAAGCTAGCTGGATCTGACTTGGTATAAGAAAAACTTACAGGGTGGCCAGGTGTCTCAGTGAGTAACAGCTCTGGCCACAGAGTAAGAGCACCGGCCTCAGAGTAAGAGCACCAGCCCCAGAGTAAGAGCGCCGGCCCCAGAGTAATAACACCGGCCCTTGTGTCGGGATGACCTGGGATCGAATCCAGGCTCAGACACTTAGCACCCACCCAGAAACACCTGGCCATGTAACCTTCAGCAAGTTACTTAACCCCAATTGCTTAGGGGTGGCCAGGTGTCTCAGTGAGTAAAAGCACTGGCTCCAGTGTTGGGATAACCTGGGGATCAAATCTGGGCTCAGATACTTAGCACCACACCCAGAAATAACTGGCCTTGTAACCTTGAGCAAGTTACTTAACCCTGATTGCTTTAAAAAAAAAAAAACTTACTAGCCATGAGAGGTGTCGAGTCTTGTTATTTCTGCCTTCATAACATCTCTCAGATACAACTCCTTTTCTCTGAACAGGAGTGTCCAAATGCTTGCCATTCAGCAGAGCCTCATGAGCTTGGGTGTGGACTATTACAACAACCTTTTGGTTGGTTTCTCTACCTTAAGACTCTCTCTATCCTTACTTAGCTGCCCAAATAGTCATCTTAATGCATAAATGGGACAATAACAACCCTCAACTCAGTCAAATCCACAGCTTCTCTCTCACCTCCAGGGTCAACTTAGACATTCCAAGCCACTGACTCCCTGGCCCCAAGCTAGCCTTTCTGTTTTCTGATATTTTATTCTCCTCCAGGTACTCTATGATCCATCTACACTGACCTTCTTCTGCTTCTTTGAACATGATACTCCATCTCCTCACTCCCACCCTTCCCCATATGATATTGTGTGATCATGTATCTCCTCTCTATCAACTCTCCTTTCATTGCCCTTCTGTGATCTGAGGGAGCCAAAACTAGCCTATCATAATGATCAGCCACCAGAGCTTAATCATTTCTTGAGCAAACTTCTTTTCTTCAATCTCTTTCGAATACAGAAGACTCCCATTCAAAATCTTCTTCATAATGAATCTCTTTACCTATCCAATTGTTCCTTCTACAAATGCTACTGTGTGAAGAAAGCAAGATTACATGTCTGAAGCTGCCCTGGCATTTCATGGTTGCTATGAGGAAATCAGGAAGTGCCTTTAGAAGACTGCATCATGCCTCTTCTCCTTTCTAGTCCTGGTTTGTGGCACTTTCATGAAAACCAGGGAAGTGCAAACATTTAGTAGCCAGAGCGGGAGAAGATTCTGATGGGGGAAAAGGAGAAAGACTAGTGTGGTCTCCATGTCCAATTAAGTGAATCCAAAAAAATTTAAATTCATCTTCGATATTAAAGAAGGCATTTAACGTTTTATGAATCTCGTGTCATTGATTCCTTCTATTCTTGATACTTCAGAACATTTTATCTGCCCTCCCTTACCCAGACTCCTCACTTTCTATTGCTTTTTGCTCTTGCCTTAGGGGTGGTATGGAGCTATGTTATTATGACCAGTCAATGTATCCTCCTAACAGGAATGACACTCAGAGCTATCTGAGAGTATCATATTATAAATCGAGGTTACCATATGGTTTGGACATGGTGTATAAAGTTGGGCAACCTATAGCCAGAGTTATAGATTATGAATTTCCCATGCCTGCCAGCAATGACAGTTGGAGAGTCCCCCACTTGTCACTTCCATCCTCAACTGTGAGACAACAAAAGAAAGCAGGATGATAATCTTGCTAGTTCTTTTCTTCTCCCCAGGATGTGATGCTCCACTCATTTGTCTTCATTAGACTGAAAGTTCTTTGATTCTGTGCCTATGGTGAAGATGCCTAACCTAGGGGCTCTTCACATACAGATGTGTATGTGTAAAAGGATTCAGGTGTAAATATATAGCAGTGATGGCCATTCTCTATTTGAATATGAGAATTTGGTTTCTGGGCTTCAGGATCTGGTTCCAACTAAATTACTGATTGTGTAACTGATGAAATTACTTGTCTGAGATTCAGAACTCTCTGAGATTCCCAACAGTAGTAATTCCTGTAAGAATTACATACTTAAAAAAAAATTCAGAACTTAGAAGATGCAAAATTACATCATCCAATAGCAAGCTGGTGCTTCTATCCATACAGCTGTCTACTCCCTCTGGGGGAGGAAGAGATGGCAAATAGCACCAGGAGAGAGAATAACCTTCAGTGATCTAATAGGAAATATGCTGGACTGAATTGTGAAGCATTGTGCTTCCTCAGCATTCAATATCTCAAGGGAAACCCAGGCCAGAGCAAGGCTTGTTCCTGTGGAGTCAAGCTATTCCCTCATCGTTCTCAGTAAAGCTTTGAAGGACAGACTAGTAGTAAAGGTTGAGGATAAAGCTAAAGAAGAACACCACATTATCCTTCAAGCCCTATATGCATTACTATCACTCCCTAGTTGTCTTTCCCACACAGTTTCCTGTGACATACAGCTTGAAAAGCACCTCATGGGACTGGAAATTTAGTTTAAACACAAATTCCCTTATTCAATTCATTTCTTCTACTAATAACTTTTTTCCAAAGCAAAAGATGTTCCATGTGATTTTTTAAAACATTCTGAGAACAATTTGGGATAGCAAAGAATGTGGACTTGTTTGGAGAATTTATTTGTCAAATTGGTAATTAGGAAGATCACCAAGAAACCAATACCATTGAATAAAAGTTAGCTTTAGTAAAAGCCCAAATTGTGCACTATGAGAAAACTAGAAGACCTGAAAATTCTGGAGAAGAATGTGTTTGTGTAAAGGAATTAACCTCAATCCAGGTACAATGGAGAAAACACATACAAGTGCATTAAAAGATATGTCACAAATCTTTGTGGTACAAAACTGGGATTATATGTCGAGCCTTGGCTTCATCATGAAAATAGGAAATGAACGCCTGGGACTAATCCAGATAAAGAGATCTTCTCAAAAGGTAAAAAACAAAAACAAAAACAAAAAGCAAAAAAAAAAAAAAACCTTTGACTCTTTTCAAATATAACTGCCATGGAACTTGTTCATTTTAATAAACCTTGTTTTATTAAACCAAGAACATGTGTTTGTAGTAGTATCTTCTGCTTCAAAATTCCCATAAATCTCAGTTTGTCAAAGATAAACTCCCATCTCAACTCAGCAGGAAACACAAGACATATTCCAAACCCACCAGGTCCAAAGACATCCTAGCAGTGTTATCATGTGTCCTTTCAAAAAGGATTCTAACCTTTTTGTTGGGAGATATTTTAGCCCTATATAAGACAGACATGGTCAGACTGGAACATGATGATCGCCTGGTCACTTTGGCTGTTTCTGTTACCACTTCATGCCCCTAAGGATTGATTCAGTTTGTCACTATCCAGTCAGCTGTAGGCCCAAGTTGAAAACAATGAATCCAAATTACAGGGAGTTTGTTTAACTCTGGGGAAACATTGACCAGAACTATCCCTGGACTTTAGGGTCTATGCCACTGAGCTCAGTTCATATAGTCAGGAGGTGAGTCATTTGGATGATGATGACTGGATTTCTGTAAAATCATTTTTATGTAACACATGTCCAGCAAGAATTTCAGTTTGAGGTGATTATTGTATACCACAGACTCTGGGGCCACTTTCTCAATCCCCACTGACATTGGTCGGTCATACCCTAGAGCTCAGCTGCTTCTTGTCCACATAAGATTTTAGGGGCAGCCCAGAGAGGTTGGAAAGTTTAGTTTCTCATTTTATAATCCATAAGCCCCACCTAACTTGCTTCCTCCATTGATTATTTTTTTGGTATTGATTAGTAGGTCATACTTAGCCTTTTAGAAATAGGTACTTACTATGGTTGTATAACTGATAAAATATCATGCACCCCCCAAGTCATGATATATTACCCAATACATTTCATGTAGAGTCCAGGGAAATGGGCTTCATATAGAGTGTATGTGGCAAAGGGATTAAGGAAGAGATCTGGGTTCCTGGAGGCCCTTTTCTCCATAGAAAACTCAGGAAGTTCACTTTACCTATGATGTTTCTTTTAGACTGAGTTTCTTCCAGGGTCTTCAATCTGCCTTTCCACATTTCCTCCAGTCTCTTCTTGGGTTCTGATGCAAACACTCCTTTCAAAAACTGTTGTTTCAAAGATGATGCTGTTTTAATGCCTGTGAAAATACAAATCATCTTGTCCTCCAAAGTTCCCAAGACCCTCTTTATCAAAGGAGATGGAGAGATGCCAGCCAAGGCCCAGATGAAGGCTGAGGCTGAGGTGTTTTTCTTTGCCCTTCCCCCAAGAGATCCGACATCAATGACTTACCTATAGGTTTTTACCCCTAAGCTCCTAGATACTTGAATCCCTTGATTCTGAACTGACCCATTATTTTCTAGATGACTCCCAGGCTGTGATCCAGTTTTCCTCAACCAATATGAACACATTTGTTCTGCAGCATGCTAAGTTCATCTCATAGCTTTCAAAGCCCTCTAAGCAATCCAGGACTTTTTCTGCATTCAGTATAAAGCCCATGATTGACTGATTATATAGCCAGTTTTCTTACCTGGTTAATAATACATCTGAACAAAGAATATTGACTTTTACTTTTGGAGGGATGGGCTGGTTTGATTGATTGACTCAGTTGAGCCCTCCTCTTTCATGTCCATGACTCTATCTCCACAAGGGCTTCATGTGTTTTCTCCCCCTCCTGAGGTCACAGGCATCAGAGCAGCACATTCCCAGCAAGGCTTCCATTTCTAGGATCCCTGGAGAATTGCAATCAGCCTGCCCTGGCCCCTCCCTCCCCTCGAGGCCTGGTTTCATGCCAAAGGGAAGGAGAGCCTTAATCAACTTCCACTGCAAGCTCTCCATTATGATGATGTCTCCTGGGGTAATAAAATCTCTGTTCCCCAGGTTTACCTCTTTAATCCAGCAGTCATAGACCTGTCCCACAAAACATAATTTCATCGAGCATTTCTTAGACAGTACTTCCAGAAATGTCATCATGGTGCCAGAGAGTCCGTATTGCTGGAGCCAAAGTGTCACTCCTAATAACAGGGTGTCGGAGGATGTAAAGTTGGGGAAATAGCTCAGTGTGAGTGATGGACAAACTACTCTGTCTGTAAATAACAGTGATTCCAGAAGCAAGAAGGGCGTTCGGCTCAGAAGAGAATCTCAGCTGCAGGCTTCAGGCTCTGATCACAGACACCTCTCAATTAGGGCAATCAGCAAGTGGATTGCAGGGTTGGGAAGGTCTCTGACAGAAGGGATGCTGGGAAGCTGCCCTACATATTCCAGTTTTTCATCCACACTCCAAGGACCCACAATTTTGGTAGTGTTAGTGGTCATTGTAAGATGCTGAAGGAGAAAACAGTCTTCACCAGGTAGCCAGGCTTCTGATTGGCTTCTCCACACTGAGCAAGGCTGGTCTGAGATAAAAGACTGACCAGCACTGGGGCCATGCTTCATTGCAAAAGTGCATTTCAGATTTTTAAATTCAAAGAAATAGAGAAATTCAGTGCTGGGAGGGACCTTGGAGGCTGCCTGCTCTCATAAGTGCCTGGAGAGGATCTATTCACATGTTAGTCATCTTTGCTGGTGTTTTCATTTTGTCATCTGCCACTTCTACTATTCTCTCTCCCTCCCCCACAGCCGAGCAAAAAAGAATAAAAAAGGAAAATGGAAACAAAGCGTCAGAGCACGCAACTATGGTCCAGCCAAACAAATTCCTGTATCAGCTGTGTTAAAAACCAACCAAGCAACCAACCTGTATCTTTCTTCATTTTCAGTTGATTGCTTCTCTGGTAGAAGGTGTGGCCTGTATTTGGAATCCATGATCTTAAAGTCTTCCCAAGCTGTTCTTCTCCATGATTCTTCCGTCTGATTCGTCCTCCTGATATCGCTGACTATGTTCATTGTTAGTCTCCTTTTCCCCTAAAACAGCCCATTTCATTCTGGGTCATGACACAATCTTTCTTATCTATTTATGTCATAATTAGGCAGACATCCCATTATTGTCAGCTTTTGGTTACAGTGAAATGAGCTGCTGTAGGTATTTTTGTACATAAGGGCAGTGAAGTGATGCAGTAGATGGAGTGTCTGGCTCAGTGAGGAAGATTTGCTTTCTTGAGTTCAAATCGGTCCTCAGATTCTTAAAAGCTGTGTGACCTTGGCCAAGTCACTTAACCTTGTTTGCCTCAGTTTCCACATCTGTGAAATGAGTGGGAGAAGTAAGTGGCAAACCACTCCAGCATCCTTGTCAAGAAAACCCCAAATGGGGTCACAACCAGTGGGACATGACTTAAAAATGATGGAACAACACAGGGCAGCTAGATGGCACAGTGGATAAATACCAAGACTCAGAGTCACAGGGACCTGACTTCAAACACTGTTTGAGATTCAGCTGTGTGACCCCAGGCCAATTATCTGATCTCTTAGAACTTGGGTTTCCTCATCTGGAAAATGGGGATGATACCATTTACCTCACAGGGTGTGAGGATCAAAGGAGTTCACTTAAGGGCTTTGCAAACTCTATGGTTGCCAGCAGCTTGGATTCTTCCTGTGAAAGCTACCTTTTTGTATCTGCTGGGAAATGACTCTTACTCTTACAGGTTTGAATCAGTTTCTTGCGTATCTTGTGAGAAACTTGCTGCAGCTACTTTTTTAGCAAGATATGTTTCCCTTCTTATTTTAACTACTTGTAATTTGTTTGTATAAAAACTTTTAACTTTATGTAATCAAAATTGTCCATCTTATATTAGTGATTTTCTTCATCACTTGTTTATTCAGGAACTCTTCCCTTACTTTTAAGCCCTTCTGTTAATTTCTCCCTTATTCCTCTAATTTGTTTCTAATGTAACCATTAACATCCAGGCAAGTCAGTATTCCTTTGCAGCTGGTGTAAGATTTTCATTTAAACCTAAAACCTAATTTCTTCCAGATGGCTGTCCAGTTTTCCCAGTTTTTGTCAAATACGTTCCCAATTCTTTAGATTAACTAAACAATGTAATACCGTGTTTGCTTGCTTCTGTATGGTATGTGCTTAATTTGTTTCACTGATCAACCTGCCTCCTCTCTCTCTCCCTCCTTCTCTCCCTCTCCTCTCTCCTCTTTCTTTTTCTCTCCCTTCTCTCTCTTCTCCTTTCCCTCCCAAATAATTTTAATGATTACTGTTTTGTAGTACACTTTGATATATTAATAGACCCCATTTTTTCAGTATTTCCTTTGAAATTATAGATCATTTATTACTCTATCTGAAGTTTATTATTTTTTCTAGCGCTATAAAATATTCCTTTGGTTGTTTGGTACAATAGTAAATATATTGGTACAACACTGGTACAATGCTGAATTAGTAACTTGATTTAGGCAGTGATGTTATTTTTATCATAATGACTTTACTGTGAACAACTCATGACTTTATAATTATTTAGGTATGTTTCTTTTATTTTTTCCACAAAGATTCATTATAGCTGAATTCACATAGTTGCTGAAAATTGTTCATTATAATCCTAAATATTTTGTAGCTTTTACATTTCTTATGAATTGAATTGAATTTCTAGATCTTCCTGCTAGGTTTTGTATTATGTAGGAAAGATGATGATTTATATAGATTTAGTTTATATCAAGGAACTTTGTTGAAATTGTCTTGATTAAACTTTTAGTTGATTTTCTAGATTTCTTTTCTTTTCTTTCTTTTTTTTTTTTTTTTTTTTTTGTGG
>NW_027185872.1:8606064-8732810 GCF_028583685.1 Petaurus breviceps papuanus | reverse complement strand
TTTTTTTTTTTTTTTTTTTTTTTTTTTTTTTTTTTTTTTTTTTTTTGCTTTTTGGAGGGCAATTGGGGTTAAGTGACTTGCCCGAGGTCACATGGCTAGTTTTTGTGTTAAGTGTCTGAGGCCAGATTTGAACTCAGGTCCTCCTGACTCCAGGGCCGGTTCTCTATTCACTGTGCCACCTAGCTGCCCCTCTTTCCAGAGTTCTTGAAGTACATGATCATGCCATCTACTAAAATGATCACTTCATTTCCTCTTTGCCTATGCTTATTCACTCATTTTTAAAAATTTTATTTCTATAGCTAGTATTTCTTTGTTGAACAGAAATTTAACATATACTATGTTAAATAGTAATTGTGATAATAAGCACTTTGGCTTTATTCCTTATAATATTGGAAAAACTTCTAACTTTTCTCCATTACATATAAGATATGCTCTCCAATTCAGAGATATTATTTAAGATAATAATGAAGGGATCATTTATTCCTATGGTTTTTATTATAGAATAGAAATGTATTAGATTTTATCAAAAGTCCTTTTAGCATTGATTTTTAACCATATTAAAATATACCATTGGCATGGCTCATTTTTGTTGTAAAGTTCCTTTACCCAATCCTGCATTCATGATATGAACAAAACCTGGTCACAATGTATGATTTTTCTAATATGTTCTTGTAGTTACTTGCAAGTATTTCATTTTCATTTTAAAGTTGATGTTCAACAGTGACATTAGTCTGTACTTTTCTCCCTCTGCTTTGTCTCCCCCTGGTTTAAATATCAGTACCATATTTGTGTCATAGAAAGAGATTGTAAGAGTACCATCTTTTCTCGTTGGTACAAATTGTCTGGTTACTTTTGGAACTAGTTATTCTTTCAATAGACTTCACTTATAAATTCATGTAGTATTAGAATTCCCTCCTGCCACCATGGGAGTTTATGTATGGTTTGTTCAATTTCTTTTTGATAATGCATTATTTAAATCATATATTTCTTTATTTGTTAATCTGGATATTTTGTGGGCTTGTGGTGCAAATATTCATTTATTTCCTCTAAATTATCTGTTTTTGGTTACTTGGGTAAAATTATTTCTGATAATATCATTTATTTCATCATAAACTGTCATGATGCAACAAGTTATTCATAAATGAGCTGAATATCATTCCCCTCCCCCTCCCATTTAGAAGAGGTAGAGTGATTGTAAATTCTGTGAGGGGTGGGGTATTGATTTCTCTTATCTCTCTGGAGATTCACAGAAAGAGGAAGAGATGCTCAGTCCCACCCCTACCACTCAACAAATTATTATCTGTGTTATCATAATACTATACTTTATTGTTCCAATGGAGAAACAGTTTATGCTTATTAGAGGTTGAGCCAATGTGGTTGAGAGTCATGTGGAGAGAAGGGAGAGAAGAGGCTTTAGGGAATATTTGACAGCTTCCTTGTGAGTTAAAAATTTCTGCCAGTTTTTTGTGTAAATTGGCCGTGACACTGAAGAAGTAATATCTAGATATTTCCCTTCATGTTAGTTGCAAGTATCTTTATTTTCTTAGAGGCAGCAACTCATGGTTGTCTAGCAGGTAAGCCTTGGACTTAGGAAGACCTGTTTTAAATTCTGCCTTGGCCCATCATAGCTGTGTGATCCTAGTCAGGTCTTGTTTTTATTCTGTTATTCTCCAGGTACCCTCTGGGGCCACCTACAGTAGGTCCATAGGGCTTGCCTCAACTACAACATTCCCTTAAGTGTTGGGTACCCTCTCTGATCACCTACAGCTTCACAGGGTTTTTGTTGCCCCCAGTTAGGTAGCCTCCCTCCCTCTCTCCAGCCATACAGAGCTGCCTGGTACCCTAGGACAATTCCAACCAAGATAATAACAACCTACTTAATATATTCCTCATTTATGAATCCACTCCATCTCAGTGATTCCAAAACCTTGGTGATCATTGTTTTTGCTCCATCCCTGACCCCCTTGTTCCCATCTCTCTCAACCCAACCACTCCTCCCCTCAACTTCTAACTCTAAAGCTACTGAAGCCTTCTGATATGCTTTCTGGAAAGCCTGCTTCATAGTTAACAAAAACAGCTTAATGTTAAACATTTTCCTTTCTTGCTACAGCCATGTTATTGTAATCATGGAGCCCTGCTTGCCTCCTGATGAGGTTGCTTCCCTGGCTGCCCTTTCCATGACTGGTTGAACTTTCAATCATATCCATACTGGTTGTAGTGAGAGTTGACTTACTCCCTGCTTCCCACTGCCACTTGGAGGTTCTTCCTCTATCATTATCACTCACTAACTTCTCCTTTGTTGTTCAGTAAACCAATATTTAACATCCAATCAAGATTTTGATAGCTCCAGGATACTCTCCTTTCTTCCCCAATGAGCTGGCTCACAGGCTTTTTTTCCTTCCCAGTCCCTGCCTTCCTGCTAAGGAACATAAATACTCTCTCAAATGATACAACATCCTAATTCTCTAATTTATTTTCTTCTCATGACCTACTCCTTTACTCTACTACAGTTACATACAAACATGTTCTTAGCCCTGATCTTGTCCTTCCCCACAAGTGCCCTTCATCCTACATGAGCCCTTAAATTCCTTTATTGGATCACAGTTTCTTGTTATTCCACCTTTACATCTGCCTTGGAACTCCAAACGCTTTTCATTATCCTCACCATAACTGTGCTGTTTGTTAGGTGAAAGTTTATGAGGCAAAAGATAATCAGAAAAAATACATTTTGGTAAAAGATACCATAGACAATGAAGTAATCCAATTTTTATAGCAAGTTTCTCTAATAAAGACCTCATTTCTCAAATATATACTAATATAAAATGGAGTCAGATTTATAAAAAAAAATAAGATTCGTTCTCCTATTGATAAATTGCCAAAGGAAAAAGTTGTTTGGAGGAGAACATTGGGAGAGTTCAGCTGGGTTCAGCTGCTCCGCCATCTTGATTCTAATCAACACTACATATTTCTCGATTATATCTCTTGGTTGCTGTTCCCGCTTCTGTGGCCCAACACAAATAGTGAGAAAAGCACAATAATTACTCTGCCAAAGAGTGCGCTTCCTCACAACTGCTGTCCTTTTCTCTCTGTTAGAGGTCTTTTCTTAAGGTCTTACATTCAGTTTCCCCCTGCTTCTTCCTAAAAGTCTGCTGCCTACATCTTTTTCCTTTGGGGACCATCTCCATAAATGGTCAACTGATAATCTCTGAGTCTTTCCCTGTTCCTCTCATTACTTACTCTCAGTACCACCATTAAGGCCACAGAAAAGTGACATTACAGTTAATAAAGAATTGCCAAATGCTCATTTACAAGGCTCTGATGGAGAAGAGAATCTAAGCATGTCTTGGAGCCAGCCCACTCTTTCCTTTGCTTTCTTCACTTCTTACATAGTCCAGGTCTTATTACCTCAGGCCTCAGTTGTCCAATTTACCTTTTTGATGACCTCTTTGCCTCCAACTCTTCAGATCTTTCTTCCATACAACTTCCATTAACTTCCTTAAACTTTTCCTTAATCAGGTCACTCAAAACCTTTCCTGACTTCCCATCACCTCCAGAATCAAAGCATACATCTTCACTGATGGGGATATCAAGGGCCCTCAAAGCATGCCCAGCTTTCATTTTACCCTCAACTACCCAATGTCTGTCAGGAGATTTGAGTCTGATTGGGGACAGCACAGTGGAGTAGCACACCAGCCCCTGCACCAGTTGTAAGAAAAGGGCTTTAGACAAATGAATATTCCCCCAAAGGTGAAACCTTGGAAGCATTCCCATCTCACACAGGTGACTTGTGTGGTCACAAGGAGCTAGAAAGAAAGTCAGGCCTATTGACTGTGAAAATGACAAGCACATCATGGTCCAGGGGTATAGGAGATGAACATAGAAAGGACAAGCACTAAGATTTCAGGGAAGCATGGCCATCCTTTCATGGACTGACACAGAAGGAAGCAAAGTTGGAAGAGCTGTAAACATAATGCCTACAACAAAGAACAGGGAAATGAGCAAGAACCACCATGTCGCGACAAACTTTAAGAGTCCTGAAATTCTACTGACCAAATGTGCCCTGAAGAAGAAAGAGCAGAAGCCACCACACCCCTTCTTACCCGACATGGTGGAACAAGCAGGTGGGACATCGCATCAGCTGCGATGGCTCCGTGAACATCGGTGAGCTTTGTTGATCGACTTGTTTCCCCTTCCTCTTTCACACTTATTCATTTTATTACAAGAGATGGCTTGCTGAGTAGGAAAGAGAAGAAATGACATATTCAGACATGAAAATCACATAAAGACAAGTTACCAAACAGATTATCTTTAGGTTTTATGCAGTTGGCAAAGAAGGCAATATACACCTATTTAAGAGAGATTTAGAAATCTTGGTCATTGAAATAAGACATGAAAAAGTTTAGGGAATGAACATTGGCAATGATGGTGTGAAAATCTCTTAGTTTAGACTTAATATGATTGTATACCTAGAAAACGGCAGTAGTTTACAACAAGAAAGGATCACGATGGGAATAGTGGCGATAAGAAAGGACTTCAGTAAAATAGATGGATACAAGATAAGCCGACAAAAGTCATCTGTGTTCGCTACAAACCACCACTAAGATCCAAGGGAAGCTGACAGAAAGAGAAGTCACCTTTATGATAATGGCAAAATGTATCAAATAGTCCGGTGTTAATTGGCAAGACATATGGGAGATGTCTCCAAAACCAGTGCGAAGTGACTTTTGACAGAATAAAGGGAGAACAGAAAAATTAAATAGATTTCTTCTGCTTATGGCTCAGCCCGACGAATACAGCAAAAATGTTGATACTTCCCAGATGGACTTACAATACAACACTAAACAGAATACCAACACATTTTTTTCATAGGATTTGATAAAGTCTTAATCAAATTCAAATTTAAAATAGGTAGACAGGAATATTGAGGATAATGAGAAAAGGAATTTGGGAGGGGTACTAAGGTATGAAAAGTCAAGATGTATTGTAGAGGGATGTGTGTGTGTGTGTGTGTGTGTGTGCGCAGATGTATAGGTATACATATATATGTGTGTCTCTCTATATAAATGCACATATATGTGTTTCTCTCTATATAAATGTACATATATGTGTGTGTATATATATATATGTGTTTGTGTGTATATATATGTGTGTGTGTGTGTGTGTGTGTGTGTGTGTGTGTGTGTGTGTGCACTTTAAAAAATAGAGGAAGCAATTGTGGAATAGGAGAGAGAACTCAAAAACACCATCCAATGTTTCTAAGTAACCAGTGCTTGGTAAAAACCACACATTATACCCTCTGCCCTATGAGTCCCCAGGAAAGAGATCACTATTTGATAAAAATAGGTATGGGTCCATTTCTCATGCTGTACATCACAGAAGTCCCTCTGACTGCAACCAAGTGCTAAACATATAAAATCATTGAAAAAATTGGAAACAAAAGGTATAATATACTTGCCTCAACTGTGGAGAGAAGAAATTTTATCAAATAAATAGAAATAGTTGGAGACAAAGTCAATAGATTTGATTATAAGGGGGAATGAATGTTGGTCCATTAAAAGCAAAATTAATAGAAACATTAGAAAAAATACATAAAAATATCAAATAGGAATTGATGCATTATCTATGGCCAATAATAGCCAGTCCCCAGGATAATATTCTTAAAGAATGCAAACCAAAAAAAATTAAGTAAGGAATCTATATATACTATGAAATTGGAACATGAAAAGATAACTCAAATTCCCTAGTAATCTGAGAAATAGAAATCGGAACCACCTTAATAATAATAGCTTGAATCCATTAGAATGACAAAGATAGGAATAAAGACAGGGACTGGCTGAGTGATTTTACTAGTCTGGGGAATGTTTCTGCTATTGCAGGTCATCACCCCTTGTGACTTCAGTCTTCAAGAATTGCCTGGGTCCTGGAGACGCTGTGACTTGCTCAGGGTCTCCCAGCCAGGCCACATCAGAGGCAGCTGTCTCTGGCCTCTAGGCTGGCTCTCTGGCCTGCACACCACGCTGCTTCCAGGGTGGCCCTGGGCTCTGGCAGTAGATCTGGCCTGTTCTTTGTTGCTACTTTTCAGCTGTGTTCAATTCTTCCTGACTCTCTTTGGGGTTTCCTTGGTAAAGATAATGGAGTGATTTGGCATTTCCTTCTCCAGCTCATTTTTTGTCCTTGGGGAACTGAAGGAAACAGGGTGAAGTGACTTGCCCAAAGTCACACCGTCAGTAAGTGTCTGAGACTGGACTTGAACTCAGAAAGATGGATCTTTCTGATCCCTGGCCCAGTGCTCCATCTGTCACCTGGCTACCCCTGGCCAGTTCTACCTGTGAGCAAATAGTGCAGTGCTATTAAAAATGCTAACAAATGAAAATGGTAGAGTGAGAACCAGAAGCCCACTGAGCAGGGCTCCACAAAGGAGGGGAAAACACTGAAAGAAAGAAGCAAACTGGAATCCAGTCACATGATGAAGTTCTGGAAAGACCCAGGAGAGGACTCAAGTAAAGGCTTCTTTTTGTTTTAGTTCTAATAATGCATTTAGGTCTCTCTTTTACAGGCTGGAGGTTTTAGGTGAGATTTTCCTCTTATTTAATTGATTTGATTGATTTTCTACTGTTAGAAAATTTATATTTTTAACTGATTAGCATCATCAGCATGGTCATTAAAGAGAAGACTCTAAGCTCCTTGCCAGTGCTACCAAAGCAATCTGGCCTCGGAAAGTCCTCTGGACCTTCCCGTCTTCTGGCAATGGCAGAATAAACGTGTCAGTTCCAATGCTCCCACGTCTGCTTTACCCTGGAACAGGCAAACAGCAGAAGCTCTGCTGTCCTTGTCATTCTGGCTCTGCTGTCGTAACGAAGACCTCTCTTTAGTAGAAGCATCGAGGTAGAAAGTCCTGTGGCCTCAGCTGAGCACGTCTGTGGGAAGCCCGTCGGTTCACTCAGTGAAGTGAGCTCAGGCACAAACCTCTTCGGAGAATAGGTCTGTTGGAATGGGCTCAGTCTTAAGGTTATCTATCCCCAGGAAATTCCTGTCCCAGGACACTGACAGCTGACTAGAAGCAGTGGGGCCAGATTGGCTGGCAATGATGAAATTGTCTGAGAAAGGAGTCATCCTGGGTGAAGGGGCAGATAGAGCAGAGTGACAACAGCCAGAGATGGAGTGACCTTGGGTGTGTAGCCCCTTCCTGGCCTTATAGACAAAGATCCTCACAGAGGCACCAGGTGGCAGACACAGCAGTGGGATCCATTGTCCCTGCCCTGCCACCCACGGCTATCAGGTTGAGCACAGCACAGGGCCCCAGCCTGGGCACCCACAGGAGCAGCACGACCAACCTTATAAATCTGGAGCTGAAAGGAACTGCTTGGATCCTCTAATCCAATGCCCTAATTATAAAGGTGAGGAAACTGAGACCCATGGGGGTTAGGTGACTGGCTCAAATTCACACAGGAAGAAGACTCCAGACAGGGGATTTGAATGGCGGTCCCCTTTGACCCAGGCTTCTATTTACTCTTATCACTGTGTTCTTTTTTCCAGGATGTGGTTTGTTTAGACAAGAGTAAGTTTCTCACTTGTCCAAAGGCCACAAAATACTCGGTTGGGTTTTGGAGGCTGTGTCAACCTCGCTTGGAATTTTCACTTCAGTAGCAGTCTTTTAGCAAGGCAGAGACCTGCCTCTGTTGGGAGAAAATGCTCTTACAGGGAAATCGTGGTCTAGGCAATGGAGATGCTTTTTATCATATTTCAAAGAATCAGAAGGGGAAGACAAGACAATCAATAAATGCATCAATTCTTTTACACCTCAGAAAGAAAAGGCTTGCCTTTATTCTAATCTGTTTCTGCGCACACCTACTGTGAAATCGGCCACAATACCCAGATTTAATGGAAATTTACTCACTTAAAGGATAAAGCTGTAAAGAGAACAGAGCCTTCAGCTGGGCTCCTCCCTGGCTGTCTCCTGACAAGTGGAAACACCTGTGCTGGGAAACACAGCTCAGTTTTTAACCCTTGTCATTCAGGAAGGGCGTCTAGGCATTCACCTTCCAATCTGCAAGAGGGAATCAGGGCTTCTTACATTCATCTCCTTAATCACCGCTATGTTGGAGGAATTAGCATGCCTGGGGCACAGATGACCCTTCCACCCCTACCTCTACCACCCTCTTCACTGATACTTCAGGGCATAATATTCTAAATCATTAAGAAAGTTCCTTGATGACATTCTCTGGGAAAGGGGATGCAGCTAGCCATGCAATGGTAGGAATCCCACTGAAGGGCCAGTTCTCTGTCTTTGGGTTTGAATGTGTGATTGTCCCAGTTTGATCTCTTTGGATGGTAAAGGGGAATCTCTGCTTTAGAAAGATTCTTGCTTGAACCATTTCTTCCCAGTCTATCCCAACCTTGCTTAGGCTTCTCCCATTCAGAACTTTCTCCTGCTTGCTGTGAAATCTTATTCTCTTACTCCATCTCTGGCCCAGACCCAGTCCCGAGAACACCAACTGGCCATTGTCGTTGGACCCTGTTCACTGGCCTGTCTTTTTTTCCTAACTTGGAGAGCTCTGGGGAATCAAGGCTGTGTCCTCAGGAGCCAGTTTTCTCTTTCTGACTTCCCTAATTTCATTTCCTTCCCTATCTGGAAGTGTTCCCTACAGGACTCAAACATCACCATTACTTCTTTCTGAATGCTGCCTTTTGTGGTTTTTCTGTGCTAGGGAGTAACACACAGAACCAGGACTTTCATCACCAAACCCCAAACCTTGTCACCAATGCTATATTTGATTCAATGCAATACCACAAATCCTGCTTCTTCCACACTGGATTCTGGATTTGCAGGCAGAGGGACTCCAGTTCTAATCCTGATCTGCTACAGAATGCGTCTGTCACTCTGAGCAAGAGGCTGACACTTGAAAGCATCAGTGTCCTCTTCTGTGGGACAGGGTGGTTGAATAGGAATCCTCATATCTAACCACCCACCACTGTTCTGTCCCATTGTGCCCTTCATTTCCCATTTGTAAGAAAGGGAGGTAAAACTGAGACTTGACAAATTAGGTCAAAGTGTACATCCTACTTTAAACAAATAATTGGGGAGAGAGTGGGTAGGAGAAAATCTATCCATGTCATACTAGAAACACCCATTATTTGGTCCATTCGATTTATCTTCATTTGCAAGGTCACCTATTGCTAACTAGCCCTTCCTTCCTTCCCAATCATGGAAATAAATACCAATACAGTTCTCTAAAAGTCTTCAGAATGACAGATGTAAAATACCATGTAAAGGACAGAAAGGTTAGAGGAGGGGAACAGCGAGCTCGATGTTTGATGGCATTTGGCTGATGCTCAGTGGGAAATGTGCCATCTTCTCTTCCCCAAATCATGTCAGCGGCATAATGGTCTCATCACCTTTCAGAGCTGCCTCATTTTCAGTCAAATCTTCACAAATTTTAAGAATGGGCAAAACAGGCACTTTTGGGTGTGTGTGTGTGTGTGTGAGAGTATCTGCATTTTCTCATCTGCATTCCCGGCTGTTATCTGTGTAATTACTGGCTTGGCTTCACAGGCTCACAGGAATTCTATAAAGTGGGGTTTTATTCTGGGGAATTGTGACAGTGGTGTGGATTTTGACAGACAAGCAGTGAAGTGTTTCCGATGCAGTGTGACAGCCACAGCCATGACAGTAATTGCGTCTTTTGTTGGAAAATGCCACGTAGAACATTTCAAATAGAATCCAAAGCCCAGAATGGCTATTCATTTATTTCACTTTGCAACAGAACTCTGGGATATTAGCATTCATTCTGTCTTCCTCAAGTTCATAATTGACTATTTCGACTCCTCACACTGACCGCATTAGCAGACGCAATCCGTTAACTAGACAGTCCAATCAAGTCTGTCATTTTCATCCATGGCAGATAACACTCAGGCTGGTTAGGGCACAAGAGATCAGAGCTGGTGAATGGGGATGTTATCTTTGTTCTGACTATAGGAAATTTGCTCTAAAGAAATAAAATGCCCCATAACCTCTTCAACCCTTACTTTCAGGAACTTATAGGCTGTTATTAATGACACCCATTTGCCGAAATGGAAATGTGTCCAGGAATTGATCCAAAGTCACCCCCCCCTCCGAAACTACCACTAAAGAAAAAACAAGTAAGCTGGGTTTGGGCTACCTCAGGTTACCCTGAGTTCCTTTATTAACCCTCTTTCCCATGTATTTATATGTCTTGCCAAACACTGAAGTATGATAAAAATATACCTAACTGTTGCAATGTCATCACACTCCAGTTTAGGTGGAAAGCTATATGGCACCTCTCAGTAGCAAAGCATAAAGTCCCAACATTTGTGGCTTATGTCCAGGAGTCTTCTACATCTGGGCAAAAGGAAGATCTAAGCTTCCATTTGGAAGAGCCATCAGTCTGTGGACATTTTAATTTTCTACCCCTTTAATATGCTGCTCTTTCCCAGGATAGTACCAGGAAGGTACTTGATGTCAACCTCCTGCCTCTTTAGTAGATCAGAGGTCTACTATTGGAGTATGAATAACTTATTTCTGTCTCCTTCCAGTATGGAAGGAGGTGGGTGTGGGGCTCTGGAATCAGGAAGAAATACAGATATTCTGAGGGAAGGTGTGGGAGCCTCTTTAGCCACCCAGACTACTAACTGGTTGGTCTTGTTCATGACTCCAAAGGAGCTCATGACCAAGTGCTGCAGCATAGGCATTCTACATTGGCATGGCCAAAGTTGAGCTTTTGTTTGTTTTGTAAAAAACAATATAGCAAGTCTGATTCCACACTGGAAATGTCATAATATTGCTTTTTAGAACAAACATCACATAAAAAATAAACACAGTCATACTTTGTCATTGCTTTCCTAGTCTACAATTTCAGGACATGATGTAGGAATATATAACTTGCAGATAAAATCCATTAACTGGCCATAGAAGTGAATAGTGCAATACTTTCAGCATGGAACACAGAATCTCTGAGTTAGAAGGCTTATACAGGCTTATAGGTCTGGAGATGCAAGGCATCTTAGATGCAGCTAATCCAATGTATAACAGAAAAAAATCTTTTTATACTCTCCCTGACAAATGGCTGACCAGTCTCTCCAGTGGTTTGGAACACAGGCTCCTGAGGCAGCCTGCTTCATTTTTGGATTACTCTAATTTGGGGAAAGTTTTTTATCGCCTCACATTTAATTAGTGGACAGGGTGAGAATGATCATCACACCTCACATTTGAACTTTTCCCAAGCATTGTCCCATTTCATCTTCCTAGGCACCCTATGAAGCATGTAAGTCCATTCAATAGATGAGAAAACTGATTCTCAGAGAGGCTGCAATTTAACTAAAGGGAAAAAGGTCATTAATTAAAGTAGGACTGTAATCTCCCGAACTCCACTCCACTCATGTATATTATGCCTATTTATATTTGATTAAATATAACATTTAAATTAATAGTTAGTAATCAGGCACTAATCAGAAAAATAATCCCCTATTATAAAATTTTCTCATGGGAATATATGTATTTAATCATATCAATTCAATTTACAATATGTTTCAGAGGACCCATGTAAATTAGAATTTAAGTTTAAATACGTTGATATAAGAAGAATAATGCATTAAGATCAGGGAAATATTCTCTTAAAACAAATCTGTACCACTGCACTGAGTGATAGCAGAGTGTGACAACAGACAGAGGCCGTTTGGGGTTTGTCAAGTCTAACCAAATGTGGCTGGCTGCCCAATCGAGCCCTCGGGACTCCTGAAATTGAGAGCAAAAGTCAAAGGCCTTCAGGACTAATAATTAGCATTGATACAGACGCTTTATCATTTGCAGAGTGCTTTACATATCTGAATTCATCTGATCCCCAGGTTGTCGTGATTTGTCCAGTCACATAGCAAGTAAATGTCTGAGGTTGGTTTTAGACTCCTAGCTTCCTGACTCCAAGTCCAGACTGTATCCTCTCACTGGCTCCTTGCTCAAGAACCGAGCTACAGTGTGTTGACAAAACGGATCCAAAATGGTCTAATCACATGGACTTTTTCTTTTGAGAAAAATGAGGAGTTTAAAGATAACAATTCATGACTGGGTAATTGTCATCAGAAGTTACAGAAAACAAACAAACTTGAAGGAGCTCAGACTTGTTGACACATGCAGATCCTGCTAAGAAACAGATTCTCCTCCATCTCACTGCAGTATGCAAATGGGTGTCATCTTTTGAAAAGCTAAGCAGACACCTTTGGTATATTACCCGCCCAGCAGGCATAATCTCCAGACAAAGTGGCCTGAATTCCTTCATCTTTTTGGTTCTTGGAGCTGTCCTAGGAGTGCTTTCAGTGAGACTGAAGAAAGTGAGTTTTTAGTTCAGTCCTTGGATCCCATTATAATAAACCATTGTGTCTCCCTTTGCAAAGTCCCCAGACTGTTAAACATAAAGGCCTTATAGGCCCTTACTGGCCTGTCTTAAGCCAATTTCCATCTGAGGGATATCAAACAAACATAAGATGAAAGAGAAATCAACAATAAAGTTTACGTTAATGCCTCCTAAATATCGAGGGCATGATCAAATAGCCAGAATTAGAGACCAAAAGCTCACTAGTCTTTCCAAACGAAGGGGCCAAATCTCTGTATTACTAATATAAGTCCTCAACCATTCTGAAGAACACAACTGATAAACTACATTTAAATTAAGGAATTATTTCAGATAATGCTGTCACTCATTATCTCCCAAACTTAAATTGACCCACAAAAAATTAAGATCTTGTTTCAACAAGATATCATTGAGTCTCCAAATGAAATGCCCACAACATTCAAAGCACATGGATTTAAAAATTCTTAGAATACAAAAATGTAGTGGAAGAATTCACTGAGCAGGGTGAAGTCCACACAAATCACCATCATCCTGTCTTCTATTAGCATTGTCCAAACATGTTCCATGAGTGTATACAAGATCAGTTTGAATTCCAACACTTTCATTGGTTTTTAAAAGTTAATAATGTTACTCATCTGTTCAATAGTCTGCTAAATATATTTTCTTTAAAGTAACTTAGTGAATGGACCCACAATTGCTTCTGAGTTCTGTTTAATGAAGAATGGCATGAAATACTAATAACAATATTTGATGATGATGGTGATGATGATGATGATGATGATGGATATGTTAGGAGATTTACTCACATCTTGAAGTAAAAAAAAAGTTTCCATATTTAGAGCACTTAACATCTAAGTTAAATAAAAAACATATAAGTAAATTCTGGAATAGTAGTGGGTGCCAGTGGATATAGAAAGTATTTAAATCAAAACCCACGCAGCAATAATAAAACTGAAAACTCATTGTAGACCATTTAATCTTTCCTTGGCAAAAAGGAGGAAGAGAGTGGATAGATGTTCTTATGTTAAAAACTCATAAAACACTTCTGGAATAGATACCACTTCATAGAGCCAAGGCGATGTGTCTACTAGACATATGGAATGTTACAGACATTGGTTTGTATGTTTCAATTAAGCCTGTGAAGCAGCTGAGATTCAAGAGAATAACTGGAGACCCTTTATGAGTGATTTCCCCATCAGCCCAGCCACAGACATATCAACAAAGAAGCAGAGAGCAAAGAGCTGAATCATGAAGATTCGTTTACAGAGGACCTTAGGAGAATAATATAAGAAGCTGCCAAAAATTACAGAAAGGACATTCTGAAGGAGCTCAGATTTATTGACCAAAGAAAATTTTGTCTGTTTGCAAAAATTTTGTACTTAGAAAAAGAAAAGATCAATTGGTTAAAGTAAGAATCTCGCTAGACTTTGTTTATGGATCTGGGCAGAATTTATTTATCGTGATTCTGGATCAGGTCTTCAACTGATTTTTAGACACTAAATGTGAAAATTGAGGAGTAGCTTAATTCTGGCAGGATAACACTGAAGAATGTCAAGGCTTTGAAAATCTCCACTTAACAAAAACCTTAAGAAACATTATCTATAATGAAGCAGGTGGTCAAAGTAATGCCGATGGCTCCAATGAGTTTGAAACAGAGATGAGTATATTGACTGGAATCTCATAATGCTATTTTTGATGTTTATGGCATGAATCAAATTAATAAACCCACTGTACCAAAACAGCAACTCAAAAAAGTTGGTGTATGTTAGAACCAGCATGAACAAACATGTTCTTTCATAATATTTGACAGGGAACATGAAAACGTCGAAGAGCCTACGATGAACTGGTAAAGTTTATTGCAATCCTTTTGGAATAAACATATCTCACTTCACAATGGAATGATTAAGGCTAGCAGGAGCTGTCCACTTCTTTATCTCTTTAACGTCACCAAAAGGGGTTTACCTTTAGGCAGACCCTATGAAATTACTAACATCCAAGAGTGAAGTCAAAAGGTGCTCCATTAGTGACATGCATATGAACTCAAACAACAGAATGCTGACAAAGAAACAAAACAAATGAAAAATGGTTGATCATGTACACGTGTTTAGAGAAATGGAGGCATTTATGCTAGTGTTTCATGATTAGGTCATTGCCACCAGAAATTACAGAAAGTTTCTCCAGAAGGAGCTGGGACTTACTGATCAATGTAAATGTTGCAATGAAACTGTGGAAATTCTAACACATCAGTGCAGGTTGCAAACATTTGGCATCTACTGGATTCCTAGAAGCACATGTTTTGGAGACTGGAATTTCACACCACAGTTTAATTATCTGTCATAAACCAAGGTATGAGAAAGCCCTGTATGACAAAGAAATGCCCCCATGTGCCTGGAGATGTGAGCAAATGAACCCTGCTGGACCTGGAGCAGCCTTTTGGATAGAACTCAGCACTGAGCTATAATACTTTCATTGTTTTCAGTATCCTGTTCCATCACGGGATCCAAATCATATACATTGAAAAGTTTTCAAAACGAAGAGAGCTCTTGGAAGAATTTCAGATTTTGAGGGAACAAAGTAAGGTCCATGCCATACCTGTATTGGGATGTATAAGATTGAATATTCTGTATGATGCTAGATTTGTCCCAACTGGACATATAATGAATCTTCAGAAAATGAGCTTATATTCCCATACTCTTATTTAAATATAAAGACAATCATTCCTTCTCTCATTTACAAAATAATTTGCTTACCATTGAAAATGAAAGAAACATAGAAAATAATGACCAGTCTTCAAACAATTTCTACTGTAACCTCCGCCCCCCCACCCCTGCCCCCAATATGAGAGGAATCAGATCACAGAAATAATAACCACTGCCACCACCCCAGTGACATACCTCTACTATAGGATTACGATAGGATGCCAGCACATTTTTTGCCCCTCTGCTTCATTATGGTATATAGGTTAATCCTAGATCTTCAAAAGTATCTCTTGGAACATGTAAACTCTGGCATGAGGGCGTCCTGCTCAGGCGAGTGTTAAAATATAACAATGATTAGGTAAATCTTCAGTTCACAGGAAAAAGCAATTAAAATCTTATGCAAAGGAACCAAGATCTGAGATGGAAGGAAAGCAACATCAACTTAAAAGTCAATCCAGGTTCAGACCAAGTTGTCTCATGAGGTGAATCTGAACTGATATGAGTGAGAAGGAGAGTTGGCAGGTAATGTTTCATACCTAAGGGAGGAAGAGATTTGAAAGCTCAAACTGAGGACATAGAAAGGGTTAAGTGTCTACTGCAATAGAACTTCCCCACACTCTGGACTTTTTAACATGGTGGGTCCAGTTACTTGCTCCTACAGTCATAGAGCACACCAGGCTTCATTCTCAGCAATTCTCCATTTGATAATAGGTGCATACA
Organism: Petaurus breviceps papuanus; assembly: GCF_028583685.1. Lineage (NCBI taxonomy): Eukaryota > Metazoa > Chordata > Mammalia > Diprotodontia > Petauridae > Petaurus > Petaurus breviceps. The sequence continues at coordinate 8,717,029 of NW_027185872.1, read as the reverse complement.
CCTTCACCCCAACCTGAGAAGCCCCAGACTGTGAATCCAGGACTTTAATGAAAACTCTCTTCTCCTTGAGGGATATGCTTGTTGTGGGTTAGCTTTTGTGTCTTCTCTTTGGAGCAGTCTGGTTATTGCTGTGAGTCAAGGATAGCCAGAACAATAAAGTCTTCCACCTCATGCATCATTAAAGGTGCTGGGCAAGGACCCAGAGGTTGTGTGGTTCATCACTGAGATAAGATCATTTTAGTGAGGGCCAGTTTGACGGGGGTAGGAAATGCTGAGGGCAATTCTCTGGGTTGGGCTCCAGCCTCAGTGCAGGGAATGGCACAGCAGCCTCCTAGCTTGTGACTAGTTGGGGGAAGCTTGTTCAGTGCCCAGTCACAGGATGTCTCTGCTTAGTTGCTTCCTGGGAGTGAAATAACCTGCACTTTTCTCTTTGCACGGCTACTTTGTTGTTTGTAGGGCATGCCACATGTCAATATGGGTGGTTGGCAGATCTCTCAGGTAGTAACTGACTGAGGGAAGTGGCAGGATGTGATTATATTGAAGTCAAATTTGAATCTTTATGCTTTCTTTTTTCTTTTCTCTTTTTTTTTGCTTTTTGAGGGGGGAGGGCAGGGCAGTTGGGGTTAAGTGACTTGCCCAAGGTCACATGGCTAGTAAGGGTTAAGTGTCTGGGGCTGGATTTGAACTCAGGTCCTCCTGACTGCGGGCCAGTGCTCTATTCACTGAGCCTCCTGGCCACCCCATCTTTCTGCTTTCCTGAAGGGCTTTTGGAGTATCATTCTGTTATCATACCTATTAAGGTAGATCTGCCTTGGAAATACATAGACTGAGCCTCATTAACTTCCTTTCATCCCTTGGATTCCCTTCCCTCATTGGTGACCCATGGGGCCGGACTGCCTCAGAGCTGGAGCTTGAACAAGGCCCCTCAAAGGGCCTGGACTAGGGAACACAGGCACAGAACCCCAGAAGTCCTTGCTTGTGCTAGACATCACCTTGTTGGAACGGAAGGCAAGGCTTTACTGAATCCTTTGCATTCCTTCTGATCTCTCCTTTCTCAGGGATGTAGAGGGAGTGTAATGATTGGAATGTTTCACAGAAATACCAGGCTGGTTCCTTTAGAAGGTGTCACTTTGCTCGATCAGTGCTTGGAACATGTCTTGGAATTTCCTTCAGAACCAATGGAACAGCTAGAGAAGAAAGGCAGCCTCGTTACATGTCATTGCTGGATATCCTCCTTGACTCATCTCTCTCCCTTTATCCCCTTCCTGGTTGAAGGAGGATCGCCTCAGGATCCCAGGAGAGAAGTTGTTTGGACCGTGCTCATACTCAGGTTTAGAGCAAGACAGAATGGGGTAGTATGTGTACATTGTGGCTGATTATCCAGATTAACTGTCCTTTAGACCTCTGAAGGACAGATACCATTTAGTTCAATAACTAGATGTATTTGGGTTGGCATCATAAAGGAGAATCACTGGAAGTGGAATCCTAGGAAAGTAAGGGCTGTTTGAACTGTATAAATTCCTTCCACTCTCTAAAATACAGAGAGAGTAATGGTAGTAGAAACTGAAAACTTAAAAGAATCTTAGAATCATTTTTTCCAATCATCTCATTATACAGATGATGAAATAGACTTGAGAAATGAAGTGACTTATTCAAGGTTATCCAGGGAACAGAATTGGACTTGAACCTGAAACCTTAGATTCCAAGTCCTGGGGTTCATCTCTGCTCTCCTGACTTTGCCGAGCGTCTCCTGATCATCCTGCTTTCGTGGCTTCAGAGACTGGAGAGACAGCCCTTCCTGGATGTGTCTCGGTGTTCCCTCCCAGGTCCCCTGCTCACTACACAAACTCTCATGCTATTATTTATTCTGCCTTTTCAATATATGTGTTAGTTCTCTTGACAAACTCCTAACTCCCCATTTTGATGCAAGTTAGCATAAATAATAAATGACCATTTTAATACAAATATATGAATTTGAATGAGTACTTTTAGGGAATGGCCATAGCCCATATTTTCTCTGACATTCTGCAAATGCATAAGAAACCAATGCTTTCATGTGAAGCTGCTTATCTTTCTATTTATATGGTTGGTTTTTGGAAGGGAGTGGGCCAGGATATTGAATCCGTATGAAATCATCACATTTCCCAAGATGTCACCATGAAATTGGCACTTTCCCCTGAAAATTTCCATGAAATTACAAAAATTATTGCCTCTTTGTCTTTGTCTGTCTTACTTGAAAGGATGTGAGTGACAGAGCTCTCCTCTGTATCTTACTGGCCTAGACAATTATCCATGCATGTATTAATTAAGCATCTTGCTTAAAAGGGCCTATGGATGGTCAGAGAAAAGCAGGCAGGATGGTGAGTCCAGGGGCAGGTCAACCCTTGGGAGCAGAAGAGCCCATTTCCACAAGGCAATGTCTATTCATGGCAGTCTACCTGGTTGGTGGTGCCCTACCGTGCTGCCTGTTTGCCACTGGCATAAGCAGTACTGATCACACTTGCCAGGTCACTCATGTGGCTCTCCGTACTGTCACTCAGTGTGTGACCTTAGTGCCACAGGTAACCGTATGACCTCAATGACCCATGGATATTTGGGACCCCATCTCTACTCTCTGCATCATAGCTCCCTTCCAAAAGTGGAAACTTAGCCATATGATACCGGGAGACCAGTGTGCTATTAGCTTCCCTTACAAGCTCCTGATTCACAAAGCTGGAAGAAGGATGTTTATAGGTAAAGAGAAATAGACAAGAATCAGGAATAGAGCCCCAGGGCATTGAGAATACCCACCATTAGCACCATTAGGAAATACAGAGAGTAGCAATTCCTAAAACTCCTACCGTGGTACAGCTTCCTTCAGGTACTGCCTCTAGGAAGGGGTCTTAAGACCCCCTGGCCGCTGCTCATCCTCATTTCGCTCTTCCTCCTTCTGTGGATCATCTTCGGAGCCAGTGCCCACCTGGTTTTCCATAGTTGTGAGAACTGCTTGTGACTGACTGCTCCCTGACACAGGCTCCAGCCTGCTGCACCTGGTTCTTGTTCTGTCTAAGACCTTTCTCTTTCTCAGTGGGCTCAGCCTCCAGACCGCTGGGTCTGCTCTTCTTAGCACCCACAAAAATGGCTTTAGGTAGTTCCTGATTCAGGGAATAGTTCTCCAGAGTGCAGGCAATGGAGAAGTCCTGCATAGGATTCCGGCCAATGAGGACTCCTACTGCTGCAAGCAGCGACGTGGAACAGGGGACTCCCCAAGACCGTCTTTTGCCTTTGTTTTTACCCCCAGCACTTGGCACAGTGCCTTACATGTAGTGGGTACTTAAGAAGTTCTCATTGATAAGGAAGTTTTCCCTTTTTACTTTGGTTGCCATGACCTCTAACCGCACACATATTCTCCCAGGGATAAGCAATAAACCTCCCTTAAAATCTTATCAGTAGATTCTGAAATAGCCTATTGCCTCAGGGTGAATTTCATATCAGGTTCTGTTCTATGTTCCCCGGTGGTAGATCTTCTCCCCATGATGCCCCTTGCTTGTATCTAGTGACCTGGCACAGCCCCTGACGCCCCCTCACTTGTCAATCATCTGTGTTCACTGGAGCTGCTAAAGCCCTCTTGATGGGGTTATTTAAGTTATGCCGGGGTGTAATGGCAACGTCATTGAATTTGAAGATCCCTTTGTGTTGGCAAAAGTAGCAGGTACTTAGCACTTAGTAAATGATCAAGCCTCTGTTGGGGAAACAGAAGCTATGAGCTCCTGTCTGCTGTTACTGATATAACAGGAAGGGGTTGGCTGAAACAGGAAAAGCCCCAGAGAGGCACAGGCAGAATTTCTTGGGACCAGGATCTGGAGGAAGAGCAGCTACAGAAGAGAGAATGGAGAACTGAGCCAGAATACCCTGAGAACTTGTGGTGGCGGCACTTCTTCTGAACAGGATCCCAGAGCCCAGAGCCCAGGAGCCCAGAGCCCAGGAGCCCAGAGCCAGGGGCCAGGAGCCCAGGTGACTGAGGAAGCATGACCAGGATGCAGGGGCTTTGTCTGTGGCTTGGTTGAGCCTTGAATTCCCTGGAGCAGAAATGGTGAAGGAGCTGACATGGACCCAGACCCTGTGAATGCCAGTGTGGAGCAGGACCTGCCCAGAGAGCTGGTCAAGGAACTGGGAGCTGTCTGCCAGTGAACCCAGGTGACAGTCTGGTGAATCCAGGTAGAATCTGGGACCATGGAAGGGGATCCAGGGAATATGAGAACTGGCCCCAAGTCAAGATGGAAAGACCTCTCCTTGGGTACTGAGTGATTATGGAATTATAGTTTACTAGTTACCGAAGGGGTGGAGGGTTTGTGTATGATACGTAGCAATTGATTGATAAGTGACTGATTGAGTTAACTTAGTTGCCCCATGAGTGGAAGACTTTGACTCTTGTACTTTGACATGATTGTTCTTTGTTCTAAATATTGTGACCACTTTGGTGAAAACTATGTGGCCGTTTGAATGATAAGCTGTTGTGAAGACTATATTGTGATTTTCTGTGATAAGGTGTAATATTGTGAATGCTGTACCTTGATTTTCTTTGAATGCTTTGCTTTGATTTGTTATGGAATGAATAGAGTGATCACTATACTATGTAATCAGAGCCTGAAAAGCTGTTCACAGCAGCAGTCCTCTGGAAAGCTGCTTGTGCATGACATCATTACACTGGGCTGTTTCTTACAACTTCTAGGTTTGGGTGATAGGCCTGGGGGAAGGTGTGTCCAAAAGGCTTTGCCAATCTTATAAAGAGGAGCCTATTTTGTAGTGACCACTGTACTTGGATGTGTCATCTACTATGCATTTTTCTTTACTCCACCATCTTCCCACTCACCCAAACTTTACAGCTTCAGCATCATCCTTGACTTAGCACTCTCCTTCATCACACATGGTCAATCAGTTGTCGAATCTTGATCAGTTCTTGTGCATGTTCCCTTCTGTTCCCTCACACAGCCAGTACCCTTGCTCATGCCCTCATCCCCTTTCCCCTGCTCTATTACAATAGCCTTTTAATTGATATCTCTGAGTCAAGTCTCTCCCCACTCTAAGCTATCCTCCTTTCAACTGACAAAATGATTTTCCTAAAGTAGGAGTCTATGTCATCCCCCTACTCAAGCTCTAGGAGCTCCCTATTACTTTGAGAGTCCGACTGACAATTCTTGGCTCCCAACAACCAGGCACCTTCTGAACTTTCCGGCCCTCTCATAAGTTAGTCTTCTTCACTCTGTGACCCAAGAAGCCATTCCCCATCCTCAAAAGAGCGTCTTCCATCTCCAGAGATTTGTGCTGCTTGTCTCCCATATCTGCAATGCTGTCTCCTTATCTTTGCCTTTTAGCATTTCTGACTGTGTTAAGAGCTTGGCTCAAGCACTGCTTTATGCAGGAGGTCTTCCTCATCCCCTAGTCAACGGAGCCTTTCCTTTCAGGATATCTCCCTTCTGCTCCATCTCTATGCAACACGCACCTCTTCATGTAGACGCGATCTCTTCCAGCACAATGTAACATTCTTGAAGGCAGGGGCTGTTTTCGGGTTTTGATTTTCTTGTATCCCCCTGGTGTCTAGTAAATGGCATTTATTACCTGATGGAATAATAATTCCTGTTGCAATAGATATTCCTTCATTTGGACTGCTCATCCCGGAAGGAGAGAATTGAGGTAGCATGGGTGAAATGTGAGATGCCCGAGTTTAGGGAAATTACCCTGAATGTTCACATGGCTATTTGTGCCCAGCCTGTACTAGAGCATTCCGAGCTTGTGCTGGTCTGATCAGCTACAGTTGGACACACTGCACCTTGACTCTAGCACAGTGATGGCCTTTAGGTCCTCTTCGGGAACAAAGGACAGCAACCGATCATCCCCAAGGTGCAGCAGTCCCAAGGCCAGTTTCAAATCATTCCATCCCTCTAAAAAAGAAGAATGGATCAGAGATTGTGAGCTACAAGCCAACTTGGAGTTCATTAAGTCCCTCCCTCATATCTCTGCATCATTTTTATAGATAAGAAAACTGAGACAAAGAGGTTAAGTTACATGCCTGCGGTTACATAGCTGCTAAGTGTCTGAGGCAGGTTTTGAACTCAGATCTTCCCGAGTTCAAGGCCAGGCTTTTATCCACCATGCCACCTAACACCTAAGCTATCTTTTCATTTCATCATCTCTGAGAGATAAAATGGTAATAGTCTCTTAAAATACTAAGTCCCTGAAGATAATGGAGATTGTACAATCCACATCTCTCATCATAGGATCTTTTTCTCCTACTCTGTGGCATCATTGTTTAGTGGAAGCCCCTTCCAAAAATGAATTAAGATTTCTCCCATTCACTCCCCCCTCCTCTTTTCCCCCTTGCCCATTTTTCCATATTCCCTTATTCCTGTATGAGGACCTTCATTCCTCAGAGATTACAAGAATTATTTTCCCTTAATTATTTTCCATTGACTTGAATGCACTATCATCTCCCTCTTCTTTTCCTCATTTTTCTTTGAGGCAATTGGGATTGTGACTTGTCCAGGGTCATACATCTAGTAGACTTCAGAGTTCCAATTTGAGCTCAAGTCCTCCTGACTCCAAGGCCAGTACTAGATACACTGCCACTTAGTTGCCTTCACTCTAACTTCTCCCATCCCTTTTTATGTCCCCCCCCCCCAATTTCATTTTAGTTCCACAAAACAAAAAACCAGAACATCGATTCTCCTGAAGGCGGGATGTGTAAAGCTCAGTCCACAGGGTTTCAGGCGAGCTCCCCCACTGCCACTGAAGGCCCTTAGCCTGCAGATCATTTAAACAAGTTCCCACACCTCAGAATGAATACCAGAAAGCCAAAGGCAATGAATCAAGACCTGAAGAGGCAGGAGACTGTGGATCCCAAGAGAGTGTGGAAACATGGGGAGATTGTGATTTCCCTTTGGGTTTCCCTTTGTTCCCTTGTGGATTTTTAGAAAGAAAGCTCTTACAGGATCCTCTGTTGTGCTGTTGTTTTTTTAAACTGAGATGGGATATTTGGTTTCTTTCCAATTTTTTTCTTCTTTTACAAATTTTTTATGGGACATTTCACTTCATTGCTTTAAAAATATATATATATTTATTTTTTGTTTTTCAACACCACTTCCATAAGATTTAAAGTTTTAATTCCTCCCTTCCTCTCCCTTTCCTAAGATGGTATGCAATGTGACATAGGGTATGCATGTACAATCATGTTAAACATATTTCCACATTTGTCATGTTGTGAAAGAAGAATCAGAACAAATGGGAGAAACCATGAGAAAGAAAGAAAACACCAACAAAAAGAGAAAATGGCCTGCTCTGACCTGCATGCAGACTCCATAGTTCTGTATCTGAATGTGGATGCCATTTTTTGTCATGAGGCTTTTGGAGTTGTCTTAGATCCTCGTGTTTTTGAGAAGAGCGAAGTCTATCAAAGTCGGTCATCACACAATGCTGCTGTTACTGTGCAATGTTCTCCTGGTTCTGCTCACCGCTCCCCTCTCTCAGCATCAGCTCATAGAAGTCTTTCCAGGTTTTTCTGACTTCTGCCTGCTCAGCATTTCTTATAGCACAAGAGTGTGTCATTACATTCATAGACCACAACTTGTTCAGCCATGCCCCAACGAGTGGGCATCCTCCTAATTTCCACTTCTTGGCTGCCACAAACAGAGCTCCTAGAAATCCTTCTGTACATATGGGTCCTTTTCCCATCTGTATGATCTCTTCTGGATACAGACCTCATGTCATTGCTGGGTCAAAGGGTATGCAGCATGCTCCATTTCTTTTGCATTCCATTATTACTCTGTTTGCCTTCCTTTCATACCTGTTGTCTAGAGGGATTCGTAGCAAATAATTTGCTCTAAGTCTGTTTTTCTTTGAAGAAACTCTTCCATTGTCTCTTTTAATTGACTAGCCATCTTTTTCCATGATTAAACTTGTTTAAGTTCGTTAGCAGTGGATATTACCCTGGGATGCATCTTAAACTGCTTTGCTTTTTGGAACACCATTTCATTCGTTAGTTTCTGGTGGCTATAGGATAGTACTATTTTATTTGAATTTCCCTTCCTCCTTATTTGACCATCTACTGATCACTTGTAGAATTAGTTTTATTTTTTTGTCATTGAAATTATTAAACTTAACTACTATACAGTCTTAGAGTTTGCAGTATACCCCCAGCCCCATCTCTGCATCCAATCTTTGGATTTTTAAAATTGGCGTTTTGTATCTACATTCACAGGGTCTGGACAGATTTATTGTGTTATTTCATTTTGTTTTATTTTTTGCATTATTCTATTTGTCTTTTTTTTGGCCTTGAGTTCTTTTTGTCTTGAGTTCTTCTGGGAAATCTGTCCTTAACTTGTCTTTATATACCCCATCTTGACATCAATTATTTGCTCATATAAAGATTAAAACTTTTCTTTTAATATCATTGCCTTTTGCTTTTCTTCATACAGGTTTACATTGACTTCTGTGTATCTACATTCCAAAATAGTTTTTAAAAATTATTTATTTGGTGAGACTTGCTACCATGGGTTCAAGGATTTTTAAAAAAAATGTTATTATGAATTATCTCTGCTGTATAGGTCATACTTTATCTTTTCACTCTTTCTTGAACTATTTAGGAACATCTTTCCATGTTTCCATGGTCTCTTGGGAATGCATTGAGCCCTCTGCCTCTTCAGGTGTTGATTAATTTTCTTTTGTCTCACTGTATTTATTGAGATGTTTTGACTTTTTATTAGATGATTGGGAACCTATTTTCCCTTCAGTTATAAATATTTTCCCTGACAGGTTTATTTGCTTTTGCTCAATGCATTTTTAAATGATATTTAAGTATTTTCATTCTTTTGAGACTTTGCTAAGTTCCATCATTTTTCTCCCTTCCATTCTTTCATAACTCCCTTTCTGACTCTTCCTTCCTTCTGGGATCTTCCTCAAAAGACTGGACCTTAAAGCTTTCTCAGCCTCCTCCCAGACAAAATTGACCTCAGCTTGATGCAAGTCTCCCTTCCTCTAGTTTTTATGTAGCCTCATGCTCCCCCCCCCCCCAAACACATACTCACAACAAGCTGGCCCCTTGCCTTAGTTTCCTCTGTTAATTCTCTGGCTAAGCACTGATGCAATGGATTAGGGACATAGCGGCTCTAGGCATGACAGGCTTCTGTTTTCCCTTATTTCTTCCTCAGTTTCATAGGGTAAGAGGGAAAGAGTGGTTACCTCAGAATGATAGGAAGAAGACTTGGATATTAGGGGTATGTGTGTTGGGGGGTTAATTGGAGGAGACTGCAGCAACTGCTGAAAGGAAATTATGGACTGGATGCCACAGGCCAAGCTTTTGGGTCTGATTTGCTTCTCTACCAGAGGGTAGGGGCTAGTGAGGAGGGACACTGAGTGAGTGTTCCAGGGTCGAGGAATCGATTTTCTTTGTCATTAGTTAGTTATTGATATAGTGGAAGCAGCTGTGATCACTTGGCCTCTTCTTATTTCATAGAGGACCAGAGGAAAATAGTAGAAAATATCAGGAAACAATTGTGTTCCCCATGTGGTGGTTTGCATGACCCAGAATCCCAGTCAGAGGAGCACTTAGCAAGGCAGTGACTTTGAAATTGAGACGATCCTGAATCTGTCCCGGGATAGAGGTCTCCCCTAGGGCATATGGACATGCCCAGCATGGCATGCCCACATCAAGGAAGGTTCCCTGCTCTAAGAGCAAAGCAGAATCACAGTAGCTTAAAAGAAAGGCAAAATATGCAAATTCTGAGATGTCTCTACTAGAAACACTCATATGAACGGTTTGTGCCCACTCTGTGAAAGGGCCTTGTGAGTTCACATTGGTCTGATCCGCCAGTCAGGAGCTCTGCACCTTGGCCCCAACATAGTGACGTCATGTTGGCCCTCTTCGGCCATGAAGGACGGATCGAAGAGAGTGGGTGAGCTCTGAGAGTGAACTCAGGACACATCTGCCCGGGTTTCTTCACCATAAGGCATCAGAGCAGGACTTTTGCAAATGATTTTGCATGATACCCTCCCCCAGGTCAGTGCTCCTTTATTAAATACAAATTTCCTTACAAATCCTAACTGGTTGATGTGTGGTTCTAGAGCAGATTAGAGGACAAACATGAAGGTTAATGGCTTTTCTTGTTTGTGGCATCAAGCAGTTTGGGGTTGAGTTGGACACAGAAGCAGGCTTCTTTCTTTCCACAGAAATTTCTGGAGGAAGAGCCAACTCATTCTTCACTGGCTTTCCTTTCCCTTGGCATTCTTTGCTCTGTCACTGAATTCTGTCCAGAATCTGTCTCTGTCATCTGTGCAAGTGACTGGTACCTGGTGGGGAATAGGAAAATGAGGGGAAGGTCGAGAGAGGTTTTCCGGTTATTTGGGAGTCGATGAATAGGAGAGCGGAGGGGCTGCTTCTGCCTACAGAATCAGAAGATTTGACTTGATCTTGAAGGCCCATTGCAATTCTGATTTTCTGTAATCATGACTTCCTAAGATCTTTCTGTGAATCTGGAACTTGAAAAAATTTTTCAGAGATTGGAAAAATTCAAGAATTCCCCTAGAATCCACCATTTGGGTCGTAAATCTTGTAACTATAACCTCCATTATTCAGTGTTATAATAGGGGAACCTTTGTGGGGGTTATAACAGAGCTTGGTTTAGTGGAGTGTAGGAAGACCTGAGTGTGTGTGTATGTGTGTGAATGTGTATGTGCATGTGTGCTTATGTGTGTGCATGTGTGTCTGTGTGTACATCTGTGTTTGTGTGTGCATGTGTATGTGTATATGTGCATGTGTGTGCATACATCTGTGTGTGCATGTGTATGTGTGTCTATTGTGTATGCGTATCTGTGTTTGTATATGTGTGTATCTATGTGTATGTATGTGTGTATGTGCATGTGTGTGTGTGTACCACCTCTGCCACTCACTGTCCATGTGACCTTAGGCAATTTACTTCACATTTCTGAACCTTGGCATCTTTGTTTGTAAAGTGAGGATAAAATAAATTTAAATCCCAACCTCAAAGGATTGTTCTGATATCTGAATGAAAAATATGCTGAAATAAGTAGCCAGACTCCAGCTTGTCTTTCCAGACTACTTTCCCATCATTTCTACACAAATCCTTTGTTCCATTGACACTGGCTTGCGTGCTGTCATCCCTACCAGCATTCCATGTCCTGATTTTTGACATTGGCATGAACCATTCCCTGTGCCTGGAAGGATCTCCCTTCAATTGCTTGGCAACTGTAGCTCCTTTATAGCTTCAGCTCATCTCACTTCCTTTGAAGACATTTCCTGATTCCTCTAGGTGTTTAAATAACTTTAAAAATAAATGGTTAGTAGTAAATGACCATAATAATTTAGCATTTGATAAACCCAAAGATCCAAACTTTTTGGAAAACAAAGCTCATTATTCATCAAAAACTGCTGGGAAAATGAGAATAGTATGGCAGAAACTAGGTATAGACCAACATTTCATACTGAATACCAAGATAAGGTGAAAATGGACACAAGATTTAGACATAAAGGGTGATACCATAAGCAAATTAGGAGCACGTGGAATAGCTTAACTGTCAAATCTATGGAGAAGGTAAGAATTTAAGATGGAACAATATATACAGAGCATTGCAAAATGTAAAATGGGTAATTTTGATTATATAAAATTAAAAAGTTTTTGCAGAAACAAAACTGATGCAACCAAAATTAGGAAGAAAGCAGAAAACTTGGAAACAATTTTCACACTAAATATCTCTGATAAAGGCCTTCTTTCTCAAATACATAGAGAACTAAATAAAATTTATAAAAAAATACAAGACATTCCCCAATTCATAGTCAAAGAATATAAACAGGCAGTTTCTGGACAAATCAAAGCTATTTCTAGTCATGAAACAATGCTTTAAATCTCTATTGATTCAAGAAAAGCAAATTAAAACAACTTTGCTGTAGCACCTCACAGTCATCAGATCAGATGATATGATGGAAAAGGAAAATGGTAAATGTTGGAGAGGATCTAGGAAAACTGGGACAGTAATGCACTGTTGGTGGAGTTGTGAACTGACTCAACCATTCTGGAGAGCAATTAGGAGCAATGCTCAAAGACCTATGAAACTGGGCATACCATTTGGTTCAGCAATTCTAATGCTAGGTCTGTATCCCAAAGATATTTAAAAATGGAAAAAAAAATACCCCTATTTGTATAAAAAATATTTATAGTAACTCTTTTTGTGGTGGCTAAGAATTGGAAATTGAGGGGGATGCCCATCAGTTGAAGAATGGCTCAACCACTTGTGGTATAGGATTGTCCTGGAATCCTAGTAAGCAGGATGGTTTCAGGTGGAAAGACTTACCTGAACTGATACAGGGTGAAGTAAGCAGAGCCAGAGCAGCATAAATGCTACAAGCAATGCTGTTCAATGCACAGCTGTGAAGGAGTGAGCTCCTTGCAGCAATACAATGATCTAAGATGATCCCAAAGCATCTATGATGAAAAATGCTGACTGTTTCCAGAGAAAGAACTGATGGTGTTTGACTACAGAATGAATACTATCTGACACTTTCTTTTTTGGCTCAAGTTTTCTCCTACAAAATGTGTAACAGGTAAATGTTTTATGTAATTGCATACATATAACCTATATCAGATTTCTTGCTGTATCAGGGAAGAGGAAGGGGAAGGAGAAAGGGATAGAATTTGGAACTCAAAAATAAAAAAAAAACCGTGAATATTAAAATAGTTTTTACATGTAATTGGGTAAAATAAAATATTGTTAAAATAAATGGTCAGATTTATTTGATATATATTTTGAATTTTTCCAGAGAGTATAAGCTCCTTGAGGGCAGGAGCTGTTTTGTGTCTCCCTTACCTGGCACAGAGCCTGATACATGTAGATACTTTATAAATGCTTATTGGGTTTAATTGACCACGCTTTGGGTAGACATGTATATATATATATATATATATATATATACATGCACTTTTCATATATACATGTATATTTACATATATATGGGTGTTTGAATGTGTATGTGTGATAAAGAATGCATATATATTTGAAAATAATATATACACACACACACACACACACATATATATATATATATATATAATGTATCCAAAATCCATTATAGGTGTGTGTGTGTGTGTGTGTGTGTGTGTGTGAGTGAGTGTGTGCACTGAATTTTCTAAATGTGGAGACTTGGTCTTAGTTGGAGGGGACACTGGGGAAAGGCTCATGGAGCTCTGTTCTTGATCGGAGACTGGGGAACAAGGTGGGCTGTGGCCCCAGGCCCACTATCACTGATGCTGATGGGGGTGAAGGTGGGGATGTGGCAAAAAGCCAACTCTTTTTACTTTCAAGCTCATTTACTTGGGGGCTTTCAGCATCACGTGAGCTTGCAGGGATCAGGGATAGATGATTGATGTGGAGAGGGTCAGGACATCCTAGCTAGCCCAGAACAGCCACCCAAGCTTTTAACCATTGTTTGTGGTACCTACAGAATGGTGCATTTCAGGAAGTGGAGGCATAAGGGTCAGAGTGATGGAGAAAATCATCAGGGCAGATTCCCTTAGGGGTCGCATCATCTACCACAGACCAGGGAGGCTGGCTGGGGTGGGGGGGTGGGGGGCGGGGCACCCACAGAGCCCAAAAACACATTTGCCAGTGATTTTTAAGCCAGTCACATATTAACAACTCTTGCAAAGAAATGCAAAGGAGATGCGTATGCAGAAGTGTGATCAAAGGACAATCAGACTTTTGTGTGCCTTGAAAAGCTGGGAGCATCTCTCCTCTCCCTGAATTTGGGCTCAGATGTTTTCATCTTGTGCAAAACTGCCGACATCTTTCTTGCTCCTGTAAGGTTTGGCTGCAGCCCCACTTGCAGGAGGGAGCAGATGAAAGCAGTTTCCTTGCACAATGAAAATATTGTGGCATTGACATGCTAATGCAGACCCAACCCCAAAGGGGGCTGGAGTGTGGATTTGTGCTCATTTACATCTCAACTGTGCACTGGGGATGTTAGGAGGAAGCCGGAGCTGGAGAGAGGATCCTTCCCAGGCCCGCTCACCTGCCAGGCTCATTTTCATGACAATTGCTGTCTGGCTTCCTGGAGGAGGGCCATTATTCTGGGGGGGGGGAGAGGGAGGGGAGACAAGGGAAGTGAAAGGCAGGCCTTTGCAGTTAAACAGGTTGTTTTTCACAGAGCTATTAAGAAGAGATTGACAAATTGGGTCACTGATCTCCTCTTCACTCAGACTGATCTAGGATGAGGGAATGAGTTCGCCCCACTGTTAGTCTGGCACTGGAACTTGTCAGACAGACTTCTCTGACAATTTCAGTGACTGCTCAAAGCCAAGGCCAGGCCTCTGGTCGGAGCCTTCCCTACTGACCTGCCTGAAGGAGGAGAGGATGGAGCTGCCAAGATCTTGGCTCCCAATGTCCTTACTTCTCTGCCCTGTCAACCCCCCCCCCCCCCCCAGTTCAATGTAGTTTGTCTTCAAGGCGGCTTTGCAAGGATCTGAGGAGGACAAGGAAAGGGCAGGAGAAGGATCCTCTGAAGGCCTCGAGGCAGCTTGAGCTGGGGAAGAGTCCAGGGAGCCGGGTTCTGTCCACTGGGGTCTGGAGAGCTCCAGGGCTTGGTGCAGCACCTTCGGGTGGCTGGTGCATCCTGGAAGCCACAGCAGTGGGACGCTGTGAAGCTTTAGAAGGAGTTCCATGAAAGTGGGATCGGTTGACTTGGTCTTGTTCTTTGTGAGCACGAAGGACTGGACAGGGGTGGGGTGAGTTGCGAGGAAGGAAATTTAGGCCTGATATCAGGAAAAACTTCCTAAGAATTCAGGTGTCTTCAAAGTGGGAGTTAGAGGGCTCACCTTCCTGCTTGGCCTTCAAGCAGATACTGGATGTTTGTTTATGGAGGCAAGGAGTCTTGCTTAGGTTTGGGTTGGCATTTGTTAAGGCCTGACTGTGCCAGACATTGTTCTAAGTACTGGTACTGCACATTTTAAAAATTCAGTCCCAGTCCTCAAGGAACTCACATTCTAATGGGAGAAAGATAACATATCAAAGAGAGATGTAAAGTGAGTCAGGGGATGAAGACAAGGTAGAAAACTCTGGGGTACCTGGGAGAGAAGTGAGAATGAATGGTCTTGGAACTTTACAAAATTGTGTTCCTAGGAAGGGTCCAGGGGTGGGATCTCTGGCTTCTGGTGTGGAAATGGGAAAGTCTCAGGGTCAGGACTGGGGCTAGAAGAATGATTCCTAAACTTCTGACAGCTATTTAAATGCTCAAAGGATAGCTTCTTGAATCAGCCAATCAGCTATTGTTTTCTTGACCCAGTCATGGGTC
Organism: Petaurus breviceps papuanus; assembly: GCF_028583685.1. NCBI lineage: Eukaryota > Metazoa > Chordata > Mammalia > Diprotodontia > Petauridae > Petaurus > Petaurus breviceps. The sequence goes on along the minus strand of NW_027185872.1, from coordinate 8,701,698 downwards.
ATACCTCATAAAGAGATCACCAGGTATGGCATATCTTGTCCACACATTTAAAGCTGATTATATAAATTGCGGTAGCAGTTTGGACTGACCCTCCTCCTATGGTATATAGATTTGTGCATCTCAGACTTATTGAGTGCCCTGACGGGTCAGGGATTGAAGAGTTCAACACAGGGCACATCAGGACACTCCTTCCTGAGCAAAGAATTCTACCTTGTCCATTATTGTGAAGCTCAAGAGCTTTGGGGTTGGGTTTTCTGTTGGACAAGACCAGGGGCTGAATAATCTGAGAGTACTGGTGCTCCAACAGACTGGGGACTCAGGCAGCAGCTGGTGAGTTCTAGCGGGGCTGGGGGGTAGAGCAGCATCTCCTCCTTCCCGCTGGCCCTACCTGGGCACATAGGAATGAGGATAATGATGGTGATGGTGACGATGAAACATCATGTGAAATATGCACATATTGGGGTCGGGGATGGGGTCGCACTTGGCATGCTTCGTGCTTGGGAGCTGACAACCTGAAAGACGCAGCGAGTTCCAGACACACCAGGATTCTGTGCACAGAACAATAGCCCTGCAGCCTCTAGAATGTGTGAAGAGACTTTTGCCTCCATCCTCTTCGCGTACCGTCTTCCAGCACCCCTGTGAGCTCAGCACTGCAGATGCTGATGTGCCCATTTTAGAGGTGAAGAAATTGAAGGTCAGAGGAGGTCCTGTTGCTTGCAGGTGTTAGCCCCAGGACTCGAACTATGCTCTTTGTCACTCCAGGATCAGCACATGACAGAGTCCAGTGGGCCTCTGTCAGTGGGCGAAGCTTAGAGCACTTGTTGTCCGTTATTGATGCTTAATTTTGTTAAACAGTAGTGAATGGCAGAGTGGTGGAGGGCCTCAGGCAGTCCCCTCATGTTAGACAGGAAGAATCTGCTTCCCAGAAAGAGTAAATGACACATCCAAGGTCACCTGGCCTGGACAGAAACTCATGCCGCCTTGCTCCTCCTGAGCTCATGCCACACTTCCTTCTGGTGGCCTCTGATGGTCCAGGCCATCCCTCAGGCCTTGCCAAGCTCTTTCTACATAGAAGTCTTTGACTTGGACAGACTAACAGGGTTGTGAATGGGTGGGGTGTGAGGGGCCTCCTCTTAGTATTCATGCAATACCACAATTTGCAAACTGCTTCACAGAGACAGTGTGGCATAGAGGGCCTCAGGCTGTCCTGCACCAGGGTGACCTGTGCTCCAGTCCTGCCCCAGTCTTGTCGGGTGACCCCAGTCAGGTCTTCTCACCTCTCTCTGCCCGCCTGGACAAGTCTCTCAGTACTCAGAGGTGCTTGTGTCTGGGGACAGGCCGTGGGATGGCCACAAGGGACTTGTGGGTTTTGTCAATCAAACACTAAAGTGCCATCTCTCTTCTCTCATTCAAGCTTTGCAGCTGCCCCATGAGGTGGACGCAGGGAATGTTTGCCTACGGACATACAGATCAGGCCATGGCAGGAGTCTCAAGGGTCAAAAACCCAAGTCTTTTGGACTTCCAGCATCAAAGAACAAGGAGAGGGGTCATCTAGACCAACATCATTTTCCAGATAGAAAATCGAAGTCCAGAGTGGGCAGTGAATTGTTTGAGGTCACGGAGGGAACCATACCTTGTTCCTGAGATGGGCCTGGAGCCCAGTTCTCCTGACCCGCAGACCAGTGCTGCTTCCTGCTTCATAACACCAGGAAGGTTCCAGGACACCTGGTAGGAGCCCCAGTTAGACCGTTTTGTGGTCTGGGGCTGCTCTAACCTGGCAGCACTCTGGGGCATCAGCCCCCATTCCTGAGCCTCTTGTACAGTGATCCCCCTGATGGAAGGATGATGCTTCCAAATCCCATTGTCATCTGGGATGCCTGAGTCTACAGGAGGCCAGGCTATCACAGCAGCACCTTAGGGAGCTGTCCCTTCCCTCTCATGGGACACTGAGGTCAAGGTGCTCTGTGTGCCATGGAGTCCAGGGGCAGCTCTGCTGCTGACCGCCTGTGGCACGGTGGGCAACTGGAGGCCCCTCTCTGCCCTCCGAGGCCTCAGCTGTGAATGGGCTGGCCCCAGGGCTCTGGCTCCACTCTGGTTCTCTGGGAGCTCCCTGAATGACGTTCTGTAGCCCTCTTCACTTGCTCATCTCCCGGATGCTGAGTGATTCCCCAGTAACCAACACTTCCGTGACCTTGTGCAACACAACAAAGTGTGCTGGTTTGCATTTCCCTATATGTCCTCAGCTGCCTTTTTGTTCTGAAATGTGAATGAACATCATGATGAGTAATAACCTTCTCTGTCTGTCTGCTGGGAGAAAGCAGGGTATCCCGGGGGCCTTTACCATTGGCCAAGCTCACATCCTGAAATTATTAGCATCTGGTTTTGCAGGTTGAGCCCCGGGGAGAGGGAGTTAGGGTGTGTGTGTGTGCATGTGTGTGCGCATGTGTTTGCAGGTGTGTTTGCATGTATACATATGCATATATGTGTATGTATTTGCACGTGTGAGTATGTATCTGCATGTGTATACGTGTGTGCATGTGTGTATGTGTTTGTATGCATCTGTATGTGTATATGTGTGTGCATGCATTTGCACATGTGAGTGCATGTGTTTGTATGTATCTGTATGTGTATATGTATGTGTGTGCATGTGTATAGTGTGAGTATGTATCTGCATGTGTATATGTGTGCATGCATGTTAGTGTATGCATGTGTGCACATATGTGTGAGTGAGTGTGTGTGTGTGTGTGTGTGTGTGTGATAGTCACAGGCAACAATCAGGGGCCTCTTGGATTCCTAGGAGTCAGGATAAACGTGTGGGAAGATGGAGCCCTGTTCTCTATCTCTCTAATCATTACTTTGGAAGAGAAGCTTCCACCGGTTGAATGGCTATCTTTGGGAAGGGCTGAAGTCTTTCCTAATTCAAGAAAACTTATTGTCTTAATATAAAAAAGACATTACTAAGGTACTTTCCTCCAGTTTTTAATTTCTCAGATATCCGCTAATGGTGGCCCTGCCACCAAAGTATGAAACTAAACCACTTGAAAGACTCAAGCTAGAGGACCAGGTCAATTCTTAATTGAAGCTATACTTTTCAAGGCAAGTGCTAGGTGTGGATACATTTATTATTCTTTTTTTAAAGACTTGCCATCACGTGGGCATGACAAAAGGGAAATCTTCCTAGGAAGGGGAGGGGTTCCAGGTGAGATCCTCTTCTGTGAAGCTGCTGTTAATGAGAATTTCCTACCCTCAGAGATGCACAAATATGGGCCTCTTTCCCCTTCCCTCTCTTTCTTCCCCCTCTCCCTACACCCTGGGGGTCGTCAAACAAATGTCAGGGAGGGTAAAGACAGGATTCTTTGGGGAAAGGGTTTGACTAGATGCCTTTAAGGTCTCAGCCAGCTCAGAAATGGGGCTCAGCCTTGGCCTGTCCCCAAAGGAGAACACAGCCAACCTCTTGACTTTATTAAGACTCGGTCTCTATGGATGCCACCAAACCATACTACAAAGGGTCTCTTCTTAGTGACCGTCCAGTGCTGATGACCAACAGCTCTCTCTGAATCCACATTCTAGAGTGCACTGACATGCAGCCATGTCACTTATTCCCCAGGGCTCTCTAGGACAATCCAAGAAAAGGAAGCCTTCATGATATATTTTATTTTAGTTCTCTGCTTTATCTATTAGCATCACCTATTAAAAGCCCTTTCCTTCTGTCAATACCAGATACAAGAATAGCAGTGACTTCTCCAAAGGGCAGTGGGATTTGTAAGAGGAGGGAGGTATCAGTAGGGATCGGCACATCACCAGGGAATGATGGTGCACAGAAAGTTGTGTGAACAACATCAACATGGACAATCAAGTCTGTTAAAAGAGGCTGGAGGATCTGGCAGGGCAAAGGGTAGAAGAGCCGGTTCATGCATAGACCGCAGAGCTGCCCACTGAATATTCATTGTAATTCTTTAAATGTTCTTTAAATTAATGCTTTCATTGGTTTTTTTTCACATCACAGTCATTTCTGGATGTATCCCTCCATCCCTCTGCCAGAAACAATGAACCCTCCCATAGGATCCCTCCATCCCTCCTCCAGAACCAATGAACCCTCCCATAGGATACCTCCATCCCTCTACCAGAAACAATGAACCCTCCCATAGGATCCCTCCATCCCTCTGCCAGAAACAATGAACCCTCCCATAGGATCCCTCCATCCCTCCTCCAGAACCAATGAACCCTCCCATAGGATCCTCATATAAGACATCTGGAGCAGGAGCCATGCGAGGTCATCAAGCTCAAGCTCCTTGTTTGAAAGAGGAAATTGAGTCATAGAAAGGGGGAGAGACTAGCCCAGGACCATATATTTCAAACATCAGCTAGAATTGGGAGCAAAGTCTCCCTGATTCCATGAAATAAAACAAAACCATGTGTTTGTGCAACCTGGTACACCCGCAGTCTCCTGCCTCCCTTGAGTGCTGGGATGGGACTCAGGAAGACCCGGGCTTGAGTCCTGCCTCACACACTTGCTGCATGGGCCATCCTGAGCAAGCCACTTAAGGTCTGCCTGCCTCAGTTTCCTCAACTGTAAAATGGGGTAATACAGGGTTGTGGTGTGGATGGATGAAATCATGGCTGTGAAGCCCTCAGCACAGGCCCCTGCATGGACTAGAGGCTTAGTAAGTGCCTACTCCCCAACCCCAGGCCTGCCACCAGAGCGGGTGATGAGGGGATGCCTGATCTCTTCCCTGGCCAGGTGGGTCATGCCAGGGCCCCATCGTTTAGCTTCACCCCAGTCATCATGCACAGCATTGTCCTGGCTCTGCTGCCTTTACTGGGTGTCACTCCATATGAGCCTTGCCAGTGCTCTGAATCCTCCAGACTGGTCATTTCTTTCTACTATATGCATATATCACAGCCAGCCATCTCCCCAACAGTGGGAAGTCACTTAATTCCATTATTTTTCTACTACAATAAAACAACACCAGAAACATGGCCAAAATATCAGGGTCTGTGTGAGGCCTTTCTTCTGGTCAGTGGCCATATAACAGTAAGACAACTAGAGGCAGTCGGCTGCCATTTGGGTGACTCCCCCAAGGACACCTCAGGTGAGGTCTCTGGCACAAGTTGTCTTGAATAGAAGGCATGGAGAATTGTGGTCTGCCCTTCAGGAGGGAGGGACCCTTTCATAGAACATCCCGATCCCCTGGCAGATAGAAGGAAGCACCCTTGGGCCTGGGCCTGGCCCCAGAGGCTCAGGGCCATCACCTGCTTTAGCATGATAGCATTCTGCTGACGAGTTCCATCTGGGCCCCTTCTGACAGGATGCACCCTGCTTACCGCCTCATGTGACCTTAGTTCTGTGGTAAAGAGAACACATACTCTGTAGCCCAGGGACCTCCATAGTGTCTTGGTCAAGGTCACCCTGATAGTAAGTGAATTCAGATCTTCAGTCTCCGAAGCTAGAGCCTTTTTCCATTTTATCTGTGGTTTTCCAGTTTGAATTGTCCCAAGAGGAGGCCTGGGGCTCATTCTCCTTAGTCCCAGAGGTCAGAACTAGGAGTGATGAGGGGAAGGTGGAACCATGCACACTTCCAGCTGACAGTAAAGAAAACAGCTGGTGGCACTATCCTGGAATGGAATGGTTTCCCCTAGGATGAAGTGGGTTTCCTCATCTCTCCTGAGAAGACCACTTGCCAGGTGCCCCATAGAGGGAACTTTAGGCTTCCCTCCACTGGCTTGGGAGTTCCTTTTGGACTCTGGGATTGTGGGGACAGCCTCAGTGCATGGAGAAGGGCTCCTGAAGAACGTCTCCAGTCTGGGGGACGTGTGCTGCACTGCACTGGGGAAGCAGGGATCCCCCAAGCCTTGAAACACACAGACCAAAAGAGACATACTTATAGCACATATGTACACGTGTCTACTTGTGAGGTCACACACATATATAAATGCATACAGGTATCTCTTTAGTGATGTCTTGAGGCGAGTCTGTGGATAAGTAATTGAAGAGGAGACGTCCCCAGGACTGACTTAACTTGTATACAAAAGGTCCCCCGAGGCCACTTGGAACATGCATGTTATTGCTGCCTCCCCTTTCTCTCCCCTGTGAAGCAGATATGCTAAGTGATCCTGGGGGCCCAGGGGGACCAATGCCCACTCTCTGATTTCTGTTTAAGCCCCTGTGAGAACAGTTAAGGCCAGGGGCAAAGAAGCAAATGTTGTCTGCTCTTACTCGGAGGGTTTGAAGTTCTCCAATCCTGCATGTGAACTCCGCCCTCCTCTGTGCAGATCACAGGCTGTTTACACTTCCTCATGTTGTGTGACTCCTCTCCTTGTGCCCCCCCCCACACACAATAAACCCTTCCTTCCATGCCCTGGGAGCCGTATTCTGGCTCTACTGGGACTCAGGGCTCCTCAGTGGTGCCCATGTGCACCAAGACACCCCTTTCCAGCCTTTCCTCTTCCAGAGGGTCCTTTCTTTAATATGCCATGTGCTATGGCCTTCAGGAATTTCTCCACGTCCCTTGAGTGACCCTCACCATTCACATTCCATTCTCCAAGCAGCTAAGGACTTGAGACACAACATGAAAGGGCACTTTTCAAGCCGTGACCCCTTGGGAGGCCATGATCTCCGTGGGCTCCCCCGAGGTTCTGGCCTCTGTTGCTGTCTGGGCTCTATTACCATCTGGTCCCACTAACACCCTCCTGGCTTCCCTGTTGGGAGTAAAGCACTGTGAAGCTTTGGGTGCCAGGCGTGGATATAGTGCTGACCTTGGAGTCAAAGAGACTCATCTCTGTGAGTTAAAATCTGCCCTTGGAAGGCTGTGTGATCCTGGGTAAGTCACTTAGCCAGTTTTGCCTCAGTTTCCTCATCTGTAAATTGAGCTGGAGAAGGAAATGGCAGAGCCCTCCAGCAGCTTTGCCAAGAAGCCCCTCCCCAAATGGGGTCATGGAGAGTCAGACACGACTGGAAATGACTCAACCACAGCAGCAGCTCCAGTAATGACAACAAGAGAAATCTCCTCTGGTGACAGAAGTGCTGGCCAAGGGCAGAGGGACACGTCCTCTTCCAGCTGCGAAGAGGAGTGTGTTGTGCCTGGTGGCACCGGGAAAGGGCCCAGGGCTGGCCCTCCTGCAGGGTGGGCCTGGGGAGGCTTCGGGGCCGCCCTTCCTGCCCCGTCTCTGTTCCCCATTCCCCAATGTTCCTGCTGTGGAGGACATTCATTATTGCCCCCAGGCAGTGGGTGTGAAGTGGCCATCCTTTTTATTGATCTATTTATAGAAGGAAGGAGTTTCAGGGCCTGGGGGGAGTGACATCCTCCCCTGCTGGCATTTTCACGTTCCTGGAACAAATCTGGAGACCCCCATTCTTGCCTCTGTGGCCCCTGGCAGCCATTCACACAGCTGTGCTTAGTCCTGGAGCAAAAATAGCAAAAGGCTGCTTTGCCAGTCTCTGCTGTGCCTGGTAGGTGGAGGGGGGGGCAGCTGGTCATCCTTCTCACTGTGCTCTGGGGGCTTGCTCCTCTGGGCTCTGGGGGCTCGCTCCTCTGGGCTCTGGGACTCACTCCTCTGGGCTCTGGGGGCTCACTCCTCTGGGCTTGCAGGCACTCAGCTGAGCTGAGCTCTCCCACCTTCTTGGTCCCTTGAACAGTGGCCAGAGATGCAGCAGGCGGCTGTTTTCTCCTCCTGCCCATGGAGGTGGGCACAGGGAGAAGCTGCTCTGGGAAGGCGGTGCCATGCAGCGAGGGATGGAGTCCTAGGCCTCTGCTCAGCACCCGCAGAACTTCTCCAGGGCCTTGCTTTGCTGGGGGGGGGGGGAGCTGGAGGCCCAGAAGGAGGAGGCAGAGGGCCGTTATTGAGCTCAGCATGGGAGCCCATCTGAGAGGGGATCTTCATCAATCAGATTAACTGCTTTCCGAGATGAAAGCAGACGAGGCGCAGTGTGAGGCCGCGCGGATATTTATCACCGGCCGTATTAATAACCACTTCCAGCACCCTCCTGACACTTTCATCTCAGCGTCCATGTTTAACATTTCAGCGTCATATGTTTTTGTCAGGATGAAGCTCCTAAGAGCATCAATTAATTAATTCCTCTGAAGTGTGGCCTGGAAAGGTAATAAAGGGACGTCCCCCAAGGCCAGGACCAGGCAAGGGAACCCGCGGCCGCAGAGAAACAATTCCTTACTTTGAAAAGAAATTAGAAGCAAAAAATTAAGAAGGTAAATAACAAAGTTGAAATGAAGCCATTACAAGGAGAACGCATTGGGTTTGTCTTCATGAACCTCCAGCCTTGCAGGTCTACACGTGCTCACAGCTGGGCAGATTCCCAAACACCAAACGTGGGCCTTGGGGCCAGCGACTCTCCATGCCATGGGGCCAGCAACTCTCCATGCCATGGGGCCAGCGACTCTCCGTGCCCACGTGCACGGGAGGAGCTTGTGCACACAGCCGTTGTGGGAGGAACAAATGCATCTTTTATCTCTTGCCTTCCAGAAGCAGGAAAACAGGGAGAGGTGGACGTTAGGGTCTTAACATCACCTTCCCCTGCTGCAACTGAGGAAATGAATGCTCTGCTTTAAGAGCCGGCCTGTGGTAATGTCTCTCCCCATGAGGCCACACAGAGGGTGCAGATGGAGCCTGGCACTGACTCTGCCAGATGTTCATTCCCTGCATCCTGGGGTGTCCTCTGCCACCTCCGCTTCCCAAAGAGCACAGCAGAGGTCTGAGCTGGGCAGCTCTCATTAGGCTGATGAGATGTCAGAGCTTGGCATGATGCAGAGCGGCGTCTGGCCAAAGGAAGGGCTTCTTGTCAGAGCATGAGGCAGCCCCCAGGTGACAAGCGACCATGACAATCAGCTCCTGTAAGTGTGACAGGCTGTCTTCCTCAGGGTCAACCATGAATCAGGTTGTGCAAGGATGGTTGTACCCATTCTACAGATGCAGCAACTGAGGCCCAGAGAGAGGAAATGACCTACCAAATGTCACTGGGCTTTTATGCATCAGAGCTGAAAGAATAGGAAAGAAAGAGACTGAAGACTGCTGAGCAGAGCTGGGGCCTGAATAATTGCACACAGAAAAGAACCTTATGGTGACAGACGTGGAGGAGGTTAACAGTCGATTAATAGACCCCTTTTCTGGCAGAAACTTCCATAGTCAGGCCTGATCTGGTGGGCTGTTCAGGAGTGTGTCACCTTGGACCTCAGATGCCACAGGCTAGACCCACTGCTGGCTAGGCAGAGCTGGATGGTACTCTTTAGAACCCTTCCTCCTCCTTCTAAGTAACTTCTGTTCTTTGGTGGCACAGAAACTTTGATGCTTTCTGGCAGGTAAGAGGACACGTACTCTACAGATGAGATCTTTATTCTGGGAGCCAAATCTCTTAAGCTCCTGGAGGGAATTTATCCCAAGGCAGCCTCTTCCAGGCTGGCCTTATACAAAGAAGGAGAAAACAGAAGATAGGACTCAGGGCAAGTGGCACAGGCTTTCTTTCTTTTTAAAAATATATTTTTGCATATTTCACAAAGTATTTCCAAATTACGTTTAAAACATTTTAAACATTCATTTAAAAAATTTGAATTCCAAATTCTCTTCTTCCCTCCCTTCCCTCCTCTGCCTTTTGAGAAGGCAAGCAATCTGATATCAGTTATGCATGTAAAATCACACACAATGCATCACGAGGATCACACACTGACCAGGTGGGATTCATACCAGGAATGCAGGGTTGGTTCACTATGAGAACTATCAGAATAATTGACCATATCAATAGCAAAATCAACAGAAATCATAAAATTATCTCAGATGCAAAAAAAAAGCCTTTGACAAAACACAGCCGTCATTCCTATTAAAAACCCTAGAGAACATGAGAATAAATGCAGCTCAGCTTAAAATAAGTAACATTTATCTAAAACCACCAGCAAACACTATCATGGGAATGAGCTCGCAGTCTTCCCAGTACAATCAGGGAGTAAAGCAAGGGTGCCGTCATCATCTCCACTATTTAACATTGTACCAGAAATGCTAGCTACTACACTGCGAAGAAAAACAAGATGAGAAGAATTAGAATAAGCAACGAGAAAACCAAATGATCACCCTTTGCAGATGACATGATGGCATACTTAGAGAACCCTAGGGAATCAACTAAAAACTACTTGAAATAATCAACAATAAAAATGCCACTAGCTGGTAATATCAGAAAGAGAAGGCAACTTAACTTTGGCAAAGTTGCAGGATATAAGAGAAATCCACACAAATCTTTGGCATTTAGTTATATGACCAACAATACTAGAAATAAGAGATGGAGATATTCCATTTAAAATAACTCTAGATAATGTAAAATGCTTGGGCATCTACCTGCCAAGACAAACCCAGGAACTATATCAACACAACTAGAATACACTTTTCAGACAAATAAAACTGGATCGAAACAATTTAGAAAAATATTAACTGCTCATGAGTAGACTGAGGCAATATAATAAAATGACAATTCTACAGAAATTAATCAGCTCATTCAGTGCCGTACCAAACTATCAAGAAGGTGTTTTATAGAGCTAACAAAAAAATAACAAATTCATCAAGAAGAAAAAAATGCCCAATCAATGAAAAAATGCAAAAGAAGGTGGTCTCACCAAACTAGATCTCAAACTGCATTATAAAGTGGTAATTACCAGGGGCAGCTAGGTGGCACAGTAAATAGAGCACCAGCCCTGGAGTCAGGAGGACCTGAATTCAAATGCAGCCTCAGACACTTAACCCAAAAACTAGCAGTGTGACCTTGGGCAAGTCACTTAACCCCAATTGCCCTCCAAAAAAAAAAAAGAAAGTAGTAATTACCAAAGCAATCTTTACTGGATAAGAAACTGAGTGTTGGAGCAGGGCAACAGATTAGGTAGGAGAGGATTCTGGGAAGAAGGAGGAGCAGGTCCAAAAATCCCAAGCTCTTAAGATCCTCAAAAGAGTTAAAATAGCACCTTAGGGTAAACAAGGTGTGGGTGGAGACAAATAAAATCAGGGGCATAACCTGGGGCCTCCTGGCACAATCTGAGATCAGAAGAAAAATCCCAGGACCAGGTTTGGTCCAGTGAAGAGTAAATACCCCAGGTGGGGGGGCTGCTCTCACCACAAGCAGCTAGCTCTAGGGGAGGGGGTTGGAGAGGCTGCCTGGGCCCCAGCCATGGGGACTTTCCCCTTGGATAGTGAGGGGAGTTGGGCATCTGAGCCCAGGAAAATGGACCAGACACCTCAGACCCAGCTGTGCTGGGAAAAGTAACCAGCACAGACCAGTCAGTGCAGGAACAGTGAGGCAGAAAGCCCCTAGCTGGGGGCACTTACAGGAGTCTGGAGGTTTAGCTTGGGTTTCAGGCTAGGGGGAGAACTGAAGATCTGGGGCAAGAGGCACCATCTCCCACAACCCAGGACTAGAAGCTTCTACCAAAACCAAGCTATTGGGGGGTGGGGGAGGGAAAATACCCCCATATATATAAATCCTGACCCTACATATATATAAAAATACATACACATATATACATATCTGTCTGTCTGTCTGTCTAGATCAATACTTTATTGTGGCCTTCTGGGGGTGGGTTGGGAGCAAAGTAAAAAGGTGCAAAGTAGAGAACAAAAGAAAACTCCCATGGAAGCAAAGAAAAGATGGACACTTGTCGACACAACGGATGTTGTTCATCACACAGGCTTTCTTGGAATGACAATGTTTTGTTCCATGGTTTGAATCCTCTCTCATGTTCTGTTATCCACATGACATGCTTTCCTTCTCTTTCTAACTTTGGATTTAAGTTCTAATATTTAACTTTATGACACGTTTTTGTTTCTTTATTCTGTATTTGTGTCGTGGCTCTTGAATCTAAGATAAAATTTTGAAAAGGATAAAAAAGATTAGATACAAATTACATTATAATAAATGATCATAGAAATCTAGTACATGATAAACACAGATTCAGTTTTCAGAGCAAAAACTCATTATTTGATAAAAAGTTGGGAAAACTGGGAACCAGTATGACAGAAACTAGGTACAGACCAACATCTGACACCATAAACCAAGATAAAAATGGACACGAGATTTAAGCATAAAGGGTGATACCAAAAGTAAATTAAGAGAGCGTGGAATAATTTATCTGTCAGATTTTTGGATAAGGGAAGAATTTAGGACCAAACAATGTATAGAGAATATTACAAAATGTAACAAAAGATAATTTTGATTATATAAAATTAAAAAGTTTTTGCAGAAACAAAACTGATGTAACCAAAATGGTAAGGAAAACAAAACTGGAAAAAAATTTGTAACAAGTATCTCTGATAAAAGCCTCATTTCTCAAAAATGGAGAGAACTGAGTCAAATTTATTAAAATACAAGTCATTCCCCAATTGATAAATGATCAAAGGATATGAACAGGCAGTTTTCAGACTCTAAATTACTATTGATCAAAGGAATGCAAATTAAAACAATTCTGAGGTACCACCTCACACCAGTCAATTTAATATGAAAAAATAAAAATGATGGATGTTGGAGGGGATGTGGGAAAACTGGGGCACAGTGCCCTATTAGTGGAGTTGTGAACTCCAGAACAACAATTCTGGAAAGCAATTTGAAACTATGTCCAAAGAAAACTATAAAGTTGTGCATACCCTTTAATCCAACGACACCACTGCTAGGTCTATACCCCAAAGACATCCACAAAAAGCAAAAATAACCTATTTGTACAAAAATGTTTATAGCAGTTCTTTTTGTAGTGGCTAAGAATTGGAAATTAAAGGGATGCACATCAATTGGGGAATGGCTAAACAAGCTGTGATGCATGACTCTAATTGAATATTATTGTGCTCTAAGAAATGACAAGCAGGATGATTTCAGAATAACCTAGAAGGATTTACATGAACTGAGGCAGAGTGAAGTGAACAGAACCAGGAGGACATTGTACACAGTAGCAACATTACTGTTCCATGAAGAATTGTGAATGACTTAGCTATTCTCAGCAATACAGTTATCTAAGACATTCCTAAAGACTGATAATGAAACATATTATCCACTTCCATAATTTCTGAATACAGACTGAAGCATACTATTTTCATTTTCTTTCTTTCTTTTGAGTCTTCTTGTTTAAAATGACTAATATGGAAATGTTTTATATAACATCACACGTGAAAACTCTATCTGATTGCTTACCATTTAAGGGAAGGGGAGGAAAGAGAGGGAGAGACAGAATTTGGAACTCAAAACTTTAAATAAAAATGTTTAAATAATTAACAACAACAAAAAAAGAAATGGTGATTGGGTGGATTTCAGAAAATACCTGTAAAGATTTACATGGATTGATGTTGAGTGAAATGAGCAGAACCAGGAGAACATTGTACAAAGTAACAGCAACATTGCGTAATGATCAAGTATGACAGACTTAGCTGTTCTCAGCAATACAATGTTGCAAGACAGTTCCAAAAGTGTCATGGTGTAATATACTATCCACATCCAGAGAAAGAACTACGGAGTCTGATGGTAGCTCAAAGCATACATTTTCACTTTTTATTCTTTCTCCTGGTTTTTGCCCCTTCTTTTGATTCTTCTTTGACAGCATGACTAACGTAGAAGTATGTTTAACATGATTGTACATGTATAACCTACATCAATTTGCTTGCTATCTTAGGGAGGGAGAAAATTAGAAACTCAAAATCTTATTTTATATACATACACACATACACACATGTACATATGCATGTATATATTTGAAATATATATTATATTTGAATACATATACATATATAAATGTTATAAAGATATACATATAATTGAAAAAAATAAAATACTACTAAGTGGGCAAAAAAGAAAAAAATTCTGTTAGCCATGATGCAAAGAAATGAACACAAAATACACAAACAAGAAAAAATAAAGTGATAAAAGTATACTTTAATATGCACTCAGGTGTCATCAGTTCTCTCTGGAAGTGTATAAAGTTTTTCCTCATCAATCCTTTAGAATTGTCTTGGATCATTGTATTGATCAGAACATCTTTCACAGTTGATCATTACAATCTTGCGGTTACTCTGTACGATATTCTAGTTCTGCTCATTTCACTCTGCATCAGTTCACATAAGTCTTCTCAGCATTTCATCACAATCATATACCACAACTTGTTTCACCATTCCCCAATTGAAAGACATCCCCTCAACTCCCAATTCTTTGCCACCACAAAAAAAAGCTGCTAGAAATATATATTTTTAATAAAATAGTTTCCTTTTCCCTGTTATTTGATGTCTTTGGGATGGTGGTTGTCCTTCATTCTCAAAGAGAACCCAAATGACATCCCTATGTTGGAGTCAAGGCACAACGTATCTGACTGTGGCTCATCACACCAGCTCGAGTTGGGAAGGCTCTGCCACATGTCGGGCACAAATAGCCCACTTGAACATTTGGCATGGAAATACCTCTAAATTTGTGCAAGTCACATTTCTTTGAACTATGGAAATTCTTCTTTGCTCATAAAGCAACAGTGCCTTTTTTGATGTGAGCATTCCATGCTGGGTGGTCCTTTGCCAGTGCCACTCATGTCGCAAATCAATTCTGTAGTTCTTTAGAGAGACATTGAGAGTGTTTTTGTATTGCTTCTTCTGACCTTCACATGGACACTTGCCTTTGTGTGAGTTCTCCAAAAAATAGTCTTCTAGGTAAAACTGCATTGGACATTTGAACAACATGGCCAATTTATTTAGATGTGTCTGCATTTGCCGAGTTTGATGACCCTCTGGGCATCTTCCATATTGTTCTAAGAATGTTCTTAGAATGGTTGGACCTGTTTACAAGTCCACCTGTGGTGGATTGCATTTAACTGTTTCAGTCATGTCCAAATCTTTATGACACTATTTGTTGTTATTTTTTGGCAAAGATACTGGAGTGTTTGCCATTTCCTTCTCCATCTCATTTTATAGATGAAGAAACTGAAGCAAACAGAGTGAAGTGACTTGCCAAGGGTCACACAGCTAGAAAGTGTCTGAAGCTGAATGTGGAAGCCACTCCCTTGAAGACAGCTTAGTCCACTGTGCAGTAGCTCTCATTGTTAGGAAGCTTTCTTTCCCCCTGAAGTCAAACCAAATTTTACCTCCCTGGAACTTTCACTAACATGCCTAGATCTGTTCTCTGGTGTCAGATAGAACAGGTCTAATCACCTCCAAAATGACAGCCTTTAAGATCAGCTCTCAGTCTCCTGTTTTCTCTTCTCCAGGTTCTAGGAATGAAAGGGAGTCTGTAAATGATGCATATGTGATGTAATCTTGAAAACAGTCACCATCCTCTTCGCTCTGGGGCTTGCCAAAGTGCTTCTGGGACTGTCACAAGGATCTAGCTATGGAATCTGACCAGACACAAGACTCCAGGTATTTAGTTTCTTATGAGACTGACATTATACAAACATGTGGTAAAAGTTTACTGACACCTGGTTTTTTACTAATTCTTTTATGATGTAATTGCTGAAAATTATCTACCATGCTCATCCTTCCATCAATTACTGGTTGGAACTTATGTCCCAATATACTCTTAAGCAGGCTTCTAGCCTTAATTATACCAGTCACATCTGTAACTGAAGAACCTCTGTTAGTCTCTCTTGGCTCTGAAGCTTCATGGGAAGTAAGGCATCCTCACTTGGGAGGTCCACAATTAGACTGCCATCTGGTCCATGTCCTTGTGCTTGAGAAGAGCTCCTGATGAACTGCTTCAAGCTGCAATTGAATTGCTTGATCTAAAATAGGTTTAATTGTGGGTAAAAATTAGGTAAGATGGCATCGATTTCTCCTAAGAGAATTGGCATTATCTAACGTGACTCTCTTACAAGGCCATTTGTGGATGCATTTTCCAGAGAAGAGACAACAATGTTTGGAAGAGCTTGGTGGAACAAGGATTTCCTTCTTAATGTCTTTTTCATATCTAAAGTGAAGCTTATTGCAAGATGGCACTGGCATCTGAAGTTCAGGTGATGTGGGTGTTCAGCAGATCATGTGGCAGTTACTCAGGTTAGACAAATCTAGCCACTCTCCAAGGTCAGGGGAAGAGTGGTGGAGAATTGCAAACAGCCTCTAAAGAGCCCTTTCCCCAGCTGATGGATTTGTAAGGTGACCTATTTTCCTTAGCCACGTTTATTTTCTCAGGCACGTTGGAGATCTCATTGGTGAAGGTTTGGCCAGTATGGATCCCAGCACATTCAGGACTTCTTACCCTGTGAAATTCTGGCTTCCGCCTTTTCAAAAATCCCCTCTAGCGGATCCTCCCAACTTGTTAGATAGCTTCCTGGTGCCCCTTAAATGTGGACTCACTCTGTCCCCTCCTTTCTGACTCTGATTCCATCTAACACTTTCTTCTTTGTCCCATTTCTACCTCTCTCCATCCCCACCCCAGTAATACACTTCATCAGTTTCTGACTGCAGTCTCAAACCAAACCAAAAAAAAAAAAATGCCAGCACAACACAGACACCTCCCAGGCGAAGGTTTCCCCTGAGACTGCTGTTGGTTCCCAGCTCCCGACTGTGTTTTGTTTGGAAATGGGAAAGCACGTTGGGGCCTTTTCTCTTTGCTGAGAATGCGCAGTGAGCACTTTGCAAGAAGAGAAAATGAAAAAAAAAATGATGCCCCTCCTCCATGAAGGCTGGGGAACTGAACTTTGGAGTATCTCAGAGACTGCAGAGGAGGAAAGTTAATGACTGCTCTGGAAAGTGAGAACAATGGCACCTTGGTAAGAAAACTGGTGACCTGCTCTGGTTTGGTGATTGTTTGTCCTCTTTCCTTTGCTGGGTGTCTGCTATAATCTCAAATTAGGCAGCCAGTATCAATGTTACCAGGCTAGCCTTGTTTAAAAGATTTCCTTGTCTTCTTACCCTCTGTAGTTTAAGCCACCAGGGCAACATAGCAGATCTCAGATTGTGCTTTCAGATTAATCTCTTTCAGATTAAAGCCCCATGGGGTGAAATGGTAAGAAATCTGGAATGTGCCTATAATGTCAAGAGATTTGGTATGTTCTATGGGGAGGAGGGTATGTGTTAAGTGGGGAGGGGGAGGTATTCTTCATAGGAACAAAGATTATGACTTGGAAAGAATTTCACAGATTGTTTTTTTGTTACTGGGAAAGCTGGGTCTCTGGGACCTAACTGCTGAAGACCCTCTTGCCACTTGCTTTGAGACCAGAAGGTCTTTCCCCCACTAGGTTGTGCTTACACCCCCTTTATCACTTGAACCCCTTAGGCAGATTCTCAAGTATCACCTCCTTTTAGTGAGACTAGTGTGGAGGTATGAAGGTCTCCCCTTGCCTAATCCTAATCTATGGACATTACATAAACATATACTGTGTGTAACTGAATTTCTAGCCCAAGTAAAATCTTTTGAGGGAAACTTACTTAACTGGATAATTATGAGTGATGTATCTGACTATCTTCATATAGACTCAACCTGGGCACTAGCATTTGCACACTTAATTTTCTTACAAGCAGCTGGGGTTTTCCACAGTAACAAACCACAGTTGTTGTTGTTTATTTTTTGGTGGCTGATTACTGGCATTAGCACATCTTATGTCTGACCTAACAATAATGCAAGGGTATATGGAAAATTGTCCCATCCCCTGATTCTTTAAGAAAGATCATTAAAGGCGGCAGAGTCAAGATGGCAGAGCAGAAACAGGACTTCCACAAGGCTCCCACTTCCACCTCATCCAATTCATGTAAAAAATGACTCTAAACAAACTTTGGGACTACAGAACCCACAAAATGACAGAAAAGCTAACTTCTTGCTGAAGACAGTCTGGCAGGCCAGCAAGAAGGGGCCAGTGCAGCACTGTGGGAGCTGAGTCCAGCCCCATGGGAGCTAAGTCCAGCCCCGCATGAGCTGGAGGTTTTAGCTTCAGGGCAACTGCAACCCCCTACTGGCTGGAGGGGCTTCAGATAACAAGCAGCTGGGGCAGTTTCCAGACTTATCAACCCATAGATGCTAAAGACAAAGTGAGAAGTCAGTGCAGTGTGGACTTTGGGAACCAGGAGTTTGGGAGTGCATTCCAGTCTTTACCCCCCAGAGAGAGAAGTGGCTGAGGCACCATGGTCATGCAGCTGTTGCCACATGGCTGCTTCAGAGCTCTTGGTCTGCAGATTGTAGGGGAACCAAGTGACCAATCTGAGGGGTAATCACTCTTGTTTTAACCTACTTGGATCTGGATCCATGTCCTGGGTGGAGGTCCTAGGGTGTGTGACCAGTGTGCCAGAGCATGAGGAGGCTTCAGAGAGGGAAGCCAACTAATAGATCTAGCAGCTGAGAAAAACCCATGGATTTGGAACAAAGACCTCCTTCCCACCCTCCCCCCCCCACACACACTCTGGTAGCAGAGTACTACTGTGGCAAAAAGGTCAAAATCAATAATTGAGTGGCAACATGACCAAGCAAAGGAAGCAAAGCAAGCAGAGCAATCTGACATTAGATTCCTATTTTGGGGACAAAAAGGATGAATGCATGGAACTGGAGGAAGACAATGAAGTCAGAATTCCTGCACCAAAAGCTTCCAGGAAAAATACAAGCTGGTTACAGGCCATAGAGGAGCTTTTTTTGAAAGGATTTTGAAAACCAAATAAGAAAAGTGGAGAAAAAAATTGGGAAGAAAAATGAGAATGATGCAAGAAAGTTATGAAATGAGAGTCAACAACCTGACTAAAGAAAATAACACCTTAAAAATAGACTAACTCAAATGGCAAAAGAGGCTCAAAAAGGCAATGAGGAGAAGAATGCCTTAAAAAGCCTAATTTGCCAGATGGAAAAAGATTCTCAAAAGCTCACTGAAGAGGATAATTCCTTCAGAATTAGATTGGAGCAAATAGAAGCTAGTGACTTTATGAGAAATTAAGATACTATTAAACAGATCCAAACAAATGAAAAAATCGAAGCAATGTGAAATATCTTACTGGGAAAACCACTGACCTAGAAAATAGATCTAGAAGAGATAATTTAAAAATTATTGGACTACCTGAAATCCATGAACAAAAAAAGAACCTAGAAATCATCCTTCAAGAAATTCTCAAGGAAAATTGCCCTGATGTTTTAGAACCAGAGGGCAAAAAAGAGGTTGAAAGAATCTACTGATCACCTCCTCAAAAAGATCCCAAAAGGAAAACTCCTAGGACTATTATAGCCAGGTTCCAGAGTTCCCAGATCAAGGAGAAAATATTACAAGCAGCCAGGAAGAGATGATTTGAATATTGTGGAAACACAGTCAGGATAACACAGGATCTGGCAGCTTCTACACTGAGGGATCGAAGGGCTTGGAATATGATATTTTGAAGGTCAAGGAAGCTGGGATTAAAACCAAGAGTCACCTACCCGGCAAAATTCAGTATCATGTTTCAGGGGAAAATATGGTCATTTAATGGAATAAAGGACTTTCAAGAATTCCTGATGAAAAAAACAGAGTTGAATAGAAAATTTGACATTCAGATACAAGAAGTAAGAGAAGCATGAGATGGTAAAAAAGGGAAAGAAATCACAAAGAACTTATAAAATGTGAACTATTTACTTTCCTACATGGAAAAATCATAATTGTAAATTATGAAACTTTTCTCAGTATGAGAATAGTTGAAGGGAATATATATATATGTATATATATATATATATGTATAAATACATATTACATGTCTACATAGGAGGGTATATGGGTATATGAATACATATGTGAATGTGTGTATATATGTGTACAGGTATACATCGAGGGTACAGGATCAATTGAATAGGAAGGGATGACACTTTATAGGTGAAATTATAAGGTGAGAGAGGAATATAATGAGAAGAGATGGGGGAGTGAAAGAATGGGGTAAATTATCTCCTACAGAAGAGGTGAAGGAAAACTGTTACATGGAGGGAAAGAACAGGAAGGCAAAAATGGAATGAGTCAACCTTATTCTCATTGAATTTGGCTTAGGGAGGGTATACCAAACACACTAAATAGGGTATCTCACCCTACAGGAGAGTGGGGGGGAAGGGGATGAGAAGGGGGATGATGGAGGGAGAGCGGGTTCAGGAGGAGGGAAATTGGAAGCACCCACTTTTGAAAAGGGACAGGATCAAAGTAGCGGATAGAACAAGTAGGGGGGGTGGGATAGGATGGAGGGAAATATAGTCTGTCTTTCACAATATATCTACTAGGGGCATAAGATTCTATTCTACACCCCACCCTCCTGGAATTTTGGAGGGGGGATGGGGGAAGATATGGGGGAGAGCAAATTGGGGGAGGTGATATTCAGTGGAATCACTCTTTTGGGGTGGTGGGTAGGGGAAAATGAGGAGAAAATTTATAACTCAATGCCTTGTGGAAATGAATGATGTAAACTAAAAAATGAAAAAGAGAGAGAGAAAAAGGAAAGATCATTAAAGTGGAAATGATGTGTCAATGCCATGGCATGATCTCCTTTGCCTATAAGTGAGAGGTGGGCTTTGAGAAGATTTAGAGAAGCTGGAGCGTCGGGAGGTAATATAAGGCAGATAAGGCAGATAATAGAGATAAGGCAGGCTCTTGGGCTTGTGTTGTAGGATTGTTGGGGGAATTGAGGTTGGTTACCTAAGGATGGGGAGACTAGACTGGGGTGCAAAGGTGGCTAGGAGGCTTAGGAACTCTGTGCCAATATTCTCATGGCTGTTATATGGAAGAGCGACTAGGTTTTTCCTCCTCAGCTCCAGATAGAAGAACCAGGAACAGTGGGTGCCAGGTTCAGAGGTCAAATTTGGTTTAATACAGTCAAGCTTCTTAATAATAAAAGCTGTCCCCAAGTGGAGGCAGGGTGAACTCTTCCTCCTTGGAGATGTATAAACAGGGTCTGATGTCCATTTGTTGAGGGGGTGCTAATGGGGATTCCTCCTGTTTATGTATTGGAATAAAACTGAGGTCCTGGTGTCTGTGATTTTCTTTTCTTTATGGTGGAGACAGAGGTGTTCTGCTTTTGGTATCCTCAGGAAGGCCAGGAACTCTTTTGAGCAAAGCCCAGTGAATAGAAGCCTGACAGGGCCTCTTTGCAATGCAGATTGCAGGCCCTTGGGCCTCTGTCACTTGAGGGCATTCCACCCCTGTTGGAGGTGAGGATGGGGCACCTCTGTGGTGCCATAGCTTTCACATCCCGATATTTTCTAACTTCTGTCATTTTCTTCATCATTGATCAAAACAATGAGCTTTGTGGGATTTTCTCAGTCCTTGAGGCTGCTGGGGTTTCTGAAATTAGAGATAGGCCCAGGAGGTGCTGGAGACAGCTTGAACCAGCTCTCCAACCAATTGGTCAGTTTTCTATGTGAGAATTTGCACGTTTGAAATGGATAAATGCTACAAACCCAGGTTTGATTTCCTGTCTGGTTGTCTAGATTCAAGAAAGCGACGGAGATGAAGCTTCAGAGTGGTCCTGCCCTGGTGCCTCCCTCAATATCCCACCATCTTCCTGACCACACTCAATGGAAGTTCCTTTCTAGAACCTTTGCATTTCACTTTCCTATATACATTTTCTTCCCCATTAGAATAGAAGCTCCTTTAGGGTGCGAGTGGGCTTCCTTTTTATTGTCTTTCATTTCTCAGCTCCTAGCACTAACCCTCTATGTATTGAGCTGATCAATGCTTATTTACTCCTAAACTTGGGAAACAGTCTAACATAATAAGATCTATGCTTAGGGAAGAATGGCAGCTGTATGGCCCTGCTGGAAGCTTAGTCTAATTAGGGGACTATTACTATGGTCCAAGGGAGATCTCACAAGGGCCTGAAGTAGTCTGGTGGCCACGTGAGAAAAGAGATGGACACAGGCGTGAGAAATGCTGTGAGCCTATATAGTAGCAATTAAAAAAAAAACCTTAGCAACTGATTTGTTTTGGGGGATGAGGGAGAGGGCTAGAAACTGAGGTGTTGTCCTTGACTGCCTCCTCCCCCCCCCCATCTCCCACCCCCCCCTCTTTTCTCCTCTCCCTCATCTCCATTTCCCCCCTCTCCCTCTCCTCCTCCCCCATATCTCTCCCTCCTGTCCCCTCCCCTCTCCCCTTTTCCCTCCCTCCCCCTTCAAAGCAAGGGCTATCTTCTGCCTTCCTTTGTATCCCCAGCTTTTAGCACATAACCCTGTGTATAGTAGCTCATTAAATATTTACCTGCAGCTAAACTTTAACATCTCTCATGACTGATCACTTAGCTTTCCTTGAAGACTCTAGGGAGGTCAAACCCTCTCTAGATCTCTCAGGGAAACCCTTCCTGTGTCATTGATTGTCTTGCACAACATTTCTGACAGTTTTATCTGGCATAAGCAAAATAATGGCAGAGAAGACACTTATTTTCATCTTTCCCGTCTGGTCCTTGGAATCCCTTCTCTGTCCTGGTGTATCCTGTGCCCTCCTCGTATTGGTCAAAGGAATCACATTAGCCACTTGCACCATAATGCGAATGTAGTTCTCCGAAGGCAGTTTTTCACTTTTGGCCTCGTTGTGGTAATCAGTGAGAAGGGCTGTTATTTGGAAAAAGCCAGACCTTCTGTCCTGGCCTCTGGATGCCAGTAATCACCCTCTGCTCTTCTTGGAGATACTTTAAGACTTGGCCCCATTCCTTGGTCAAATCTTTGAATTCAACCCATCTGAGGTGCCAAATTGTTACATGACTGAGGAACTTTCCCTGGGCACATTTAGGCTTCCTCCTTCTCCCCTGAAGGAGCAGACTAGACTGCCCATTCTAACACCAGGGAAGCACACATACCAGGGCCTTACCCTGGGGCCTTTGCTGGGCACTTCCTGATCTTCCTCTGATCAGCTCCTCTTGCTTTTGGAATAGCTCTCCAGCCATAGAGGGGTTCTTGGGCTCTATCTGGTGGAAAATATCAAAGGGTTTATTGTGCTTCCCTTCCCTTCCCTTTGTGTCATGGTATCAATGAGCTCATCTGAAGTCTCACTCATTTGGGCACAGAAACATGATGAGCGGGTGGCTTGCCCAGGACAAGTGGCATTGGTGATAGATAGACAGGAGGACTTGCTCAAACTCAAGCCTTTCCCTTCTCACTCAAAGTCCAATTTTGCAATTATTGGGTGCCCTGGTTAAGTAGCTCCAGGTCTCCACTAGCAATATTTTTTCTTCTAACTCCATTGCTTTCTCTCTGATCTCATGCTGCAGAGAAAGGAGGCTTCAGTGGATATTGGAGGACTCATCCATGTTCTATGAGAGCAGGACCTCCTTGTCTTCTCCCTTGCCTTTAGAATAAGATGTCAGAGAAATCCGCATGTCTCTTGGATCATTATTTTTGCCCTTATTGTCCTTCTAGTACCCATACGTACTCTAGAGAACAATAATAATTAGGAGGTGTCCTTGTAACCTGGGGCTCCTGTCATTACATCAGCACACAGAGGCTTTAATCAATACTGACTCCCTTGGTATGGCTCTCCACTCCTCAGTTACAGATTGCATCCCCTTCTTTCATCTTTGAGAAGCTATTTTCACAAGCTGCTGAGCATGATAAAAGAGGCAGCCTTGATCAGTTCTAATCATGAGTTTCCTTGAACTTGATTTGGGCCATTCTTGTGAACACAGTCCATTATCATGATTGTAGTCAAGAATTTTTTCATGTTGCCAAGATTTTCCAAGCAATGGCCCTGAGAGGGCCTTCAGGAGTCTAGGGTCAACTCCATTCCAGGATGGAGAACCAGTGTTATTTAACATATAGAAATAACCTGACTTCATCTTTAGGCTTCATAACAAAAGTACATGAAGGGGCTTCTCCTCCACTTTTATCCCCATTTCATTGATGGTGAAACTGAGGCTCAGAAACTTTACATCCAAAGATGGAGGCATAGAAGCAGGAAAACTCTATAACAAATGACTCTAAACAAACTTTAGGGCTACAAACCCCACAAAGTAACAGAGAGAAACAAACCTCCCACTGAAGCCCATCATAGCCATCTGGGAGCATAGCCCAGCCCCATGTGAGCCCATGGTTTTAGCCTCAGAGTAGCCCTGAACAGCTGTGGCTAGAAGGACTTGGGGAGAGTGGATCACCAGGAGCTGATTTCCAGAATAGTCAGCCCATAAATGACAAAGACAACGTGAGAATTTAGTGTGGACTTTGTGGAAACAGAGGATGTAGGAGTGTAGTCCAGCCTCTGCCCCCTGGAGGAAGAAATGGCTGAGGTTCAACAGCCACTGCCACGTGGCAGCTTCAGCTCCTGCCCTGCAGATTGTAGGGGGACCAAGTGACCAGTCTGAGGGAGTAATCAATCTTGATTTAACCTTCATGGATCTGGAATGCTGTCTAGGTGGAGATCCTGGGGTGCATGCCCAGTGTGCCAGAGCCAGTGGAGGCCTCTGAGGGGGCACCCAACTAATAGCTCAGGCAGCTGAGAAAACCCAAGGAATTTGGGACAAAGCTCTCTTCTCTGGAAGCAGAGTTCTACTGTGGCAAAAAGCTCAAAAGTCAATTAATTGAGCTGCAACATGACCAAGCAAAGAAAGTAAAGCAAACACAGCAATCCAACTTTGGATTCCCTTTTTGGGGACAAAAAGGATCAAAAAATGGAACAGGAGGAAGAAAAGTAAGTCAGGCTCTGGGTTTTAACACAATTAAACCAAAAACCAAGCCAATATAGGGGATCTTTGAATTCCATTACTATCACACCACTATGGAAATGTTTTTTGTAGCTACACATGTACAACCTATACTATATTGATTATCTTCCCAGTAAGTGTGGGTGATGAGGAAGGGAGGGAAAGAATCTGTAATTCAAAGTTTTATAATCAAAAGTTTTAAAAATTATTATTGTTATTATTATTTTACATGCAACTGGGAAATAAAATATACAGGCACTCTGTTATAGAGATCTATCTTGCACTACTGGGAAATCGGAGGTGGGGTGGGGCAGCATATAGGAGAGAGCAGATTGGGGGGATATACAGTGGGATCACTGTTTTGGACTGTTGGGTAGGGGACAGGTGGGGAGAAATTTTGTTACTCAAAATCTTGTGGAAATGAATCAAGTAAACTAAAAAAAACCTTAAAATTTAATTAAAAAAAAGAAAAAAAGAAGCTTTTCTTGGTCAGGGAAAATCCACTAATATGGTATGAGTAGGGTTTGATTTCAAGTTTTCCACTCTCTCTGCTAACCTGCACTATCTCTGCAAGGCAGCTACCAAACAATTACAAACTGAACCAAATGAAAACCTTTCCCCAAAACCCTTATCGTTACAAGGAATGCAAGAGCAGTGTGGCTGTGGCATTCGCTGGATTTGCCTAATTGTCTCTGTACAAGCTGACTTCGTTATTTTTGTAGGTTTTACCCCCTTGGTTTCTCCATTTCCCCTCTGTAACATATCCAGGGAAGAAAAACTACATGATTATACCAGGTCATTATACCAGGTGGGGGGAGGGACAGCCACATTCAAAGGAAAGCTTTGCATCAGAAAGAACGAAAGACAGACTGAGGGAAGTCGTATTTTCCTGATACTTTGAATTCATCCAAACTGGAGGATTCTTTATTACTCAGGATCCTCCCAGTTTGCATGTTTCTCTGCAGTTTCCAGCTTGCTTCTCCCAGAGCTTGCAGGAAGGACAAAAGAATCAGACTTACCCTTTATCCCACTTCCAAAAAAGAAAGGTCATTGCCTTCATTTTACTGATGAGGAAGGAGCCACGTATGCACGTGAGGGAGACGGAGGCCAGGACTGCTCTGTTGTTTAAACACTGGAGAGGAAAGCTTCTGCATTATGCTCTGGAAGCTTTGGAGCTCAGAGCTCTTTGTCCCCTTCATGTCCACATCCCGAGCCCTGTGAGACTAACTGGAAGAGGAAAACTCTCCAGCCCTCCTGGGTGGATCTGACAGATGTTCCCAGGCTGGCCTGATGAGGGCCTAATGTAACAGAAGGGTGCTGGGAGATGTGAAGGTGGAGCTCTGTAGACTCTTGTCTCCTTCATCCTGACTAACCCAAGGATCAGTGGAGACAGCATTCCCCAGCTCTGGGATCAGAAGCATGGAATGCAGGACTGGGAGTTGGTGCCATCGGCATGAATCAGAGGAATATAGGAGGAATTGTTGAAAGAACTGGGGCTGTTGTGGCCTGGAGAAGAGAAGTCTTGGGGGCAGTATGATTGTTGCTGATCAGACAACTCTTTGAGACCTCATTTGGTAAAGATGGTGGTAAAGATACTGGAGTGGCCTGCGATTTCCTTCTCTAGCTCATTTTACATATGGGGAAACTGAGGCAAACATACTTAAGTGACTTGCCCAGAGTCACACTCCTGTGTCTAAGGCCAGATTTGAACTCAGGAAGATGAGTCTTCCTGACTTGTGGCCTGGCACTTTATCCACTTTGCCATCTACCTGCCCAGGAGTATAATAGGCATTTTCAGTGTTTTCAGAGTTATCTTGTGATGAGACTTGGGTTGTTTTGCCCCAGAAGCAGAGCTAGGAGCAAGGGGGAAATCTTCAGAAGGGAAACATTGAGGAGTGCATGTCAATTTGTACATATACATATCTCTGTGTTTACTTTGTGGAGGGGTGACGGTCTAACAAGGACAGCCATGTGAAAGTGGAATGGGCTGCCTCGAGGAGTTTGTGCTCCCTCCCTGAGGCCTTTGAGGGAAGCCTAGCTAACCCTGTGCTGCCATTGGGAAGGTCTCTAGAAGGCAGAGTGGTTAGAATGCTGAATCTGCCATCAGGGAGCCCAAAGTTTGAATCTTGCCTTTGAGCTGGATGCCCACTGTGTGCTCTGGCCAAGTCCCTTCCATGCTCTCTGACTGAGTTTGCTTAGTTGTGAAAACTGGTTAAGAGTAGCTGCCACCTTCCAGGGCTGCTGTGAGCATTCAGTGAGATAAGATGTGCAATGCTGGGCA
Organism: Petaurus breviceps papuanus; assembly: GCF_028583685.1. Classification (NCBI taxonomy): domain Eukaryota; kingdom Metazoa; phylum Chordata; class Mammalia; order Diprotodontia; family Petauridae; genus Petaurus; species Petaurus breviceps. The sequence goes on along the minus strand of NW_027185872.1, from coordinate 8,674,871 downwards.
GATCCCATGGTGCTCTATGAGGGGGCAGTCAGTGCTATGAATTTATTGCTATTGACATATTTGAATCTGTCTGGACTGGACAGCCAGGGGCTTCTCTTCAAGCTCTGATAATGCACGTCTGATATCAACTGAGATAGTTTTAATTGTTGGCAAATCTTAAAGCATTGTATGCTCTGCTTGTCCTTTATCATTGGTTCTTTATCATTGCTGCTGCCTCTGCTGCTGCTGCTGCTATTAGGGTTCATAAATATATGCAGCATGTGGAACCGATGAATCCACTCATGAAGTAGCCCCACCCCTGGGCTAAGCTGGCTTAATTCTAAACAGGCCTGATCTCTCCCATCTCCAGAACATTAAATGAAGCTTCTGTTTGCCACAGACACCCATTGTCATGGCTGTCTCAGGACTCACCCTGAAAGATCTCAAGATGGTCAGTATTCCCTTCTCAGCTGGGAAATTAGGATGTCATTTTGTGTATATAAATCCACAGTCTCTCAAAACAAAACATACTCAAATATATGTGGAAGTATATCTATATCCACAACATATGTATGCCTGATGTCTGTCTTTCTGTCTACGTATACACATCTATATATTTTTAGAGTCCATAGCCCAGAGACAGTGTTAAGGAAAGCTATTCATATATCCATTCTCTTTTCCATTTATTAATGTGTTTGTGTAATTATGTTGGTTAATTAGTCCTGTGCCTTGATGTCTTCTGAGGAAAGTCATGCTTTGAATACCAAACCACTGCTTGTCTTTTGAAAAATGTTTTCACTGATGCTTTCTGTTTCTTACGTCAGCATCACCATAGTATGCTATGGGTCCCTCCTCCCCCTCCTCTCTTTGGTTTAAAGGTAATGAGCATTTTAGTCGGGATTTTTGCATAATTCCAAATTGTTTTCCAAAATCTTTGGACCATTTCACAGCTCTACCAACAATGTATCAATGTTCCTGTTTTTCCACAACCTTCATATTTTGTCTATTTGGATAACAAATCCTTATCAGAGAAATTTGAAACAGAGTTGTTTTTTTTTCTTTCCCATTTGACCATTTACCTTCTACTGCATGCATAAATGGTGTCCATACAGAAGCTTTTAGGTTCAACTTCCCCTTCTCTAAACACAATATTATGTTCCTTCAGTTACTTTGCTTTCATTGTTTTTAACAAGTGACTGTTTCCCTGGCTCTTTCTCTCATACCTGATTCCCTCTTCTCATTTGATATTACTTTCTTTTTGTCTCCCCTTCAAGTTCTGTTGCTTATTTTTTTAAATTAATTTTTGTGCCCCTTTCCAAAAATAGTTTCTCCTTCTTTTCATTATTCATCTTCCCTTTCTGTTTACTCTAGACCCTTATTCTCTAATCCATAACCTGTATAAGTATCTGATTTCTTCTTTTCTCTGTATTGTTTATGCTCTCAAATCTTCTAAGAAATCCGTTCTGGTCTCTCTCTCCTAGGTACTTTCTGCCACTGCCTTATAGGGCTTCCCCCATGGATTTCCCTTTTCCATTGTACCTCATTTCTAGAACAATAACAATTATTTTAGATATCAGAGATGACTCTGTCCCATGGCAGCTCCCCTTCCCTACCACATCCCTGATTATTCAGCTCACTATTGATCTGTCCCCATCTTATTGACCTTTTACTTTTAACATTTGCCTGGAAATTCTCTCCCTGTGTCCATGCTCTTCTCTGGGGACAGTAGCTCCCAGGGGTTCTAATTCCCCTGACTCCACCCAAAAACAAATATAATTTTTGAGCACTAAATCCCCCAAATATAAGATTCTCATCTCCTAACCATCGTTCTCCATTCATAAGAGCACTTATCAGAGGAACCTCCTCTCACCTCCAAAGTAAGACATCCTTCCTTTCCCCCTCTGTTTCAATCTTTCCCCTTCCCCCTCACCATCTCCCCTGTAGGTTCTTCTCTTTGTGAGACCACAGATGTCACCTTCTTCTCATTGCTAGACCCTGACTTCACCCTGGCACATCACTCACTCTTCTGAATTCCCCTGCTCCCCACCCCTTTTATATACCCTTCTATGTTGTAATGTAGTCCCACAAAAGAAGCATTCACCTGTAGGCAGGGTGTCACCAGGTTTTATCCAGAATGTCCCCTTTCTGCCTCTTCACTCTTTCCTATACCAGATTTTCACCTTTACCCCTGTCTTCTTTTGTACATTAAAAAAAATCTCACTGATCTCTTTGCTGTCATTCTGTTATAATTACTGTCCTTACCTGCTGTATTTACCCACTACTCCTATATTTCTGTTGTTTGGGGTGTTCAATAGAAAAGTAATGTCTTTACTTCTGGTTTTCTTCCTAAAAATGTTTCAGACTTTTATAAATTTCACTTCTATCTTTTGTCATTAATGGTTAAGCAGAAGTTTCCAGGATAGGTCAGTGTGGACTGCATCCTGAGCACCATTGATCTTTGGAACACATTATTCCATTTCCTCCTCCCTTTTCTAGTGAATGTGGAATAGTCCTGCAATATTTGAATGGCCTTTCCTTCATATTTGAAAGTCTTGTGGAACTTCTTGTTTCTGAATTATATTGTTGAATTTAACTGGTATGTGTCTTAGAATTTGCATCCTTGGGTTTTTTTTTTCCTGGAGGTGATCTGTAAATTCTTTCAAATGCAATTTCATTTGCTATGTTTAGAAACTCTGGGCAGTTTTATTATTGTGTTCATTATGGTGCTAAGGTTTTTTGTCCTGTCATTCTTCTGGGAAACTTAGGATCCTTAAGATATCTCTGCACATCCTATTTTTTTAATTAAGTATATTTTGCTTGCATAATGAGCATATTTTGTTTTAATGTCAGTCTCCCTTCCTGTTCACTGTTTTTCATCAGTCTCTTCGGATTGATCCTCCAGATGAATTTCATCATTTGGTTTTATGCTGCTAAGGTAACCCTTTGCTAGTTTGATTGCTATTGGTTGCTAGTTAAGTATTTGATTTAGTTAACATTTCCATTTTTACTATATTGGCTTGGTTTACCCATGGGCAATTAGTAGAATTGCATTTATATCTCTTCTATGTAGGTACATTCCCAAGAATTCTATACATCCTATAGTTATTTTGAATGGAATTTCTCTTTCTACTTCTTGGTACTATACACTTGAGGGGTCTTTTTCGGTACTGTTGTCCTATGTCCATAGGGATGCTTGGGTGGGTATGTTTGATCTATCAAGGTCTATCTATCACTCTAAGTGAGAAGGATACATTACTGGTGCTTCAGGGGTCTGTGAATTTACCAGGGCAAGCTTTCCTTCTACTCACACAAATTATAGTCTCTCTTGATACATGGCTGTCAAGAGTTGCCTTGGCTTTAAAACTCACCCCTCTGTGGTCAGTCTGGAGACAGATCTGTGGAAAGTTCCGCAGGCTGGCTCTTGCACCATGCCTGCACATCCCATCACCAGATCTGAGCTTAGAACCTTTCCAACTTAGACATGCCCAACTTTTGCTCCAGAATGGGCAGAGTAGCCAAAGTTATGGATTCTGAACAGCCCTGATCAGATTGCATCTCCAGTTTGGTGGTTGATTCTGATTTCTGAAGCTTAGAAATGATAAGTAAAGGCTGAAAAACATCCAAAAGATGATAAAATAGATGATGAAGGGACTAGAGTAGATGCTTGGTGAGGATAGGTGGAAGCAGCTTAATCTGAGAAGCAATATGTCTTGTGGCTTGCATAGTGGGCTTGGATTCTAGAAAGATTGGGTTCGAATTCCACGTCAGACCACATTAGCTCTATGAATCTGTGAAAACCACTTCTCCTTATTCAGCTTCTTTCCACATTTGGGAAATGACAAAAGCACTTACTTTCTGGGTTGTGTTGTGGGGCTCACCTGAAATATCATGCATAAGGTCAGTCATGAACTTCAAGATGCTTTAGACAAGGCAGCTGTGAGCAATAGCAGTTTCCTGCGGATTCAATAGCTGGGTCAAATGTTTGAAAGGCTGTCACCTGGGAGAGACCCTGGCCTTGTTTGAACTTTTTTGGCTTAACCCCAGAGGGAAGAACCAGGAGCAATGGCTGGAGGTAGAAGATAGGCAGACTTAGCCCTCATGACAGGGGGAAAAAGCTTCCTAACAGAGATCCGCAAAGTAGGATGGGTCACCTCAAAAGGTGATGAGTTTCCCCTCAAAAGAGAACTTTGGACAAAAAGGCTAAATGACCATATTTTGTGTTGGTTGAAGAGAGAACAACATTTTGGATATAGGCTGGCCTAGATGACCACTGAGATCCCTGCTACCTTGGGGGTATGGGGGAAAGAAGGGCATAGGAATCAGTGGATTTCAATAGTGATGTGCAGGTTGTATCCATGGAGCAAATGTTCAATGTCTCCCCAGGTGACACCAAGAAAAAAAAGTATATTCATAGTAAGCAGCCAAGGCCAAGGTCTGTTCTCCCAGCTAGTGCCACTGGGAAGATTGCTAAAAGCAGCCTGTGCTCTATTCCCATTGCTACAAAATCACAACAATGGAATCCAACCTAACATACTCAGATCTGTAGAAAAGATAGATGGCAAAAAATTAACCAGTGATTCATGTGTGTATTTGCATGTGAATGGGATTTAGATAAATGTGAATGAAAAAGCTCCATTATTACAGACACATGGTGGGGGAGGTGGGGAAGGGGAGCGGCGCTAAAACTTACATCCACTTGGGAAAAAAAAAATCCAGAGACTCGCACAATTTGTTTTGTGATATTTAAAAATCAGTAAGAAGAAATGAACCCAGAAATACCTCTGGAGATGGTTAGTTGCCATCACCGAACTGGGAGCGCAGGCATTTTAGGTAACTTGAGGCCATTCTTGTGTGGTTTGCTCCTTTTCATTGAAAATAGGATGAGAGACCCTGCCTGGGCTTGGTAATTCATCATGGTACCTTCCCTAGATTTCTTCTATTCGTTTGGAGTTGTTCACATTGACTTCTTTGGTCCAATGCTGGGGAGGGCAGACCACAACTCTACTACTCCTTCCTGGACTTGGATGACCACATCCAGGATTTACTTTGACAAATATTTTAAAGATCAATTTCATCTTCATGTTGGAAATAAAACATTTTCAAGAGTGATATTCGGATGGCTGCGCCTCATAGGACACTGCAATCTCTGAAGGATCCCAAATAAGAGTCATCTGTGGGGCAATTGAGATGACCCTGGGTAGTCGTACAAGACATTACAGATAAGGATTTACAAAAGATCATCATGACAAAGAGTACTGTTAAAGAAATAAAAATAAGAAAGGTGCTTCCCATTGTGAGAGTGAGGCATGATTCATGGGCATTCTGTGGGCATCACTGGCATCCTTTCAGGGCTAAAAGTGTGTAGCAAGTCACCTGGCATGTTGGGTGGGTGCTTCATGGGGACCTATGGTGGAATTCCTAGGATTGGCAAAATGGGATAGACTGGGGTCTATGCTAATGCAAGGCATTGTCCTTCTCTCCCAAAATGAAGTTACCGAGTGATTGGATGATTTGGGTTTTGGAATGCAACCCTCCTTCATGCTACCCCTTTTGGGAACCCTTTGTGCATAGGACCTCGCTTTCCCCAACTGTATCCACTTGCCCCCAACTTGATTCTGTGTGTGTGTAAGAGTAGATCAATTATAGCCCTTTAATATTCTCTAAGAGAGTTGAATTGCTTTGAATGACAATAAGTACACCCAATTTATTTCAATTTAACAAACATTTCTCAGGGTCCTAAAATTCCAGTGCTGTAGAAAGAATTTTTTTTAAGCAATTGGGGTTAAGTAAATTGCTCAAGGTTACACGGCCAGATGTTTCTGGGTGGGTGCTAAGTGTCTGAGCCTGGATTCGATCCCAGGTCATCCCAACACTGGAGCTGGTGCTCTTACTCGCTGTGCTACCTGGCCGCCCCAGTAGAAAGAAATTTTGATTCATAAGTGAAAATAAGAAATATTCTAACCCCTAGCTTCCTGGAGTATTAGAGCTGGGGGCAACCATCTAGTAGTCTAACACCTTGATTTTCCTAATGAAGGAAAAAAAGAGAGGCCTGGAAAGGGAGAAAGGTTCATCCACAATCCTAGATTCACAAGGGTGTCAGGATTTGAAGCCAAATTTTCTGCTCTTTCTATAATGTGTTATATAGAATCCCCCCACCCCACCCAGTGGTGCTCACAATATGATGGTTTGCTCTAATATATTCTGACTGTGCTGCCTTGTCACACACGGCATGGCAAGGAATTCTGTTGACTTTAAGCTAGCGTTTGGCCCCACTTTCCCCTCCTACCAGGTTCTTAATTGTGAAGCTGCACATCTCCTGTATCAGAGATCTTTGGACCAAACTGTGGTTGGGACCTTCAGAGTATCTAAGGAAGAGTGTACACCTGCAAAAAGAAGCAAGTCAAACAAGGCTGGCAAAGTGGTAACCCTTGGTTATTGGTGTGTGTGTGTGTGGGGGGAGTGCGGGGGGCAGGGAGTCATAGCAGGTGAACAGCTCTCATTTCCAGCAGGCCCATACAGGAAGACTGGCTTCAACAGGGCAAAGCCTATGGGACCTTTGTGATCCATTGTCCTTGATAAGTGCTTTAAAATTTCTCTGCATGTTATTACAGATATGTGGGAAAATCATGGAGACTATATTTAGTCATCATCTTTAGGGGAAAAAAAGGCTGAATTCCTCCTGAACTTTCACATCAATGTTGCCATAGACCAGCCCCTTCATCCCCCCTCCCACACACATTTAAGGCTAAGTTGGAATGAAAGCAGGCTATAGATTAATTAGCAAATTTGGCTCTTACTCCTCAGCTCTATGGCAGTTCCTGATGACCCCAAAAGCACAAAGAGTTCCACTGGGTCTTTATTTTGGGGCTACACCCAGGTAGTCATTCACTTAAATCATTTCAGGCCCTAAGAATTTTTGTTCTGCATTCAGGGGCATCTTTATCCCATGATGCCTTGCCCATTTTGCTCTGCATTTAGGGGTATCTTTATTCCATGATGCTTTGCTTCTCTAAATCTATTTCCCTTTTCATATTATTCTGCACATTTTGCTTAAATCCAGTCCACTTTGGCTAAGTCTACATGACAGCAAATGTTTTTTTTTTTTTTTTTTGGCAAGAAATGAAGCAGCAATTTAGAAAGCAACCTTTGTTTTCACAAGATAGAAATCAATTCTCACCTCTTTTTTGAAAAAAAATTATATTGCTTTTCTTTTGAAGGGGGGAAGCCAGGGCAATTGGGGTTGTGACTTGCCCAAGGTTACACAGCTAGTGTTAAGTATCTGAGGTGGGATTTGAACTCAGGTCCTCCTGACTCCAGGCCCAGTGCTCTACTCACTGTGCTATCTAGCCTCCCCAATTTTCCTCTCTTCCTGTACTCTGGAGCTGTCCATCAGAAGTGGCCAAGGTTCCAGTTTGGGTTCAGAGATAATGACTTCAGCAGTCCCTCCCTCCCTCTCTCCTCTAAGGTTTGGTGAGTGGGGTGTTATAGAAAGCAACTAATTTGGTGTCAGAGAATCTGGGTTGGGCAGGGAAGTACTAGAAAAAGGGGTAGAAATTACAAAGGAGAATTTAGACCTTATGTCCAGAAAATAATGACAGAACTTAAAAAAAAGTATTTATTTATTTTTAGTGTTCAACATTTATTTCTGCAAGATTTTGAGTTAAAGATTTTCTTCCCAACTCTCCCCTACTGCCCACCGCAAGATAGAGAGTCTCCTTAAGCCAAATTCAATGAGAGTAACAGTGATTAATTCCCTTTCACCTTCCTGCTCTTCCCCTCCACTGTAACAGTTTTCTCTTGCCTCTTTTAGATGAGATAATTTACCCTATTCTATCTCTCCCTTTCTCCTTCTCCCAATATATTCCTCTCTTACATCTTAATTTTATTTTTTAGATATCATCCCTTTATATTCAACTCATCCTGTGCCCTCTGTCTATATATATATATATATACACACACACACACACACACACACACATACATATATATATATTTATACACACATACACTCACCTAGACATACATACATATATATGTATTTATATGTATATATGTATACACCCACGTATATATTCCCTTCAACTATCCTCATACTGAGAAAACTCTCATGAGTTACAATCATCATTTTTCCATGTAGAAATGTAAATAGTTCAACGTTAATAAGTTCCTTATTCTTTCTCTTTCCTGTTTACCTTCTCTTGCTTCTTGTATTGAAAAGTCAAATTTTCTGTTCAGCTCTGGTTTTATCATCAAGAATGCTTGAAATTTCTCTATTTCATTGACTATCCATATTTTCCCCTGAAGCATTATCCTCAGTTTTGCTGGGTAGGTGATTCTTGGTTTTAATCCTAGTTGTTTTGACCTCCTGAATATCATATTTCAAGACCTTCAATCCCTTAATGTAGAAGCTGCTAGGTCTTGTGTTATCCTGATTTTGTTGCTACAATACCCAAATTGTTTCTTCCTGACTGCTTGTAATATTTTCTCCTTGACCTGGGAGCTCTGGAATTTGATTGTGATATTCCTGGGAGTTTTCTTTTTGGGATCTTTGGCAAGAGGCAATTGGCAGATTATTTAAATTTCTATTTTGCCCTCTGGTCCTAGAATTTCAGGGCAATTTTCATTAAGAATTTCTTGAAGGATGATTTCTAAGCTCTTTTTTTTTGATCTTGGGTTTCAATAATTTTAAAATGATCTCTCCTGGATCTATTTTCCAGGTCAGTGGCTTTTCCAATGAAATATTTCACATTGCCTTCTATTTTTTCATTTGTTGGATCTATTTTATAGTATCTTGATTTATCATAAAGTCATTAGCTTCCAATTGCTCCAATCTAATTTTGAAGGAGTTATTCTCTTCAGTGAGTTTTTGAAATTCCTTTTCCATCTGACAAATTTGGTTTTTTAAGGCATTCTTCTCCTTACTGGCTTTTTGGGCCTCTTCTGCCATTTGAGTTAGTCTATTTTCACAGTGTTATTTTATTCATTGAATTTTTGGGTTTCCATTAGCAGGCAGTTGACCAGCTTTTCATGATTTTCTTGCATCATTCTCATTTGTCTTCCCCATTTTTCCTCCCCTTCTTGTACTTGATTTCAAAATCCTCCATGACCTGTGACCAGTTAGTATTTTTCTTGGAGGCTTTTGATACAGGAGTTCTGACCTTGCTATCTTCCTCTTGCTCCATGCCTTGATCCCTTTTGTCACCCAAAAAGATTCTGTGGTCTGTTTGTGCTTTCTCATCTTACCAGCCAATGACTTGACTTTTGAGCTCTTTGCCATGGTAGGACTCTGCTTCCAGAGTGGAGAGAGCTGCGTCCCAACTTTCTGGGGTTTTGTGCAGTTGTTGTCAGAGCTATGAGGGGGACACCCCTCTATGGTTGTGATAATCTCTGCCATGCTAGCACTCCTCACCCCAGGACCACCACCCAGGACTGCCACCCATATCCAAGCAGGTCAAAGCAAGAGCTACTGCCCTCTGAATGGCAGCTTTCCCCCCTACTGTCTGCAGAGCAGGAGCTCCAGAGGCAGCCACATGCCAGCCCCTCTTTCAGCCCAGTGACAGGTGTTGGACTGTGCTCTTCTCTCACCCGGTTCCAACAGAGTCTCCCACTGATCTTTTACTTTCTCTTTGGTTTTATGGGTTGGAAAGCCTGGAAATCACCGCAGCTGCTGGTGCTTCACTCTCCTGACGTCTGCTCTGGCCGGTCTGGGCCACAAGTCTGGGCCAGTGTGGCTCATGCAGGCATGTGCTCTACTCCCAGCCCTGTGTGATGGACCCTTCCTGTGGGCCTACTGGCTGCCTTCATTGGAGGATTTGTTTGTCTTTGTCACTTTGTGAGTTCTGTGACTCTAAAATGTGTTTAGAGCCATACTTTACATGTATTGGTAGGGGCTGGAACCAGAGCTCAAGCCAGGTCCTGCTTTTATTCTGCAATCTTGGCTCTGCCCCCACCTCCCCCCCCCCAGCAGAACTTCCTAAGGAATATATCACAATGGACATGGACTGCTTCCAGGGTGAGAAGGTTTCTTTGTCTATTAATGGGACGGCCACTTGTCAGGCTCTTCTGGTGTGTCATGTCCTTCCAGCTCAGGAGTTCTGTGGTTAATCTTCTCTGGGACTCAGTGTGCTAGCCTGCACAATTAGGGGGAAAGTTGGCTCTCTAGGATCCCCTCCAGGTCTGTCTTTGGGTTCTTAAGCCCCCTGAGATGTGTTTCTGATGAACTGAGGTTTGTGCACCAGATCTAAACTTTGTGCATTGTCAGGGTACCTTTCGGGCCAGGTCACAAATGAATGCCATGAGTGCATGAATATGAACACACTGCTTATGTGGTATGTATAGACAAGCAATGTAGGGAAGGACAAAACTTAGAAGGCCTGTAATAAAGCATGTCTTGGAAAATCTTACCTCCCTTTTTCCTGAGCCTCAACCATTTAGATGAGAAATGGGCAGAGCATGCTATATGAAATCATTCCATTAAAGGCCATTCCAATATTAATCAGGATTTACAAAGCTGATGTAGTTCATTGCTCACTGATTTCAGAGTTGGGACTTTTGATGGAGAAGTGCTGATGGGTGAGCTCTGAATTCAGGTACTGGCTTGTTTCTATCCTCTGATAGATTGCATTTGAAATCATTTTCTGGCATAAATACCTCCATATTTCCACAAGCTTTTACTCTTTTCCACTGACCTGAAGAAGTGTTTGACCTACATCCTTATGTGTCATACATAATTTCTTTTTGGAGATTACTAGGTCAGGCTCAGGAGTCTGTGAGGTCAAAGGTCAAGTGATCTTCAAAGAGAGACACTGTAAAATTCTGTCCAGCAATAATTCCAACTTCCTATTCTACCTTCATAAGTATTTGACAAATTCCCTCCAGAGCGCCATAAATTAATGTGAGTTATTTTAATTAAGGCCATATAGTGCCTCACTAAAGGAATACTAACACACAGCGATCCTGAAAACCATCAATTCTGAAAGTAATAGAGTGAAATGGCAAGTCTCCCTCCCCCTGCTTCTCTGGATGATGCCAGCTCTGTTTGAGGGAGGCCTGGGTACAAATCATCATCTAACAACTACAATGATTTTGGGAGGGATTAAAAGTGAAGCTTTTCTTCTCAGCTTTTCCATTTTTAAAAATAAATGTTTGTATTTTTAAATTAAACACATAGAATTCATATACAGACATATATCAAGGAAAAATGATTCTTTAATATTTTAACCAGGAAGTTTTTGTCTGAGATTATTTTCTACCAGCATTTTTTAAAGGAATTCTTCCCAATTTGCCATGCTTAGTCAAACATATTACATTACCTTCTATGAAATAATGTTGCCTTCTCTGATAGCAATTTGCCAGTTTTCTATGGGGAAAGGCAGTCGGTCAACGAGCATGAAGCCAATGATTGCTATGTGCCTGGCACTCTGTGAAACCCTGGGCATATAGAGGACAGGGATTGCTCCTGCCCTCTGCGCCTAGCCTCCCAGAGCTTACGTCTGAATGAAGGAGTCATCATGAATGAATAGGAAGATACAAGATGCATTTGGTTTAGTCAGAAGGGGAAGGCACCAAGAACTCCAAGGAGGAGGAGCTCCTGAGGAAGATGCCATTTGAGCTGAGCCTGGAGGGGATTCAAGGGGACTAAGAGAGGAAGTGAAAAGGAAGGGCATTCCGGGCAGGGAAGACATTGAGTGGAAAGGTCAGGAGAGAGGAGTCAGTGTGGCATCTGTGGAGAAGGGCAAAAAGGCACCTATGGCACTGCTCAGAAGTAGGAGAGTGGCAGCACTGGGCATATAGGGCAGATTCATGGGAAATGATGACATTATGAAACGAGAGGATCTCAAAAGAACAGAGGGGGCAGGGCAGAGCTTTGGGGTAACCACAGTCAATGGGCTTATCTTGGATGAAGAACAAGTAAAAGAGAGTGAGAAAAATAAGTTAGGCAGATTAGAAGAGAACCAAAGGGAAGCCGAGTCACAGAATTCCGGGACCAGAGAATATCCAGGAGAAGAGGGCGATCGTCAGTGCTGCTACCGCACACTCACAAAGGTTGAGGACTTGAGAAGAGGACAGTAGATCTGACAATTAAGAGGGGTCTGATCATGCTGGAGTACAATTTCAGTAAGAAGGTGGATCGTAGAAAACTCAGACGATAGTTAGAAGTGACTAAGTTGAGACACTGAATAGAGATCATTCTGTTCAAGGAATTTTGATGAAGAGGGGAAGGATTATTGGAAGCTGAAGGTTTTCCAATGGGATTGATGTGGATGCTGACATATGTGAAGGAGCCAGTGGGTGTGGAAAGACAGAAGATTATAATGACACTGGGCCAGAGAGAGGGGGCCATCTACAGAAGAAGGTGAAAGGAGATGAGATTAGAGGCACATTGTAGGTGTTAACTCTGGAGAAGAGAAGAGCCATTTCTTCATTGTATATTGAAATGACAGCAGAGAAGGAAGGTGGACAGAAATGACAGAGCAATGTGTTATGAAAAGAGAAGAGGGAAGTTTTGGTGAGTTGCTGAAAAAAGTGGAGTGTGTGTGTGTGGGGGGGGGGTATGACGAGGGATGGCTCACAGTAAGTTCAGCAGGAACTCTGATCTTTATCTAAGACCAGAAAACCTTCGATTTAGTCTTGAAAGAATTCAGCCCAAGCCAAGTTGGAGTCAGAGTTGTAAAAATTTATTGTATGCTTTACAACGGACAAGGATCCTTAGGGGACCTGCAAGCCTAAAGAAGACACAGGCATAGCTTTTAAAGAGTTAAGGCTATTCATTAGATGTCAATTATGCTGACCTGGTGAGAAGAGGGTGGGATTAGGGAGGAGTTAAGGTGGGGCCAGTGTTTAAAGGAACATGCATTTTTTATGTAACCGCTCAGCTGTATTGCCCATGATTCACTGGGAAAAAGCCCAAGGGGGGGCTACCTGGAGGTGTGGTTTTAGGCTTGAAACATCACTAAGTCAGCCAGCAGTCAAGGGCTGACTGAAGGTGTCTAGTCTTCCACTCATCAGTGTCATGTTTGACAGGATTGATGTCTGGGAACCAAGACTCTTAAGGAGTTAACCCGGAGATAGCATCCGAAAGGATTCATTGAGGCAGCCAAGGAGTCAACTATACAAGGGGGAGATAATATTTGCCTAAGCTGGAATGTTTATGGATACTTTTGTGAAAGATTGATAGGTGTAGCTTGTTATTGTTCCAAGCTGAGATAAACAATTCATGAGTTGTTGCTGGGCAGAGTGAATGCTCTGAAGCTGGGGGGTATGATTTTACAAACTGATTTTACAGACTGATGTTACAAATATAGATCCCAAGCACCCCATAATTACTGATTTTACAAATTGGTATTAGAAATTGAGTTTACAGATAGATTTTACAAACATAGATCCCGAGCACCCCATCAGTATGACATGAGGTTCTCAGGTAAGTGTGATGGGTGTCATCAGACACTGGAAGAGAAGTTGAAAGATTTGCAGCAGCCACTGTAGGGAGGGAGGGAGAATCAGAATCCAGTGGGGGAGTAGAAGTGTTCCTACAAAGAGGGCACAGCTTATCATGTGACATTTTTGTAGTGGGCTCAGCCAGGTCTCATGAGTGTTTCCAGCTCTGTTCAGGAGCCAGTGCATAGGGGCAGGGGAGGCAGTGATTGGGAGGAATTCCAAATTGTGATTCACTGAGACAGGACTTGCAATAGGGGAAGGAGCAAGGGAGCTCAGAGCAGAGAATAATGGGAAGTTGAGGGTGTTAATCTTCTTGGAAGAGAATGGGTTCTGTGCTGAGATCACAACCTGGCTTAGAGGTGAGTTTGGCAGCATTGGAAGAACCAGGACATAGGATGAAGAAACAAGGTAGTGCTTATAAGGCATTGGCAAGGAGATCATGTGGTTCAAGAGTGTTCCAGATCAAGTGGATTCACAAGCTAAGACCTTCCTGCACACTTTTAAATTAAAACAAAAACAAATACATACCTTGGGGGAAAAAAAACCCCTTTCCCTAATCCATTCCATCATCCCCTAAATCATCCCCATTTAGAAAAGGCAGTCAATGTTTACTTATTATTTATTTGTGTTTCTTTATTAGATAGCAAATAAAATCTTTTCATTTCACACTAACTTGTACAAAATTTTTTTTTTTTTTTTTTTTTTTAATTTCAGTCCTCATGTTTTTCATGGGAAGTTGGGGCCAGGTTGAAGAGTTGATAGATTGTAATCCAATATTTCCTTTGTTCCAAATTACTTTGTTGTTGCCATTGATTGGTTCATTGTTCTCTTGAAAAGATTGATTAGGTAAAAAGTTTTGCGTAGAAGTAATTATGAAACTCCGGAAAGTAAGCTTGATGCCCGGCAATAAGGGAGCTGTTGACTAAAACAGGGTCCATTAATGTAATGAATTATTGTAATGTAATTGAGACACACAAGGAAGAGGAGCACAAAGAAATCTAGGGGAAATACAAAGGAAAAATAGCCCAAGCCAAGACTGGTTTACACTTGTCCCAGGACAAGAGAAAGAGGAGGGATGGCCGAAGCTGCCCAGGGAGACAGAGAGGGACAGAGACAGGGTCCTCAAGCTTCATACATGCAGCTTATTTCTTTGAAAGTTACTGGGCAAGTTTAGTTGTTTGTGTTGATGTTTAATGGTTTTCATAAGACATTTAGTTTTTTAAAAGAGCCAATGAGTTATGACAGTGACTATTTACAAGCCATCTTAATGATTCACAAAACATCTCTCCTAGTTCTCATTATAAAATGACATCCAACAAATACTTAAGTAGTTTAAAAGAATTTTATTTTGATTATGATTCCATCTAAATTAATATAACTCTTTAAAGATGAAATTGTGTTTTACTTGAGATCAATGCCTATTAATTCTGCCAGGTAGCTTGCACAGTAATTCCATTGACAATACCTAACAAAATATCCACTTTCACTGAGAATTGATGAAATCTAGGTATGTGTTGAAGACCAAATGTGTGACTATTCTGAGAATCTAAATCCAAGGAACAAATGTTAAGAGATTCCTGTAAGACCCTGAGCTACCCATGAATGCATGATGAAAGAATGGGTATAGTTTCTTTTCTCTAGTCAACCTTTGAAAAAGTAATCTGCACTGGTGATGCCACTGATAAAATGCTGATAAAAGTGGGCAGGAGCAACTTTGACCAAGTCTTCTTCCTCGAATTTTTGTCTAACCAACCTTCTGGAGTCATAGACAATTATTTATCCCCTGAAAATTTTTCCTGTGGATATCACACCCTGTGGAGAAAGGTTGTTCAAGGTAAGATGGACAGAAACCTTGAAATCCTAGAATCTTATCCATTTAGAGTGGGACTTTAGATGTCACAAAGCCAAACTATATCATATTATGGAGGAGGACATCAAGGCTCTGAAAGAGGAAGGGAGATGTCCAACCTTGGCTGCTCATCGGGAGCTTGGCTGGGGAAAAAATAGGCTGGAATAGAGAATAAGACAGAGTACCTCCTCTTTCCTTCCACTTCCTAATTGTTCTTTCCCTACAGCTTTAAAACAAATGGAAATGACTCATTTGACGGATACAGATCCAGGCTTTCAAATCATCATTCTATATGTCTTCTCCTTTTCACAACTCCTGGAAAAATTCTCATTACCCACTGCCCCAAACTGCTTTTTTCTAACTTCTTAACCCTTTGTAATATGGCTTCTGACCTTAGCACTCAACTGAAATAGGTCACTCTGAGGTTACCAAATGATCTAATTGCCAAATCTGTTCACCCTTTTCCCAGTTCTCATCCTTTTACATCTGCCATCTCTGGTACTGTTAGCCAGTAGTCCCTTCTTTAAATTCCCTGTTTTCTGGGTTTTTGCTACTTCTCTCCCTTCCCCACTCTCCCTTTCCCATCTCTCCCTCCTCTTCCCCTCCCCCCTCTCCTCTACCTTCCCACCCCCATTCTCTCCCCCTTCTCTCTACCCTCCTCTCCATATCCCTAACACCAAGCACAGTCCTGTGCATATTGTAAACAAATAATAAACCCTTCCTCCGCTCAGTCCCTCCCTCCCTTAGCAGAGAGCCATATGCTAAGAAGTCAAAACTGGGCCATTGCTACCAGATTTTACAGAAAGTTCATACTTAGGGAGGCAAATATATTAGTTGATGTGGATTCTGCAATAAATTGGGAGAGAGAATGGGCAATCTATTATTGCAGGTGACAAACATTTAATATCTACTGAATACCTAGACAAATCATATTACATAGCAAGAATTATGCCCCAGAAATTTGATATTTTTAATACATGAACAAGGGGAAGATTTCCATCCTACAAATACAAATCCCCAAATATCCCTGAATTTGCATTCTGTTTTATTTTTTAAAATATAAGCATGATGCCAACTAGATAAATCAGTTCAGCAATAGAAACTTTTTTTTCTTTTTAAGGAATTTCCTGGAGTCACTCACATAATTTATGCAGATATAAGCAGTTCAATCTAGTGGTTTTTAGATTGGGGATAATTGAACTAAGTGAAAGTTTCATCTTCTTAAATCAAAGGCAGATTATCCAAATCCCTGGGTAGAGAAATGAAGACAGAATTGGACAAATGATGGAGAACAAATGGGAAAGGAATTCCCTATTTCCATTTCTCATTTTGGGAAAAGACTTAAATATGATTCCTAGGATGTCCATATCCATCCAAGACAGATCATCATTAAGTTTTATAGAATTCTGCACCAGTCACGTGACTATGAAGTGTCAGCGATGCCTACATGCTAACAGCAGCTAGCGTCCAGTGGTTTGCAGAGATCTTTTTATGTGCTATCTTTTGTGTTCTCATTACAACCCTGTGAGGGAAGGGCCAGTAATGCTCCCAGTTTGCAGATAGGGAAAATTAGGCTAAGTGACCACCCAGGGACATACACCTAGTAAGTGTCTGAGACAGGATTCAAACTCAGGTCTTTCTGCTTCTATGTTTGTGTTTTTCTGTTAATCTATGTATCTGCTTGTATTAAGCTATGTATCCCATGAACTGTCATCAAGGCATAGCTATTTTTGGTCCTCATTTGGGGGAAAGGTTTTGAGCTCAGACTCAAAAAGATTGTCAGGGGACAGGTCAGTGCTTGGAAGCTATTCGCCCTGTGATAAATTTGTTGGAACATATCTTATGAAACTTAATTAACAAATCATTAGGAGTGATCAGCATTGTCAGCAAAGGAAGTTGTTCCTGTTCATAAAAGTCTGAAATATGGAAAGTCTAACCATTGACACTGAGTGAAAACCAGAGAAAATCTAACCACCATCGCTGAGGGGCTCAATTCAGAAGAAGAGGAATGCTGATTTTCTGGAATTTTCCTTTGAAACTCCATAGATATATAGGCTGGGTTTTGGAGGCAATGTATTGCCATGGAAAGAGTGTTCACCTCAGAGTTCAGAAGGCCTGGGTTCAAACCTTGCCCCTAATGTTTGCTACTTATGTTACTTCTCTCTGGGTCTCCATTTCCTCCCTTGTAAAATGAGTTTGATTTGGTGCTCTCTGAGGTCTTTTCCAACTGTAGATAGGTGATAATTTGTCTTTAACAAGTACAGTATAGCTACAGTTTGACTGAGGGATCTTTGCCTCTTCTGTAAGGGGAGAATCCATAACTTGGTTTAAGTGCCAGAAAATGCCCATGTTCTGGCAGGTCAGAGAAATCTCTTAAGCTTTGATCTAAGTGGCAAAATGTGCAGAGAGATTCTTATCTGTGCTATAAAAGAATTGGGGACAACAAACCAGAATCCTCTTGGCACTGACCTTCTCAGGGATGTTTCCTCTTCATGTGTCTGTTTGTGAGACTAGAAGGGACCTAGTCAAGAACCAACTAGTTAACATCCCCCTTGAATTGGTGACCCCTTAGCATCTCTGCAATGAGAGCCCCACTTTAGGAAAGTGGCAGAGATCTGTAACTATTCCTAGAAATCATCGTCCACTGTGTATGTACATACACACACATACACAAACACACACACATGCACTCCCCCCCCCAACTGAACACAAGAGAGCAAAGAGATTAATATGGAACATGACACCGCTGAAACATGTTCAGAAATAGCAGGAATACCATCCCCAGGTGCTGCATTGATTCGATCTCTTTATCTGGGGAAGAAATTGGACTCGGAGATAGGAGCAACGTTTTCTCACACTGAACTGATTACTGTTATAATCCTGACAATGATTGATTCTGAGTAATTATCCTGGAAGGAGAATTAGATTAAAAAACAATATTCCAGATTAGAGAGGACTCTGGTCCATTTTTGTAATTAGCTCCTTTTAGAGTGGGAGATGCTATCATGGCAGAGAGACTGAATAACTTTCTTATATGAAGATCATGTGTTGCAGCTTTGAAAAGATACAAAAGGAAAACACAAGGCCACATTTAGAAAATGGATCAAGTTGTGGACAAACTTATCCTGTGGTTTAGTGGAAAGAGACTGGAGCAGACAGAGGTCTGCCTTGAGGATGCCCAATGTGCCCATTGCACAGCCTCTCTGGGCTGCAGTTTTCACAACTGTCAGAGGAAAGTGTTGACTGTGATGATATTTAAGGCCCTTTCTTTGTCATTCTTTCCCTCTTCCATTCTATAGTGCCTGACTTAAATATACTTAAGAGTAAATAGTCTGATGACCATGGTGGTTGTGGTGGTAGTAGTTGTGTGTAGCTTTTATATATCTTTTTAATATTTACACATATTATCACTTTACACATATTAATATGTGTATTAATATCTAATTTATCTCACAATAATCTTGTGGGGTGCTGGTGAACTATGACAATCGGGAATGTATGCAAACACTTCAATAATTGAAGACATATGGATTTCTTCAGGGTTGGATTTCCTTCCTGGAAGCATGACCTTCTATAACTTAGTAAATGCTGAGGGAGTTATCCAAAGTGGAGATAGGTATATCATTTACTTTCCAGGACTGAGAAGATAAAAGGAGATTTTTATAAAGCATTTATCACAGTTCCTGCATACATGACCAGGTTGCATGGGCTAAGGTGATGAATGAATAGGAGAATTCTAGAACCTGCTGTTCAAATTTGAAGATGAGGAAATCATTTCCACAGGGATGATATATTTTGTGCCACTTGATCAGGTCAAGAAAGTCTTCCATTTAATTTTTGGCTTTTCTGATGGTTGATTGACTCATGGAGTAGCCTTGAAGAGATGGCTGAATGAGGAGCTCGTTCTTGAAAAGGGGAATTCTGAGAATTAAGGTATAGAAACTACAGATGACTGATTGATAATGAGGAACTGAAATGAGTTCCATTTGCTTAGAACAGAGAATGCTATGGGATAAGGGAAGAAAGTAAAATTGGAGACATTGTAGAGGAATTTCAAGCTCTGATCATATTGAGCTGTGTGTCTGTCATGGAATGGATTGATTCATTAAAGTTACTTCTTTTCCCCAATAATAGATAACATTTTGCTAAAACAGTCATGGGATTCTCTCATTCCCTATTCAGCTTCTGTCCTTTACCATGTAGAAGCAAATTCTACTGTCAGTCCTGGGCACAAGCTTTTGTTATAAGCCTCTCCAATACCCTGCCACTCCAACCTTGGACAGCTACTGTAATCACACAAATGTATCCCCCAAAGTAACTATCTCAGACTGAAAGCAGGAGTACATTATATGACCATGCAATAGACTTCATAATGCAATAATGTGGTCAAGATAACTCTGTTGGGAATAGGAGACTACAATTCTTCCTCCCTGATAAGATACATTACACTCACAAGAGAAGGGAGAAGATACATGTGTCATCTGAACATGACCATGTGTAGTGGCCTTGTTCCATATTAGTTTTAGGATTTGTGCAGTAGATTACCTAGTGGTATTGCTTTAGCTATGTGTCTGACAGGAGGCTATCTCAGAATGGGTTATGTGCATTTCTGGTTGTCATCCTCACATATCTGGCAACCTTTGGAACCTTTGTATCACCTCTGAGGCAGGGTTTTGTCAGATCTGAAGATCTAAAAGACAAGCTGCCCAATATGAAGACTAGAGGTCAGGTGGAGCATCAGAGGAGAAAGTCAAAGAAAGAAAATAATCAGCTAGGACTTGACAAGAAACCTGGATTGTTTCCCCTCCATACAATTCAGTGAGTCACTTGGAGGGTCATAGTTTTATGTTGTTCTTCCTTTTAGACATTTTGGAATGGTGACCTCATGGTGTTACTATTGCCAATGGCCCATTTTGTTCCCTTCTGATTGGATTTCCAATTTATAGAAAATTGCCATTCATAAATAAATTCAGTTATCTGCAAGCTTTATGTGCCACTGTCCAAGAATAGATATTCATTAACATCCTTCAGAACATAATTATATTCACTAATTATCACTAGGACTATTTTAATACATTTCTAGGCAGCCTTGTCCTTCTCTTCTAAAAAAAAATAAAGGAGACAGACAGCCCTTGAGTATGTGTGGGTTCACTGGTATATAGAACTGTTCATCTTTTGAGTAATAAAGTCTGAAGAGTTCATTGCTTTTTTAATACCTTTACATAATAAAGGTTACAGAGACATGAGAGGTATAGAATGAATGGGAAGATTCTGATGCTGCATTTGACTTCCTCTCCCATCATACTAACTGGGCATAGGCTTGGTTGATGGGCTGAGGGTTGGTTGGTGATAGGCTGATGCTTAGCCTTTTCTTCTTCCTATTTGCCCAGTAAGCCAAGGGATGAGACTCTGAATGTCATAGCCTGATCCCTCAGTTGCCTGCACTTAGGTAAATTTTCAGCACTAATAATATGATGCTTCCAGATAACAAATCATGGAGAAACTTGGGTCTGGTTGGTTAGAAAACTCATAAATCCTTAAGGTTTGCCCAATGGTGACTTCATATGCAGTGACATAGGGATTCAATCAATAAGGACCATTTATATAGCCCTTTGAAGTTTGTAGAACACTGTACATGTGGCATATCATTGAATCCTCATGACAGCCCTGGGAGGGCTGTTATTATCCTCATTTTATGGAGAGGGAAATGAAGACAAAGAGAGCTCAGGTGTCATAGGTAGCCTCACAGAGCTGTAAGTGTCTGAGGCATGATTGAGACTCACAGGGCTTCCTGACTCCAAATCTAGCATCCTCCCCCCAATATTCTAGCCACCGTTCAATTCAATCCAACATACAGATTTAAGTGCCTATAATGTAAAATATGCCATCCTGGGGCAGGAGGAACCAAGGTAAAACTTTTGAAGAAAGATTTTTCCCTTCCAGGTTCTTTGTATTATTAAATTTTATTTTTATTTTGTGGAATAAAAATATTTTCATAGCATAATACAATAAAAAGACCATTGCACATAGATCTGCAAATCTCCTATTCATAACTTGATATTCCTTTTAAATATGCAACAAAACTGTCATGCAAATTTCTTTCTTCCCTCCCCCCCCCAGATATGGCTCATTATTCTATACATATTTCTATTTGTCATTGCATTCTCTGGATGCAGATAGTGTCTTTCTTTATATATCCTTTATAGTTAATTTGGGCATTTATAACAGTCAATGTAACTTAACTCATTCAAAGACATTCTTTTTAAATTTTTTTCCCCTTGCTTATTCATTCATTCATTCATTTATTTATTTTTATTTTTCAAATGCTTTTTTAACTTCTGATTTACATCATGCATTTCCACCAGATTTTGAGTTACAAAATTTCTCCCCATTTTTCCCCTACCCACTGTCCCAAAATAGTAGTCCCACAGAATATCCCCTCCTCCAGTCTGCCCTCTCCCATATTTTCTCCCATACCTTTTTGACTTTTCCAGTGCATCTCTATGCCCCAGTGCCTGTATATCTTATTTCCCAATTACATGTAAAATAGTATTAATAATAGTATATATATGTATATGTATATATGTGTATATGTGTATATGTATATATATGTACACACACACATACACACACACATACACACACACACACACACACACATATATATATATATATATATATATATATATATATATATATATATATATGATTTATGAACTTTGAAGTCCAGATTCATTCCCTTCCTCCCTCGTGACCCACCCTTACTGGTAAGATAAGTGGTTCAGTATAGGTTGTACATGTGTGACTAATGCAAAACATTTCCATAGTAGATATATTGTAAAAGACTGACTATATTTCCCTCCTTCTTATCCCACCTCCCACTTGTTCAATTCTCTGCTTTGATCCCATGCCTTTTCTTTTTATTTATGAGCAATGGGGGTTAAGTAACTTGCTCAAGGTTACATGGCCAGTTATTTCTGGGTGTGGTGCTAAGTGTCAGAGCCTGGATTCGATCCCCAAGTCATCCCGACACTGGAGCCGGTGCTCTTACTTGCTGAGCCGATCCTGTCCCTTTTCAAAAGTGGGTGTTTGCAACTTCCCTCCCCCTCTGCCTGCCTTCCCTTCCATCATCCCCCCTCACATCACCTTCCCCCCCTACTCTCCTGGAGGGTGAGATACCCTATTTAGTGTGTATTTCATTCCCTTCTCAAGCCAAATTCAATGGGAATAAGGTTGACCCATTCCCTTTTGACTTCCTATTCTTCCTCTCAATTGTAACCATTTTCCCTTGCCTCTTCTATATGAGATAGTTTACCCCATTCTGTCTCTCCCCATCTCCTCTCAGTATATTCCTCTCTCACCTCTTAATTTCACCTTTTAAGTATCATCCCTTCCTGTTAAATTGGTCCCTTGCCCTCTATCAATGTATACCTTTAAACATATATACACACATTCACATATGTATTCATATGCCCATATACACTCATATATAAACATATATATATTTCTATTCCCTTCAAATACTGAGAAAAGTTTCATAAGTTATAATTACTGTTTTTCCATGTATGGATGCTAATAGTTCAACTTTGACAAGTTCCTTATGATTTCTTTTCCCTGTTTACCTTCTCATGCTTCTCTTGCTTCTTATACCTGAATGTCAAATTTTCTATTCAACTCTGGTTTTTTCAGCAAGAATGCTTGAAAGTCCTCTATTCCACTGAATGACCATATTTTTCCCCTGAAACATGATACTCAGTTTTGCTGGGTAGGTGACTCTTGGTTTTAATCCCAGCTCCTTTGACTTCTGGAATATCATATTCCAAGCTCTTGGATCCCTCAGTGTAGAAGCTGCCAGATCCTGAGTTATCCTGATTGTGTATCCACAATATTCAAATTGTTTCTTCCTGGCTGCTTGCAATATTATCTCCTTAATCTGGGAATTCCAGAGCCTGGCTATAATATTCCTAGGAGTTTTCTTTTTGGGATCTTTTTCAGGAGGTGATCGGTGGATTCTTTCAACCTCTATTTTGCCCTCTGGTTCTAAAACATCAAGGCAGTTTTCTTTGAGAACTTCCTGGAGGATGATTTCTACGTTCTTACTTTGATCGTGGCTTTCAGGTAGTCCAATAATGTTTAAAGTATCTCTCCTGGATCTATTTTCCAGGTTGGTGGTTTTTCCGATGAGATATTTCACCTTGCCTTCTATTCTTTCATTTGTTTGGATCTGTTTAACAGCATCTTGATTTCTCATAAAGTCATTAGCTTCCATTTGCTCCAATCTAATTCTGAAGCAATGATTCTCCTCGTTGAGCTTTTGAGATTCTTTTTTTCCATCAGGCAAATTCGGCTTTTTAAGGCATTCTTCTCCTCATTGCCTTTTTGAGCCTCTTTTGCCATTTGAGTTAGTCTATTTTTTAAGGTGTGATTTTCCTCAGTCAGGCTGTTGACTCTCATTTCATAGTTTTCTTGCATTGTTCTCATTTCTCTTCCCAATTTTTCCTCCACTTCTCTTATCTGCTTCTTAAGGTCCTCTATGGCCTGTAACCAGCTCATATTTTCCTTTGAAGCTTTTGGTGCAGAAGTTCTGACTCCACTATCTTCCTCCTCTTCCATGCTTTACTTCTTTTTGTCCCCAAAATAGGAGTCTATGGTTGGAATCTTTTGTCTGCTTTGTTTACTTTGCCTGGTCATGTTGCCCCTCAGTTGCTTGACCCCTGGGCTTTTTGCCACAGTAAGCCTCTGCCACCAGACAGAGGAGATTTTGCCCCAAACACTGGGGTTTTCTCAGCTGTCAGAAGTATTAGATGGGTGCCCTCTATGAGGTCTCCACATGCTCTGGCAGGCTGGACCCACACCCCAGGACCTCTACCCTAAACTTCACTCCAGATCAAAGAAGGTTAAAGCAAGAGCGATTATCTCTCAGACTGGTGTTTGTTCCCCCTACCCTCTGCAGGCCAGGAGCTGAAGCTGCCACGTGGTAGTGGCTGGCAGTGCATGTATCTCAGTGGCTTCTCGCCCTGGGGGCAAAAGCCAATGCACTCCCACTTACTGGGTCCCACAGTCAAGACTGCACTGACCTCTCACTTTGTCCTTCGCATCTATGTTTTGATAAATCTGGAAATGGCCACAGCTGCTGCTGATCTGGAGTCCGTCTAGCCATGGCTGGTCAGGCCTGCCCAGGGGCTAAACCTCGTTGTGGGGCTGGGCTCCCTCCCAGAGCACTGTGCTGGCCGATTCCTGCCAGCCTGCCGGGCTCCTCAGGAGGAACTTAGCTCCTCTGTTTCATTTTGTGGGTTCTGAAGCTCCAAAGTTTGTTTAGAGTCCCCTTTTTACATGGATTGGGGAAGGTGGAAGCCAGAGCCACGGGAAGGTCATGCTTCTACTCTGCCATCTTGACTCCTCAAAGTCATTCTTAAAACAATATTGCCATTACTATATACACTGTTGTCATTGTTCTACTCATTTCGCTCTTCATTATTTTATCAAGTCTTTTCATGTTTTTCTAAATCCAAGGAACTCATCATTTCTTACAGCACAGTAGCATTCCACCACAATCATATAACGCAGCTTGTTCAGCCCCTCCTCAGTGGATGGGCATGCTTTCAATTTCCAGGTCTTGGCCACCACAAAGAAAGCTGCTACAAACATTTCAGTACATAAAGCTTCTTTTCCTCTCTTCCTGTCTTTGAAAATAGGTTCTTATATTCTACTAGTGCAGATCACATTCTCCAGTAGAAAAAATAATTGTGAGGCAAATTGAGGACAAGAAGCCCATTAATAGGCAAAGAGATCAGGAAAGACTACCATTGAATATCAGAGGAAGAGGGGGACGTTAAGGGACAAAAATGATGAGGGAGGTAGAGCATTCTAGGCATTGGGGAGAGAGGTGTTGAATGAAGTAGAAAACAGATTATAGAACATAGAAGGTAATGGATATTATCTCTCAAGACTGTGCTATGAGGGTCTGCTGAAGGATCTTGGGATGGTGGGTTGAAGAAGAGAATAGCCAAGTCAGTAATGAATACTGTCTTCAAGTGTTTTAAAGGTTGTCACGGGGAAGAATTTATCTAGGCCCCAAAGGTCAGAAAAAGGCACAATGTGTGAAAGCAAAAAAGAGTAATATTTACACTTAACATAAGAAAAAAAAAACTTTCTTTTTAAATTTTTTTGCTATTTGGAGGGCAATTGGGGTTAAGCAACTTGCCCAAGTTTACACGGCTAGTTTTTTTCTTTTTGTGTGTGTGTGTGTGTGCTAAGTGTCTGAGGCTGGATCCGACCTCAGGTCTTCCTGACTCCAACGCTAGTGCTCTACTCACTGCACCACCTAGCTGTCCTGAAAAAAAAAAAAACGTTAAAATATAAGAAGAGAAGTGGCTAGGTGTCACAGTGATTAGAGCACTGGCCCTGGAGTCAGGAAGACCTGAGTTCAAATCTAGCCTCAGACACTAAAAAAAAACAAAACCAAAACAAAAACGAGCTGTGTGACCTTGGGCAAGTCACTTGACCCTACTGCCCTCCAGAAAGTGAAAAAGAGAAACAAAAAGATTATACAAAAATAACGAGAGATAATTAAAAATTTAATTAGCTGCCTTAAGAGGTAATTAGTTCCAACAAAGTTAACAGCAAGAGACAGAGAAATTGCATTTCAAATAACTGTAGACAATATAAAATGCTTGTGAGTCTCCCTGCCAAGGCAAACCCAGGAGCTATATGAACACAGTTAGGAAACACTTTCCTCACAAATAAAGTTAGTTTTAAATAATTGAAAAAATGTTAATTCCTCACAGGTAGGCCAAGCCAATATACAATTCTACCTAAGTTAATCTAGTCAGTGCCAAAACATTCAAATTATGCAAAATTATTTTATATAGCTATAAAAAACAATAAAATTCATCTGGGAAAAAAAAAACTCAAGGATATCAAGGGAATCAATGGAAAAAAATGTGAAAGGAGGTGGTCTAGCTGTACCAGATCTCAAACCATTATAAAGTAGTAATTATTAAAACAATTTGGTACTGGCTAAGAAATAGAGTGGTGAATCAGTACAGTAGATTAGGAACAAATTACATTATAGTAAATGACCATAGAAATCTAGTATATGATAAAGAGAAAGACCCAAGCTTTTGGGACAAAAACTCATTATATGACAAAAATGCTGGGAAAACTGTGAACAAGTATGTCAGAAACTAGCTGAAGGCCAACATCTTGCACCATATACCAAGATAAGGTCGAAGTGGGTAATTTACACATAAAGGATGATGCTATAAGCAAATTAAGAAAGCATAAAATAGTTTATCTGTCAGACGTATGGATAAGGGAAGAATTTAGGACCAAAGAAGATATACAGAATATAGCAAATTGTAAAAAAAAGATAATTTTGATTAGTTAAAATTTTAAAAAAGTTTGCATAACCTAATAACAATGTAACCAAAAGTATAAGGAAAGCAGAAAATTGGTGAACGTTTTGCAAGAAATATCTCTGATAAAAGCCTCATTTCTAAAATATATAAAAACGGAGTCAAATTTATAAAAATACAAGTCATTTTCCAATTGAGAAATGGTCAAACATATGAACAGGTGGTTTTCAGAAAAAGAAATCAAAGCTATCTATAGTCATATGAAAAAAAAAACACTCCAAATCACTATTGATCAGAGAAAGGCAAATTAAAACACCCATCAGATTGGATACAATGACAAAAAGGGAAAATGATGGATGTTGGAGGGGATACAAGAAAACTGGGGCACTAATGCACTGCTTTTGGAGTTATGAACTGATTTAATCATTCTGGAGAGCAATTTAAAACTATACCTAAAGGATTATAAAAATGTGTGTACCCTTGATCCAGCAATACCACTGCTAGGCCTATATCCCAAAGATATCTAAAATATGGAAAATGACATATTTCTATAAAAATATTTATAGCAGCTCTTTTTATAGTGGTTAAGAATTGGAAATTGAAGAGATGCCTATCAACTGCGGAATGGCTGAACAAGCTGTGGTATATGATTGTGATGAAATATTATTGTGTTATAAGAAATGACAAGCAGGATGATTTCAAAATATCATAGAAGGATTCACAGGAACTGATGCATAGTGCAGTGAATAGAACCAAGAGGACATTGTACACAGTGACAGCAATATTATTTGATGAAGAACCGTGAATGACTTAGCTATTGTCAGCTATAAAATGATCCAAGCCAATCCCAAAGGACTCAGGATGAATTTTTTGAATACAGACTGAAGCAGGATATTTTTCACTTTTTTTAGTTTTTCTTTTTATTCCACTCTTCTAATACAACAAGACTAATACAGACATGTTTTATATAATTGCACATATATAACCTATATCTGATTGCTACCATCTCAGGGAATGGGGAGGGGCAGGGATAGAATTTGCCACTCAGAACTTTATTTAAAAACATTTATTTTTAGTTTTCAACATTCAATTTTATACTATTTTGAGTTCTAAATTCTCCCCCTCCCCCTTCCTAAGATGGCATATAATATGATATAGGCTATATGTGTATGATCATATTAAACATATTTCTACATGAGACATATTGTGGAAGAAGAATCAGAACAAAAGGGGAAAGCCATGAGAAAGAAAAAGCAAAAAAACAAAAAAACAAAAAAGAAAAAAAATGTGTTGATTTTCATTAAGACTCCATAGTTCTTTACTCTGCAGGTGAATAGGGTTTTCTATCATGAGTCTTTTGGAATTGTCTTAGATCATTGCATTGCTCAGAAGAGCTAAGTCTAACAAAGTTGGTCATTGCACAATGTTGCTGTTACTGTGTGCAGTGTTCTGGTCCTGCTTACTTCACTTAGCATCACTTCATTCAAGTATTTCCAGGTTTTCTGAAGGCTACCTGCTCACCACTTCTTATAGAAAAATAGTATTCCATTACATTCATATACCACAACTTGTTCAGTCATTCTGCAATTGATGGCCATCCTCTCAATTTCCAATTCTTTGCCATGGTTAAAAGGGCTGCTATAAATGTTTTTGTACATATGGGTCCTTTTCCCTTTTCTCTGATCTCTTTGGGATATAGAACTAGTAGTGGTGTTACTGGACAAGAGGTCATGGACAGTTTTATAGCCCTAGTCCAAAATTGTTTTTCAGAATGGTTGGATCAGTTCACAACTCCACCAAAAATGCATTAGTGTTCCAATTTTCCCACATCTCCAACATTTATAATTTTCCTCTTTTTTCATCTTATCCAATCTCATAGATGTCAGGTGGTTCCTCAGGGTTGTCTTAATTTGCATTTCTCTCATCAGTAATGATTTGGAGAATTTTTCTGTATGACTATAGATAGTTTTAATTTCTTCATCTAAGAACTACCCGTTGATATCCTTTGGCTATTTATCAATCGGGGCATGACTTGTATTGTTATAGATTTGACTCAATTCTCAGTATATATTAGAAATAAGACCTTTATCAGAGAAACTTGCTGTAAAAATCATTTCCCAGCTTTCTGCTTCACTTCTAATCTTGGTTGCATTGGCTTTGTTTGTGCAAAACCTTTTTAATTTACTGTAATCAGATGTATTCATTTTGTATTTCATAATATTCTCTCTCTCTTGTTTGGTCATAAATTCTTCCCTTCTCCATAGATATTTCAGGTAAACTATTCCTTGCTCTCTCCTTATTTACTTATAGGAACTCAAGACTTTAAATAAAGATGTTAATTAAAAAGAGGTAATTAGTTCCTCCTCAGTGGAGGTCTTCAGGTAAAGGCTGGATGCCTACGGTGTACAAAAAGTGGTTATGGGATTGTATTGCATAGACTATAAGGTGCTTCCAGTCATGCAAGTCAGTCAACAGACTTTTATTAAACATGTGCTTATTTTCTGCCAATCACTGTGATAAATACTAGGGATAAATTTTAGGTAAAGGGCAGTTTCTGTCCTCAATGAGCATTTATTCTGATGAAGGAAACAATATAAAACTAACCAGATGCATATAGGATATTTAGAGAGTAAATGAAAGGGATGAAAAAGGGAAAGATAGCAGCAATTTGGGGGCATTGACAGGAAAGGCCCCCTGCAGAAGGCATGATTTGGGCTGTCGTGAAAGAACTAGGCAGTAGAAGTGAAGGAGAACATTCCAGGTTTGAGGGCAAGTATCTGTATAGTCGTGGAATTGGAAGGTGAAAATCATGTTTGAAGACATAGTGAAGTTGGACCATGGCAAATTTACCTGGGGGAGGAGAGAAAGAGAAAGGGAGAGGGGAAGGGAGGAAGGGAGAGGTAGTATCTCCCTCTAAGCATTTTAAATGAACAATTTTCTTAATTCATGTAGCAGAATCCTGTTACTTTTCTGTGAAGAGATGACACCCCCGACTTCCTCCTATTTATGGTTCACTTGGAAAAGAAAGGAATCCACATGTAGTGGATTCTCCATCTAGTCCATCACTTTTGCATTGGATACAAAGGCAGAAGCAAAGAAGAGGTACTCAGCAGACTCCCTCACCTCTGTTATTATCCTCTAGCTGTACTTTTCAATGGCAGTGTCCTGGAGTCTTCTGAGATACTTGAAGTCACCAATTATTCCACCAAAATCTTCTTTTTCTTAGGGTAAATGTCCTTAATTCCTCAACTCATCTCCATCGGGCAGGTTTTTTTCGTTTTTTTTTTCACTCTAGTCATCCCCTTCCAGACACATACTAGCTTCTATTACCTTCCAAAAGGTGGTGCCTGGGACTGTTACCAATGGGTCCTTATGAGGCTAAAGGATATCTTTTGTACCACCCATCACATCTCTTTTAAGGGAGCATAGGACAGTTTTAGTTTTGTTGGCTATGATTTTGACTCCCATTTTCATGGAAATCCATTTAAATTTATAGGTGGTTTTCCTAGGAAATATTGTATAGTTAGGTGTTTATCACCCTATATTTGTGAAATGTATTTTTTGAAAATGAACATTGGACTTTACATTAATATTTAATTTAATTAGATTCATATTGTCCCATTTTTCTAGAGTGTTGAGATGTTTTGTGATCATGACTTTATCATCTATCAGGTAGCTTCAAATCAGTTGCATTAATCTGCAATCCTGAATTTTGCTTTCAGGAATCATAGATATACATATACATAGATATACATTTATCCTTGGCTCTGGGCCAAGGATAAATCCTGTGTGCACCCCTTACAGAGAAACCTTAGTACAAGTGGATTTTAGCCTATTAATACCATATCTTTACTATATGGACATTCCAACAATTTCAAATCCTCCTAATCATGCCCTTCCATTACCCTTGACTGCTGACACACACACACGCACACACTCACACACACATCCCTTCCTGCAAGCATAACTTGTTATTTTGTTAAAGGTTAGATATTAAGATGAAAGGTAGCAGAGAAGGTGCTGACCTACAACAGTAGAGCGTGTTTCTTATCCCAATAGTTCTGTATTAGATCAATAAAGTTAGAGCAAGGGCCCCAATTCCTCTTCCTACTGTTGCTATTGGGCACACCTTTCAACGGCCAGCTTATTCACCATGCCAAAGCAAACAGTGGGATGTAGTTAGCCTGCCATTAGCCTTCCTTCATGAAGCCATGCACATTTTTAATGATCATTACTTTGTTTTCCATTTTTCTAGTAATAGAAGTCAAACTCACTGGTCTGTGGTTTACAGACTTCTTATTTTTTGGATAGTTTGGTTATTTCATTTACTGTTCTTCTGGAATGCACCCCTGTCCATCCATTCCATTTCCACAGTCTATACTCAGCAATTACAGCTGGCATACATTCACTATTTTAGGAAGTGCTTTGTACAGACCTGATAATTTTGACCCCTTTGAGAGTGGAGATGCTGCTTGCTTGTCTCTGTTCTTATCTGGGGCTCATTCTACCTGCAACCGTTATTTTCTTCCATCCTTAGCAATTCAAAGAACATTCTCCCTGAAAAGGAAGAAAGAAGCCAGATAAGTCCTTTAGAGACCAGTGTTTGGTCTTTGGGAATTCATTTGCTATTTACAGGGGTCCCCAGATTGAGTATCCATAGTCTCTCTTTATTCTTAGCCTGCTTGGTAATTGATTACAAAGGATGGAGAGAGGGTGCTGCTCCAGAGTTCTAGATCTTTCTCATTGCCCACACTTTGCTAACATTGCAAAAGTCAGATACTATTTATCAGTTTTGAATTTTCAGCAGCAGAAGTGTTATTAATTTTAATGAAAAAAAATACTGTTCTGCCATGGATGGAGCTGACCTTTTGAAATCCTTGGACCAAATGTGCTGTGTAACTATAAAGCATTATTATTGTTATTTGGAAATGAACTAGAATGCTTTATCCTTTCATAATCCTATAAGGACCAAAGATGTGAATTTTTGGATTTTTTTGCCTCCATATACTATCTAGTGAAATATTCATTTTGAGAGAGCTTCCTGCATCGGCAATTTCTCTGGAATGATGGGAATATGAAATCAACCTGCACACACAACAATCCCCACTCTCTTAAGTAGGCAGGTAGCAAGAATTATTTGCTTAATGCTATTGATTTATTTACTTCTGTTGCCTTTAATAATACCCAAACCTGGATCATTAGTTATTAATAGAACTGAGCCTGTAGCCACCCTGTATTCCTTTAGACAGCTATGCTCTTATCCTGCTTCAATTTATCTTGATTACCAACCAGAGTCACATCCCTCATTTCCAAAGAGCCTGGACAGGCCTGCCTGAAAGCTGGGCAGCTGTTTGGAAACCAGGAGAAGGCATGCCTGCTAACCCCTTGTGCCTGGATAATGTTTGTTTCCATCAAGCCATTTTAGTTATCTCCAAATACAAAAGTAGAGAGCTTTTGCTCAGCTTCAAAGGTAGCCTTGTACCTGAGCGCTGTTCAAAGGAAGCTCGGCATGCATCTCCATCCCTCCCTTGCTACAGCCATTTCCAATACACTTAGGTGTGCCATCCATCATCATTATATCCTGTTCATCCATATGGGCAGACAATTCCGAACAATCAGCTGAGCCCATCCCCAGGCTCTATTGAAAGGATCCTGGCTGGGTTCAGCCCCACTGCCTTCCCTTGTAGAGTTCCCAATTAGCACCATCTTTTTCAAATGATCAGAGACTTCATATTTGATTTTTCCAGAGCTCATTTATGCCCAAGCCACTTAATAGATATTAGGGTTGAAAGTGGGAGCTAAGAGGAGGTAACTTGGTCTTAGGGCAATTCA
This sequence comes from Petaurus breviceps papuanus, assembly GCF_028583685.1. Taxonomy (NCBI): domain Eukaryota; kingdom Metazoa; phylum Chordata; class Mammalia; order Diprotodontia; family Petauridae; genus Petaurus; species Petaurus breviceps. The sequence goes on along the minus strand of NW_027185872.1, from coordinate 8,642,417 downwards.
GGGAAACAGCATTAGAAGGTATTGAATTTCTTGTGAAAATAAACAAACCCCAAAGCTAATTTATTAAACTTGGCATCTTTGTCATAAATGGGAATCTATAAAACACAAGCATTTTCATCACAGAACTACTTCATATGCCCAGCCCCAATCCTAAAGGGTGCAAGGATAGTTCACAAATTGCCACATTGACCTCAAGTCTAGACTGTATTTTTTTTTCCTTCATCTTACTTGGGTACAGCCTTAATGCCTACTAGAAATCATGCATTTTAGTGTGCACCTATGTGCATTCAGAGAGCACAGGACAGTTGTAGAGTAAGTGGGAAAAAGCAATGAATCAGAGGCCACATCTGTAGGTAGATCGTTTAGAGGATTGCATAGACTGAGCTATCTGTATGTATGCCTGTATGAATGAAGGCTCCATTAAATACTGTGTGTGAAATAGCATCCTGACCTTTGGGGATCTAAACAGTCCCAGCCCTTAAGGAATGTACATTGTAATGGTCAGGACAATACATAGGAGAGTTTTACTGCCAGTGAGATGAAAAGGGGAGTGTGGCAGCAAATGGGAAGGCCATGTTGGTATATCCTTGCCCTTCTTACAGTGATGCCAGTTTCTGATACTGAGCCATTTAAATGTTCCCAGAACCTTGGTGACAAGATCTTTCATATAGGGGTCTTCAGTAACTGTGTCTGCAGCACCGGTAGGAACAGTCATCAGGCTGACTCACCAGAGGAGTTCCTTCTCAGGATGTGACTATGAACACTGAACTGGAAGCATTTCTATCCCTAAAACTTTGGGGTTCTGAGCTGTCTCTGTCAGCATTGGAGGGGAGATAGTGGTCAAAGTGGTTTGATTACCTTGATGCATGTTTCTTCCTGTCTCTTTTTTTTCTCAGGCTGCTTTGCTACTTGAGTTAGGTAGGATCTCTCTCTATTTCCCTCTCCCTCTCCTTCTCCCTGTCACTGTGTGTGTGTGTGTGCATGCACACACACACTCACACACTGACACACACACTCACACACATATTGTATGTTGCTATTGAATCATTTCAATCTTTGTCTGATTTTTGTGACCCCATTTGGGAATGATTTGTCATTTCCTTTTCCAGCTCATTTTACAGATGAAGAACTGAGTCTGAAGGGCGAAGTGACTTGCCCAGGGTCACACAGCTAGTAAGTGTCTGCAGCCAGATTTGAACTCAGGAAGAGGAATCTGACTCCAGACCCAGCACTCTCTCCACTGTGCCACCTAACTGCCTATACACACATCTGCATTTGGAGATTGTCACACTCTTTTTAGATATATACGTGTATATAGAAGTAAATATAGTATTTATATCTAATATTTATAGGATTAAAAGGAAAAGGGAATGGCAGAGGATGAGGTGGACGGATAGTATCATGGAAACAAAGAACATGACTTGAGACTTTTCAAGAAAGTAGAGGATGGAAGGGCCTGGCATGCAATGGGCAATGAGGTCACAAAGAGCCAAACATGACTGAATAACTGAACGTGTTTGAAAAGCCTGTGATCATTCCTGTCAAACAGAGCCCAACACTTGCAAAATCTACGTGTTCCTGTGATAGCGGACACCCGGAGCAGAGCCCACTGTGAGGAGGGTGCTGAGTTATCCCAGACACTCCTGCTTGGGGAGTCATTCTGCTGCACCAATCCGCAGCTCACATACTTATACAGGACATGAGGAAATTCCTGAGAAGGCAATTTTAGCTTAAGGTCAAATGATTCTTTTTCCTCAGTATCAACTTGGAATGGGCTAACTCTAGAAACAATGGGCTGTCTCCCATGGGAGGCCTTGAGGACAAAGACTGTATGACCACTTGGAAGTTAAACTATAGATAGCTGTGTGAGTGTGCATGTGTGTGTATGTGTGCACATGTGGGCATGCATGTGTGCACGGTGTGTGCGTGTGTGTGCACATGTGGGTGTGTGCATGCATGTGTACGTGTGTGTGCACACATGCACATGCATGTGTAGGGTACTCAAGTGCAGGATACACTTGATCGTCTTTAAAGTTCCTTCCAAATCCCTGGTCATTATATGTTGTTGAGTTTGACTTTTGCTATTAGTAGTCAATGATAAGACTTTCTACACAGAAAATCCCAAAATTATCCTCAAGGCAAGAATCATAGATCTTGAGCTACAAAAGATATCACAATCCTCCTCTGAACTTGATCCCTCATTTTAGAAATGAGGAAACTGAGGCTCAGAGAGGGCAGTAATTTTTACCAGTCAATTTGAGTCTAGGTCACCTGACTACAGGTTTTATGTTCTTTCTCTTGTTCAATCATTTTCCAGTTGTGTTCAAAACTTCATAAACACTTTAGGGTTTTCTTGGCAAAGATACTGGAGTGGTTTGCCATTTCCTTCTCCAGATCATTCTACAGAGGAGGAAACTGAGCCAAACTGAATTACTTGTTCAGTGTCACACAGCCAATTAATGTCTGAGGCCAAATTTGAACTCATGAAGACCAGCTGTCCTGACTCTGTGTTCTATTCACTATAACACCTAGCTGTCCCTTATTCTCTTTTTAATGAAACACAGATCATCTTTGAAAATATAGCTGATTTCATTTTTTTGTAAAGCTTTTCAGTGCTCACTGAATATGTTTTTGAAGAAGGCAAATGTGAAATACAGGAATGAGGGTAATGATTAATTTCTAAGCCTATGGCCTTTTTCATTTCTTAATTTTAGACTCTATTTTCCAACTTCATTGGCACCCTGACCCCTTGGATACCTTTGCATTGAATTCATTGTTTATGTCAGTGTAGTTTTATTTGTTTTGAGGTATCTTTGTCAAATTCTTGAATACCAAACTCTCAATCCATTGCTGCATGTAGAATGAAAGTCTTTCCACTTTGGGAGGACATTCCATTATTGAATTTGAGTTTTCCTGGAATAACTATTGATAAACTATCATTGTCTCTCCCCAGTGGGGAGGTCTAAGTGTAAGTCTGTGAGTAAAGAATCTTGTATGAAACATTATAATGCTGGAGGTCTTTGAGTTCAATGTTTAACCAAATAGGAAGGGAAAGAGGCTTAGCATTAAGAGAATCCCTAGGAAATCCATGGAATGGTAGCCATCTGGAGGCAAAGCCAAGATGATGGAGTGGAAGCAGGGACTTGCTTGAACCCTCCCCCAAACCCTACAAATACCTGTAAAATGACTCTAAATAAATTCTAAGGCATCAGAACCCAGAAAATAACAGAGAGAAAGAAAAATCTCCAGTCCCAGATAACCTGGAAGGTTGAGAGGAAAGATCTATTACACTAGGCTCGGAGAGGAACACAGTCCAGCATGGACTGCACTGGCACACACGGTCAAAGCAGGCCTGAGGGGACAGAATTATTGGCAGTTGTAGCAGTTTCCAGACTTCTCAACCCCTAAACTCCAAAGACAATTTAGAAGGTCTGTCAGACCTGAGTGAGAGAGGAACATGGTCCATTCAGCCCCAGGGCCATGGCAGCAGCTGCTTCCAGAGCTCTTGGCCCACAGATGGTGTTGGTGGTGGGGGTTGGTTGAATCACTGATCAGAGGGTGATCCCTACATTGATTGTAGGGATCCATTTTCTGGCACTGAGACAGGATTCTCTTGCTTTGCTCGTGCTTTGATCTGTGTTCCAGGCCTGGGTGGCAGTCTTGGGGTCAGTAGGAGCACTGGTATGGTGGAGCTTGTGGTGGCAGTGGAGAGGGAATCCTCATCACAATTACAAGGCAGAAAGGAGGGCTTATAGTCACTCACAAACCAGAGCATAGTCCAGGAGAACAGAAAAAACCTTTCCTTTGATTATACCATCTTGGAAGAGCTGAAAATTTACAGGTCTCTAGAAGTATCTCTGAAAACAGTTGCACAAAATCCCTGAAGCACAGGACAATAGACCCCCCCACACTGGAAGCAAAGTCCTACTTTGACAAAGAGTTAAAAAGTTAAGCAATTGTCTGGGAACATGAGCAAACACTGAGGAAAGATCAACCTTAATTTAATGACAAGGAAGATCAAAGAATATAACCAGAAGAAGATAATAAATCAAAGCTCCAAATCCAAAACCTCCAAGAAAAATATGAATTGGTCACAGGCAATTGAAGAACTCAAAAAGGATTTTGGAAAGCAAGGGGAAAAAAGTAGAGCAAAAATTGGGAAGAGAAATAAGAATGATGCAAGAAAATAATGATAAATGAGTCAATAGCTTGCTAAAGGAGAACCAAAAAAAATGCTGAAGAAAATAATACCTTAAAAATAGACTATCCCAAATGGCAAAAGAGGTCCAAAAAGTCAATGAGGAGAGAAATGCCCTATAAAGCATAATTGACCAAATGGAAATAGAGGTCCAAAAGCTCACTGAAGGAAATGATTCCTTAAAAATTAGAATGGATACAAAAAAAGTGAATGACTTTATGAGAAACCAAGAAATTATAAAACAAAACCAAAATAATTAAAAATAAATAGGAAATGTGAAATATCTCATTGGAAAAACAACTAACCTGGAAAATAGATCTAGGAGAGATCATTTAAAAATTAATGGACTATCTGAAATCCATGATAAAAAAAAGAACCTAGATATTATCTTTCAAGAAATTATCAAGGAAGACTGCCGTGATATTCTAGAACTAGAAGGTAAACTAGAAATTGAAAGAATCTACCAATCACCTCCTGAAAAAGATACCAAAAGGAAAGCTCCTCGGAATATTATAGCCAAATTCCAGAGTTCCAAGTCAAGGTGAACATTTTGCAAGTAACCAGAAAGAAATATTTCAAGTATCAATCAGCATTACACAGCTTTTAGCAGTTTCTACATTAAGGGATTAGAGGGCTTGGAGTATGATATTCCAGAGGTCAAAGGAGCTAGGATTAAAAGCAAGAATTACCTACTCAGCAAAACTGAGTATAATATACTTCAGGGTAAAAATGAATAGAGGACTTTCAAGCATACAGAGGGCACAGGGTGAACTGAATATGGAGGGATGATATCTAAAAAAAAAATAAGGAGTGAGAGAGGAATGTGGAGAGGTTGAATGGGGTAAATTATCTCATATAAAAGAGGTAAGAAAAAAAAACTTTTTCAATGGAGGGAAGAGATGGGCAGTGAGAGGGAAAGAGTGAAACTTGCTCTTATCTGATTTGGCTTAGGGAGGGAGTAGCACACACTCAATTGCATATAAAAATCTATCTTACCCTACAGAAACAGAGAGGGGAAAGGGATAAGAAATAAAGGGGGGGATGATAGAAGGGAGGGCAAATTGGAGGAGGGGGTAATCAAAGGCTTTTGAGGAGAGACAGTGTCAAAGGAGAGAATAGAATAAATGGGTGTGGGACAGGATGTGGGGAAATAGAATTAGTATTTCACAACATGACTATTAGGGAAGTGTTTTACATGATTGCACATGTATGATCTATATAGAATTACCTTCTCGATGAGAGTAAGTGGGGAGGGAGGAAGGGGGAGAATGTTGTACTCAAAGCTTTAAAAATGAAAGTTAAAAATGGTTTTTACATGCTACTGGAAAATAAATTATGCAGGCAATAGGGTATAGAAATCTATCTTGCCTTATAGAAAAAAATAGAAGGGAAGGGGATAAGAGAAGGGGGTGTGTTATAGAAGGGAGGTCAGATTGGGGGAAGAGTCAATCATAATGCATGGTGTCTTGGGTTGCAGGGACGGAAGAGATGGGGAGAAAATTTGGAGCTCACAATCTTGTGGAAGTGAATGTTGAAAACTAAAACTAAATTAATAGGAATAGGTAATATTAATATTAATCAATTAATATTAATAATAATAAAACTAAATTAATAGGAATGGTAGCCATCTTTAAATTTTGGAAGGACTTCATATGGAATAGGAGCAGATCTATTTTTTGTTTTGTTCCATTACTAGATGGTAAAACACTGAAAATGGGTACAAGCAGCACAGATAGTTTCCTTATTTCCAAAATGACAAGGTTGGAATAAATTGTTTCTGAATGCTGGGGTCTACTTCTACTCCAAGGCCATGATCCTATGGAACTGTTCAATTATCTGCTCTGTACATTTGAAATAACATAAAACAATTCTACTTGAAAGAGGATATGTACTTGCTTTGCTAGAACATTTTCTTGTAAACTTCCAAACTTTGTTCTCTTTTCTCTTTTTTTTATTCTTTTTATGGTGACTCTGGCTTTCTTTTCTTCAAGGAAATCATCATTGATTTCATTTGTAAAGGATTTCTGAAAGGGGAAAAAAAAAGATGCCAAGGATGTGTTTGCTTTCCCCATTTACTAATATTAGTATTCCTTTGAACACTCTGATAGATTTCACCTTCTTCTTTGGCAGTTTCAAACAAAGGCATCCTTTGAAGAAATGTTTCTCCCACATTTTTTCTTCCCAACAAATGAGTCTTTGCATTTTCTTTATGGTGTTTACGCTTGTTAGTGAAGGCTGATTTTCGGGAGAAGGACGTGCCTGTGCACATACTTGAGCCCTTGGAGGAAATAGGCTGCCATGATAGTTCCATGCTCACCATCCCTTGCTCCCATACAGTGGCTAGGTCATCAAGGACAATCACAGCCAAGATATAGTTCTTCCTCAAAGAAGTAGAGTCGTGTAAGGGACTTAAAAACCCTAGGCACTTGTTTGGCTTTTGACACCTGGTAACTGTGGCATATTGGACAGCTCCTTCATCTTATTTTCCCTCAGTTTTCTCATCTATGTAATTGGGACAATCATATCTCTATCCACATCACAGGCTTGTTCTGAAGACAGCATTTTATATACCTGAATGTACCACCTCAATGGATGTTATTATTATGTGCCCTCTGCCATAGGTTAGGGGACAGAATGGCGATGCTTAAATGGTGCCCAATTTCCAGGTTCAAGGATGACTGGCTACACACTGCTGCCAGCGTAATCTTCCTAGCCTATTCTCATCATGGCACTCACATACTCAGAAACTTATAAAGGCTTCTCATCATCAACTAGGCAAACTGTCAGTTATTGAAGGGCATTGAAAACTATCCTGGCTCCTAGTCACCTTTAAAGCCTCATATTCTAACACCACATTGTGATCTGGCCAAATATTAGACTGTGACCTCCTTGAGTGAAGGAACCATCTTTTATCTTTTTTGTACCCCCGGTACTTAGCACAGTGCCTGGCACATTATAGGTAAAAGGTACATTAATTTGACTAATCAGCTTTTTTTTTTCATTCTGTCTCATGTATATTCTCTATGCTGATCTTTCTCTCCTAGTTTTGTGCTCTATTAGAGAGTCTACTGAATTTAAAGTGATGACACCTGGTTTGAGGTCTTGGCTAAAATTTTGATAATGAATATTATATGACCTTTACTTTGTCAAGAAAACTCCATATGGGGTCATGAAGAGCCCAACACTATTTAAAGACAACACTATGACCAGTACGACCAGCACCACCACCATCACCACTAATGGCAGATTTCTTCCCTCTCTGGGTGTCAATATCCTCAACCGAAAAATAAAAGTGCTGAACTGGATAAGTTCATTCCATCTTTGAATTACATGAATTCTAATGATTTGTCAATGCTATTCCCTATATTTGCACTACATTCTCAACTACCATCTCTATCAAATATGACCTTATGCATCCTTTAAGTAAGTTCTAACTCAAATGCCTTCTTCATGAAGCCCACCTTGGTTTTTGATAATATTCAGTTGTTCCCCCTCTTTGAACCTCTATGACACTTTTCTCTTATATTTGCTCCAATATTCTGTAATTTTATCTATGTATCTGTTTCATAACTGCTCCCTCCATACACCTACCTTAGTAAATAGTATACATGAGTTACTATGGATGAAAAAAATGGATCATCATGGAAAGATTTTGGTGGTGACCCTCTCACTAGACTTAGAGTTGGAAGGGACCATATATATTAGCTAATTCAGACATCAGGCAGTCAAGATACCTGAAGTCCAGAGGGCTTAAGTGACTTAAACAAACTATTTCACAAATAACCAATGGCAGAACCCAAATAATTACACCCAGGTCTTGAGTGTTGACATTGTGAGCTCTTTCCGCTGTGTCCCACATATTTCCTGATAGTCTTGGCTGGCAGATCCACTGTCAGGGATTGAACCTTTTGTTATCATTTTTGTGTTATAGATGCTGGTATACTTGACCTGCTTCCTCTACTATACTGCAAGTTCCCTGAGGATGGAGGCCTGGTATTTTTTGGTAACCCTCTTAATGACCGTATAGTGCTTTGCTACAGGAAGTGATTTCTTTCCCTTTTTAAATTACAGTAAATGGTGCTCCATTCAACCTCTGCCCCATGCATCTTGCTTTGGTGCTAAGCATACCATTAAGATGTGGAGAGAGGAGAGTGAGATGTGGGGTCCAAATATTGTGAAACTCGCATCTCATTTTTTGTCTTCAATTCAAATTAAAAAAAAAACAACTTTTATTAACGATGTACCATTGCCAAATACTGTACTAAGTGAAGACAAGAGATTTTACTGACAAGGAGCTTAGGTTCTTTTGGGAATGATGGAGTGTGCAGAGACCAAATGTATACATACAAAGCCAATAGAAATCAATTTGGGGGATTCCTAAAACTGAGATAACTGGAAATGTTTTGACTAGGAGGTGGCAGGAGCTGAGATCCAAGATGTCAATGAAACTTTGAGAGAATTTTGACATTTTTATTTCTTGAGATGCCATTTTTTCTTTGCATATGTTCCCAGTGAAGTTTTCTTTCCTATTTTTTAGATTCATACTTTTGAAATCTAGCCCCAAAAGTCTAATTTTTGCTCAGTGAGAACTGACTTTATTAAGGTAATGTACTCATAGATGGTAAAATCTGAGGCTTAATTTTAGAAGTTAATTTCTGGCTTGCTATTGATTTTTATATTAAAAAGGAAAGTGCAATGTGTAAATGGGCAGATTTTTATCAAGATGAAGTGGCCTCATGGGGCTGAATTACAAACCATATAATGGTCATAAATGATCACTTTTTAAGGGGAAAAAGTCATTTGAAAAATGACAGGACTTGGAACAAAGATAGGAAAATTTAAAAGAAAGAGACTGCCATTGTCACTGTCTGCAGTATATTATCGCTATAAAACCTTCCTCATATAGTCTGCAAAGTAAGATGAAGACACTTTACAAATCAGTGCTATTGTCCCAAAATGGATTCTTGATCTGGCCCTGTGCTTCCTGAGAAAGGCAGCTTAGGCCTCTGCTAAGGAGGACATAATAGCTCAAGTCAGCTGTGAAACAGACCTGACTTCCATCGCCAATGCCTTCCACTGGCTTTGTGCTCTCTGCAGCCCTGCCACGTGAACTTTCCCAAGGCACCATTTAGATCAGGTCATTCCTTTGCTCCCTGAATTCAGTGGACTCTTTGGGTTCTAACTGAAGTCCAAATGCAGTGCTGTATTCTCCATGGCCTTCTTCAATGTGGTCCTGACCACTCTCTTTACTCTTATGCCCAACTTCATCTTGCTTTGACCAAGCTCTCCCAGCCCCTGAAATACTCTCAATGTATCATGTAGCTGGTTGCCTTTTCGCCCATGCTAATGGATGGTACTCCCTTTGGGATTGCCTTTGCTGTCTCTCTTGATGAGGCTCATCTCAAAGCCCATGAAGGCTTTATTGAGCACCAAGTTGAGATTGATGTCTTCCTTCTCTGAATTCTCATGCCACGCTTTATCACTTCACAGTTTTTTTCCACACTTTGTGGAAAGTGAGCTGGTCTTGGAGTCAGCTTGAAGCCTTCCCATCTTTATCGTCCGCAAGTGAACAAGCCCTTTGACACTGCTGGGGCTTAACTTCTTCATCTGTAAAGTGGGAGAAACAGAATGTTCATTGCATGCTTCACATTATTGTGGCAATCCAAGATGGTTCTAAACTTTATAGCTCTATGGAAACAAATGAGAATTGGGAGTCTTGTTACTACCACAACTCCCTGGGCATTTATTATTGACTGCTTCGTAGGAATGAAATGGAATATGCATTTAGTAAGTGCCTACTATGTACTGGGCACTGTTCTAAATACTTTACAAATATTATCAGCTTCATGTCCTTTAGTACCCTAAGAAAATTTCACCCTCCTTTACCACAAGGGTTACACCTCCCACATCTCTGCATTTCCTCTACGACAACTGTCAATAATTCTTTTTTTAATTTGGACCTCTGGTTTCATGGGTGTAGGGCTCCCTTTACTAAAGCATACCAGCCTCTTATCTGCATTTTTAACAAAACAAAAATGCTTTTCCAGGAGTCGATGCCCAAGATAGATAAATAGACAATAAGGAAACAGCTAGGTTCCCTTAAGGAATTCAAGTCACCTGGCCTGGATACACTATATCCGTGGTTCTGATATTTGAAAGATCCTGTGAATGGGAAGAGGTGCTACATGATTGGAGAAGGGCAAATACTGTCCTAACTTTAAAAAAAGGAAAAAAAAAAGAATCAAGACTTTAAACTTTAGATTAATATGCTTGACTTTGATTCCTGAGAATACTCTAGCCTGAATCATTAAGGAAATGGATGGTAGCTATGTAGAAAGGGAACCTTTACTTTCTAACAGGTTTTCTAAACTAGATAAAAGGACACTATGGACACTGTTTACCTTAATTTTAACAAAGCTTATGAGATAATATCTCTTATATTCAGAGAGATTGGGGTCAGCTAGGGATGCCGTAATATTCCAAAGGGATGGATTTGAGATGTGCTGGATGATTGGACTCAGCAAGGAGCTTTTATTGGATCAGGGCCAATGTGGTAACAGGTCTCTAGTGGAGGAGTTCCAGGAACCAGTCTTAGCCCTGTGACATTTCTCTCCCCCCTCCCTAGATCAATGATTTGGATAAGGACAGAGATTGGGAGGCTCATTAAATGTTGAAAAGACACAAAGCATGGGATGGCCAGGTAGCACAGTGAGTAAGAGCACTGGCCCCAGTGTCGGGATGACCTAGGGGATCAAATCCAGGCTCAGATACTTACCACCCACCCAGAAACACCTGGCCGTGTAACCTTGAGCAAGTTACTTAACCCGGATTGCTTTAAAAAAAAAAAGACACAAAGCAGAGAGACAGACAGACACACAGAGACATAAAGAAGACAGTGAATGACACAATCTGAATCCAAAGGATCTTGATAGGCTAGAATATTTGGGCTGAATCTAATGAGAGGAAATTCAGTAGGGATAGAGCTGTATTTCTAAGGACTGGCCACAAAGCTAATGACCAACTAGAGATGGATGGCCATGAGTGACACAGGCTGAGGCTTCTATCCCTTCTGCTCGGCTTGCAGAAACATGATCTCTATAAGCCATTTCAATTACCAGTGCTTCTTTTTATTTGGAAAGAAGGAAGAAGAACAGGAAGAAAGCATTAAGCACCTACTATGTGATAGGTGCTGTGATAATCCCTTGTACATATTAGCTCCTTTGATCCTCACAGCCACATTGAGATGTGGATGCTATTATCTAAATTTTTCAGTTGAGGAAACTGAGGCAGACAGAGGTTGAGTGGTCAGACTCATACTGCTAGTAAGTCTCTGAGGCTAGATAGGAACTCAGTTTTTCTTGACTCCAGAAGCAGATCACTGTGCCAGAAAAGTTGCTAAATAAAATTCCTTGACAAATATTTATTTGGGGGAAAGTTTGGCTCAAATCTCACCTTTGGTATTTCTTGACTCTGAATATCTCAGTCTCAGCTTCCTGAGCTCTGTGATGGGAATGGCCTCTTGGCCATGACTCCCCTGCCCCAGGGATTTTGTCAAACACATATGCTTCTCTGTTCGAAGGCCGATGAGAATTCCAGTTCTCCCTTTCCCTACTAAAAGGTCAGGCAGACAGGCTGCCTTAGGTGTGTGCCAAATATTTTAGGATATCATGAGATGATGTTCTCATCACTGCTCTCTTCCAGCTCGAAGCTGCAGTTGAATCAGTATTGGAGTCAGGAAGACCCCAGTTTGAATCATGCCTCAGACAGTTACATACAGTGTGATTGACCCTGGGCAGATCACATAATTTGGCTGTGCCACATTTTACTTATCTGTAAAATGAGAAAGAGAGGCCAAATGGCCTCCTGGGTCCCATCCACCTCACTATCTATGGTCCTTATGATGCTATGATGCAACAGTCTGCTTTGGTTCGATGTTTCAGAGTATGTGGTCCTTGAGAGCTTTGAATAATGAGTGCACACACCTTTATGAGAGTAGATGCTTCCTTTCCCTACTTTATGGAGAGCTCCTGGACTTTCCCAGCAAGCTCTCAGCACAGTCTAGCTAACTTGAAGTGAATTTTGGATGACATCCTAGTGATGTCTTACTAGGGGAAGAGGCTTTCCCCCAGGGCTTATGTGTGTTGGTACTGAAAAGCTCAAGACAAGAAATCAGATTTCATCTGTAGCCCTGTGTGGCAGGGGAAGGATGATAACCATGCTAATGGCTCCAGCCAAATACGCTTCTCCTGAGAAATGGTGTAATAGGTTTGGGGCTCCAGCCCATCCCGTGGTCAAAGGATGTTTGCCTTTCTTGCTGAGTTGTGGAATACCTGGGAAAAGTCACTTCTGGGCAAAGGCCAGGCATCAGTGAAATGAGGACAATTAATACTTGTCTGGCCAAGCAGCAGCGGGGATTAATGAGGTGTTTGTAAAAGGCTTAAAGAGGCAAAGGCTCCAAGGGCTGAGAGTCCCAGTGCTGGTTAAATCAATTTGAGAATGATATTTTCAGCAAAAAATCTCTATCATTGGAATATTATTGCCTCATATCAAGAGATAATTAAAATATCCAGCATCTTCATTATAGAATAGCTTGATAGAAATCATAAATCTCTTAATTAACTGATTCAGGGGAGGTAAAGTGAAATTTTCAAATTAGTCTTAAGAACCAAGGAGCACAGAAGCTCTTCTGGGGCCATGATAGAGAAGGATTATGTGAAGATTACCTGGAAAAGCTGACTGGTTCATTGGAAAATGACATGTTGGTGTGTGGAGACTGTGCTGTGGGGGATGGAGGAGTGCAAGGAGCTGATCCTTGAGAAAAAGATCTAGGGGCAAGCCTGGTCCTGAAATTTGTCAGTTATATAACTCATTGATGTGGAGCTGGAAGGGGGCTCAGGACCCCTCCAGTCTAGTGGCCAAGAGAGAGCAAATGACTCTTCAAATGCCACACAAGTGATTAGCAGAGATAGCATCCCAATCCAGAACTTTTTCCTCTATTCTATGTTGCTTATCAAGTGTTTTAATCTTTGAATCTCAGTTTCCTCACTTGTAAAATGGGGATATTGATAACTACCTACAAAGTAGACCTTTGTTCTTGATCCTACCCCTCACTGCCTTTTCAGGTCTTCTCCCATACACATGGGCATGTCTCAGTGGTGACATGATGCCCTTGACCTATCTTGTACCCCATCTGAGGAGGCAGGTTTATGGACAGACATCCTGAGCTCCTCTAGCATATTACCCAGACTTCATTCATGCATTTTTTTCAGCCTGGTCTTGTGCCTGCAGGGAAGAGGAAAGGGAAGCATGTACACAAGTTGCAGTCCAAGTCTGACCATATGAATAAGGGCAGGGTTGTGCTGAGGCTAGGAAGGACTTGGCAAAGAGAAGCATAAACACTGACCCATCATGAAATGGAGGAACGTTTGGTCAATGATCCAAGGGATCCCTAGACAATAGAAAAATTTCATGGGATGGAAATAGTGGTTCAAGATATTTCTGCAAAGCTCAGATTATATCACAGATGCCCTCCCCCTAAAAACATCCTAAGAATCTCAAACTTTCTGTCTCAACTAAAATTGTCAGTCCTATCTTAAAGGAAGATTTTTGTTCATCTGTTTGATGTCTTTAAAGGCATAGCTACAATCATCAGGAAAGTCATTGGACCACTGAGCCATGTACCACCGATTAAAAGGCATATTCCTTTGTATCCCTATTAAATTTTCTCCAGAGGTCTATTATATCTAACTTTTAAAAATGTCAGTTATTCATCTCCTTAATTTCTTTCTTATTTATTTGTTTTTGGTTACATTTGTTTAGTTCTGAGAGGGAAAATTGAGGTCCCCCACTAGAATAGTTTTATTACCTTTTCCCTCCTGCAGCTCATTTAACTTCTTTTAAAAATTGGATGCAATACATTTTGGTGTATATATTTTTAGTATTTATATCGCTTTATTTTCTATTGTACCTTTTAGCAAGATGTAATTTCTGTCCTTATCTCTTTTAATTAGATCTGTTTTTGCTTTTTCTTTGTCAGATATCATGATTGCTACTCCTTTTTCCTTAAACTTCAGCTGAAGCAAAATAGAATCACTCCAGCCTTTTACCTTTACTCTGTGTCTTTCTGATTCAAGGGTCATTTTCTTATAAACAGAAAATTGTAGGATTCTGTTTTTTTAATACACTCAGCTATCCACTTCTGCTTTTTGAGTGAGTTCATCCCATTCACATTCATAGTTATGATTACTGTCTATTCCCCTCCATCCTATTTTCCCATTTATACTTCTCTCTCTCCCTGTCTCTCTTCCTCCCTGTCTCTTCTCATCAGTATTTTGCTTCTGACCATTGTCTTCCTCAATCTGCCCTTTTTTATTTTTATTTCTGGTTTTTTTTGGCTTTTTGGAGGGCAACTGGAGTTAAGTGACTTGCCCAAGGTTACATGGCTAGTTTTGTGTTAAGTGTCTGAGGTCAGATTTGAACTCAGGTCCTCCTGACTCCAGGGCTGGTGTTCTATTAACTGCACCACCTAGCAGCCCAATCTGCCCTTTTTCTATCACCTTCCTGCTTGTCCCCCTTCCCTTCTACTTCCCTATAATGTAGGATAGCTATCTATACCCATTGAATCTGTATATTATTTCATCTTAGAGTCAATTCTGATGAGAGAAAGATTTCAGTGATGATTCCCCCTAATTTCCCTCCTTTGTGATCATCTCTTTCATGCCTCTTTATGTGACCAATTTGCCCAGTTCTGCCTTTCCCTTCCTCCTTCTCCTGGAGCAATCCTCTTTCTTACCCCTTAAGGCATTTCATATCATTCCATCAAAGTTAACTTGCACTTGCATCATCTATCTATTTGTACTCCCTCTAATTGTCCTAACAGTGATGCAATTCTTAAGAGTTACAAGCATCATCTTTTTGGTTGGGGGTGTAAAAAGCTTAACCTCGTGGAATCCCTAATGTATTCTCTTCCTTGTTTACCTTTTGAGACTTTTCTTGAGTCTTGTATTTTAAAATTAAATTTTCTGTTTAGCTCTGATTTTTTCATCAAGAATACTTGAAAGTCCTGTATTTCATTGAATGTCATTTTCCCTCTGAAGGATTATACTCTGTTTTACTGGCTAGGTGATTCTTGACTGTAATTCCAGCTCCTTTGCCTTTCGGGATATCATATTTCAAGCTCCCTGATCTTTAAACGTAGAGGCTACTAAGTCCTGTGTAATATTGGCTGTAACTCTATGGTATTTGAATTCTTTCTGAGTGCTTGCAGTATTCTCTTCTTGACCTAAGAGTTCTGGAACTTGGCTACAATATTCCTGGGAGATTTTTATTTTGGGATCTCTTCCAATTGGTGATTGGTAGATTCTTTCAATTATTATTTTACCCTCTGGTATTAAGATATCAGGGCCTACCCACTCTTAGTTTGTGGAGGATATCTGTTGCCTTTGTATTTTACCACTCTATAGAAGCCTAGGCAAGGCCTTGGGGGGCACATGCCTCCCCCAGAATGACTATGCAGACTTTATTGTGTTGTTGTTCAGTCATATCCAACACTTCATGACCTCATTTGGGGTTTTCTTGGCAAAGATACTAGAGTGGTTTGCTATTTCCTTCTTAAACTAATTTTATAGATGAGGAAACAGAGGCAAACAGGGTTAAGTGACGTGCCAAGGGTCACACAGCAAATAAGTGTCTGAGGCCAGATTTGAACTCAGGAAGATGAATATTCCTGACCTCAGCCCTGGTACTCTATCCATAGCTGCCCTACTTTATTTGTTATAACATGTTTAAAGGTAGTCATGACTCTTCTAAGTTGCTGGTAAGTACACCTCCATCTAGTTTAACTCCCCTGGGAAAGATCAATGGAAAGAATTAAACATTCAGTAGTCTCCTACAGAGATTCACATATATCTCTGAGCCAAACACCACTGAGCCATCGGGTATCTTTGAATCTTCCAAGATTCCAACAATCCTTGGAGATACTAAGAGGACCTAGATTCTAGGCAGGACTTTCACATCATGAAGGCCATCTTTAGTGTATTTCAAAGAGAGGGATGCAGACACAGAATAATTCTTTGTTCTTTTCTCTTAAAGGGCAGCAATGGGACTCTAGTTTACTTAGGTAACTCCGAAGGCCTATTTCAGTCACTTTGAGATTGTATTCTTTGACTAAAAATTTCAGTCACCCCAGTGCCTTAATAAGGTTATATTCCAGTACTTTGCAGACTAGACAGTAAAGACCTACAGCATGTAACTTGGACATAATGACAAGTAGGCTTCCAGAGTCATTAATCGATTGACCAACAAATATTAATAAATCAGCACACTTTTATGAAGTACCTACTATGTTCCAGTCACTGTGCTAAACTATGTTAATACATAAACAAAAGTTAAACAGTTTCTGCCCTCAAGGAGTTTTCATTCTATTGGGGGGGGGAAGCATAAATTAATTACAATCAAATTTTAGGGAGGATGGTGAGGTACTTAGTAGTTGGTATGAATAAAGGAAGGCCACAAGAAGAAGGTTGTGTTTGAGCCAGATTTTTTAAATTATTTATTTATTTATTCAATTTTTACCTTTCCTCTTTAAATTTTGAATTCCAGATTCTCTCCCTCCCTTCCACAACTCCTCAGCCATTAAGAAAACAAATGATATATAAATTAAACAGGTGAAATTATGCAAAACACATTTCCATATTAGCCATATTTCAAAAAAGGAAAAAAAAGTGATAAAATTATACTTCAATTTATACCCAGAGTTCATCAGTTCTGTCATTGGAAGAGGATATCATTTTTCATCATGAGTCCTTTGAAATTATCTTGGAACATTGCATTTATCAGAGTAGCCAAGCCACTGTAATAGCTTTTTATGGTTGTTATTTTTTTAAAAAAATAACATTTGTTCATTTTTCCAGCTTATTTCTTAACTTTGAACTTTATGTTAAACTTGGACTCAGCTCACCTTGAGGTGGGGAGGCACCGTGCCAAGTTTTAGGCTGTTTTTGTGCTGACCCAGAATTTGTTATGTGTAAAAGAATTGCCAATCAGTGTCAGTTGCACTGAGTACCAGGAAAGGGTTTCCTGTAATCTTTCTCTGACCAATTGTCTGACCCTTTCTTGTTTCTCAAAGCTGTTATTACTGCTGCTGCTGCCCCCTTCCAAGACCACTGCATGTGGTTCTTCTGTGTGTCTTTGGCCATCCAGTGTCGCCGATTTCTCCTGTGAATCTCCTAAATTGTCTTAGGTGGAAAAATGCCTCTACCTGCTTGTTTCTTGGTTCTACCACTCTAAAATTTTATTTGGGGGCATCATTTTAAAGTTCTTTGGAGGGGAATGTCATGAGTGATTGACTGTGTTCCATCCTATACTCTGCGATCTTGACTCTGCCCTTTCTTGAATGTAGCTTTGAATTAAGCTAGAAAATTGAAGAGATGGCAGTGACAGTAAAGTGTATTCCATTCTTGAGGACAACTATACTGTACAAAGAAACAGGAGACTTTAAGCATAGCTAAAACTCATGTGTTCAAGACTATGGAAATGAGTTGTGTGTGCTAAGGTTGGAGAGTTTGGCTGTAAGAAATGGGAAGAGTGAGTAGCAAAAAGGAATCCATCATCTAGAAAGGATATTTATACACATACACACACACACACACACACATATATATATGTATGTGTTTACACATACACACATACATATATATGTGTTTACACATATACACACATATATATATATATGTTTACGCATACATATTTCTCTATACACACACATACACATATATATACATACACATATGCATATATGAATGTGAATATTATTTTCAAGTGTCTAAATTTTAAAATACCTTTCTTCATTATAAAATATATGCCTTCCTTCTCTCCTATCTATTTTTAAAAATTAAATTATTAATTTTAGTTTTCAATATTCATTTCCATAAGATTTTGAGTTCCAAATTTTCTCCCTTTCTCTCCCCTACCCCCACCCCAAAATGACAAGCATGCTTATTATGCTTTTCCCCAGTCTTCCCTCTCTTCTGTCCCACCCTATCCCCTCCTTACCCCTTTCACCTTACTTTCTTGTAGGGCAAGATGGATTTCTATGCCCCATTAACTGTATATGTTATTTCCAGGTTGCACGAAGAAACAATTTTTTAATATTTGTTTTTAAAAGTTTGAGTTGCAAATTCTCTTCCTTCTTCCCTCCTTATGTACCTCCCTTTAGAAGACAAGCAATTCAATATAGGTTATACATGTGTAGTTATGTAAAACACTTCCATTGTAGTTATATTGTGAAAGACTAACTATATTTCCCTCCTTCCTACCCAGCACCCCATTTATTGTATTTTCTACTTTGACCCTACCCCTTTTCAAAAGTGTTTGCTTCTGACTACCCCTCCAATTTATTCTCCCTTTTATCATCCCTCCTTATAACCTTCCCCCATATTTTCCTGTAAGATAAGATACCCAATTAACTGTGTATGTTATTCCTTCCTTAAGCCAAATACAATGAGAGTAAGGTTGATGCATTGCCTTTCACCTCCCCATTCTTCCCCTCCTTTGTAATAGCTTTCTCTTGCCTCTTTTAAGTGAGATAATTTACCCTATTGTATCTTTCCCTTTCTCCTCCCAATATATTCTTCTCTCACCCCTTAATTTAATTTTTTAGATATCATCCCTTCATATTCAACTCACACTATTCCCTCTGTGTGTGTATACATACATACATACATATACACATGCATACACATATATACATAAACACATAAATGCATAATACATACACACACTCACACATATATATGTTCCCTTCAACTATCCTAATACTAAAAAATGTCTCATGAGTTATACATATCATTTTTCCATGTAAGAATATAAACAGGTCAACTTTAACAAGTTCTTTATGATTTCTCTCTCCTGATTAATTTTTCATCCTAATTTTTATTTTTTATATTTGAAAGTCAAATTTTCTGTTCAGCTGTGGTCTTTTTTATCAAAAATGCTTGAAAATCCTCTATTTTATTGAATGACCATATTTCCCCTGAAGTATTATGCTCAGTTTTGTTGAGCAGGTGATTCTTGGTTTTAATCCTAGCTCCTTTGACCTTTGAAATATCACATTCCAAGCCCTTCAATCCCTTAACGTAGAAAATTCTAGATCTTATATTATCCTGATTGTGTTTCCACATTACTCAAATTGGTTTTTCCTGACGGCCTATAATATTTGACCTGGGAGCTCTGGAATTTGACTGTGATATTTTTGGGAGTTTTCTTTTTGGGATCTTTTGCAAGAGGCAATTGGTGAATTATTTAAATTTCTCTTTTTCCCTCTGGTTCTAGAATATCAGAGCAGTTTTCCTTGATAATTACTTGAAAGATATCTAGGCTCTTTTTTTGCTTTTTTTGAGGGCAATTGGGGTTAAGTGACTTGCCCAAGGTCACATGGCTAGTACTTGTGTGAAGTGTCTGAGGCCGGATTTGAACTTAGGTTCTCCTGACTCCAGGAACAGTGCTCTATCCACTGTACCACCTAGCCACCCCAAAATATTAGATTTTTTTTTGCCTTTTGAAGGGCAATTGGGGTTAAATAAATTGCCCAAGGTTACATGGCTAGCTTTTTTTTCATAGTAGGTATCTGAGGCCAGATCCAAACTCAGGTCCTCCTGACTCCAGGGCCAGCATTTTACTCACTGCGCCACGTAGCCACCCTCTTTTTTTTTTCTTTTTCGATCATGGCTTTTAGGTGGTCCAATAATTTGCTGTCCTGGATCTATTTTCCAGGTCAGTTATTTTTCCAATGAGACATTTTGTATTGTCTTCTATTTTTTTTTATTACTTTTGGTTCTGTTTCATATTTTGATTTCTCATAAATTCATTGGCTTCCATCTGCTCCATTCTAATTCTGAAGGAATTATTTTCTTCAGTTAGGTTTTGGATTTCCTTTTCAATTTGGCCAATTTTTTTTAAGGCATTCTTATCATTAGCTTTTTGGACCTCTTTTACCATTTGAGATATTCTATTTTTGAGGTGATGTTTTCTTCAGCATTTTTTGGGTCTCCTTTAGCAAGTTGTTGACTCATTTTTCATGATTTTCTTGCATAGCTCTCATTTTTCCTCCCAAATTTTCCTCTACTTCTCTTACTTGATTTTCAAAATCATTCTGGAGCTCCTCCATGGCCTGATATCAATTCCTGTTTTTCTTGGAGGCTTTTGATGCAGGAGTTTTGATGTTGGTGTCTTCTGGTTCTATGCTTTGATCTTTCTTATCACCAAAGACTGATTTCATAGTCTGATTTCTCTTCCTCTGTTCGCTCATTTTCCCAGCCAATTACTTGACTATTGAGCTCTTTGTCATGGTAGAACTCTGCTTCCAGAGTGGAGAGTGCTGTGTCCCAAATTTTCAGGGTTTTGCACAACTATTATCAGAGCTACTTCTAGGCACCCACCTCAGAACTGTGAGGATTCTCTCTCCACAGCTGCCCCAGGCTTTGCTATGCCAGTGCTCCTCCTCATCCCAGGACTGCCACCCAACACTGTGACTCAGATCCAAGCAGGGCAAAGCAAGAGAGTCCTACCTCAGCACCAGGAGAGATTCCTGCAATTGCCCCCTGATCAGCCAGTTGGTCCCCATACCATTTGTGGGCCTGGAGTTTTGGAAACAGTCACCTTGCTGCCACAGCTTCTGCTGCCGCCCCCCTCCCCCTGGGGCAGGGGCTGGACCTGCTCTTCTCTCACCCAGGTCCAACAAGTTTCTCCACTGACCTTTTACTTTTTCCTTGGCATTTGTGGGTCAAAAAGTCTGGAAACCACCACAGCTACCAGTGATTCAGTATTCTGAGGTCTGCTCCGGCTGGTCTGTGCTACTGGTCTGTGCCATCATGGTCCATGTGGGATTACATTCTGGTGTGATGGACTCTTCCTTTCAGTTTGCCAGGGTAATGTCAGATGGAGATATATTTCACCATCATTTTGTGGGTTCTATAGCTCTAAAATTTGTTTAGAACCATTTTTAAAAAGCAATTGGGATTAAGTAACTTCCTCAAGGTTACACAGCCAGTTATTTCTGAGTGTGATGATAAGTATCAGAGCCCAAATTCGATTCCCAGGTCATCCTAACACTGGAACCAGTGCTCTTACCTGCTGAGCCACCTGGCTGCCCTTAAGCAATTGGGGTTAATTAACTTGCTCAAGGTTACACGGCCAGGTGTTTCTGGGTGGGTGCTAAGTGTCTGAGCCCGGATTCGATCTCCAGGTCATCCCGACACTGGAGCCAGTGCTCTTACTCGCTGTGCTACCTGGCCGCCCCTAGAACCATTTTTTAAAATAGATATTGTAGGTGGTTGTGGTGTGAGTTCAAACAAGTTCCGCTTTTATCCCAACAACTTGGCTCCCTTCTCTCCTACCTATTGACTCCTCCATAATAAAGAATAAATGAAAAAGATAGGACAAAGGGCAATTCAGTCAAATTAATGTAGGTATCACTAAATTCTGAGAAAATCCATAATGTTCTACACCTGTAGGCCCCCACTCCTGCAGGAAGGCAAAATGTCACATTCTTTTCATCTTTTCTTTGGAATGCTAGCTCAGTATTCTTTTTTAAAAGCAGATTTCAATTGTCATATTTTGCTTCTAAATTGTCTGGATTGTACTAGCATCCTTCTCCCTTTCCTCACACAAAGAACCATCTCTTACAACAAAGAATTTATTTAAAAAAGAGATAAAAATTATCAGAAAAATCTAATACTGAAATAATCTATCATAAAAAATACTCCGTCCCTGTACACTGTTCCTTGTGCCCCAATCTGTATAAAGGAGAGAAGGAAGGTGTCTTCTCATATCTTCTGGTGGGTCCAAATTTTGTTATTGTAAATTTATATTATTAAATTTGGATTGACTTGTCTTTTGTTTTTCTTTTCTACTTACATTATTTTAGTTATTGTGTATACTATTTTCCTGGTTTTGTTTCCTTTATTTTTCTTTTAGCACAATTATAACCCATTAATTTCATGCATCACAATTTATTTATCCAATCCCACAAATAGAAAAATCTCTGGATCAAGTCACTTGATTTGCATAATTCAAGTTCTTTCCTGAGTATTTGCATCTAGTGAAAGCTCCACCAACAATATTTTACTATGTTGATCTTTTTATAACCTTCCCACCATTATTTATTCTCATCTTTTGTCAATTTTTCCAATTATCTTGGTGGGAGGTGAAAGCTCTGAATTCTTGGGATTTTCATTTTTTCTCATTTGGTAATTTGGGCCATTCTCTTTTATGGATGTTAAATTAGTTGAAATTCTTTTTTGGAGAACTTCTGGTTTGTATACTTTGACTATTTCTCTATGAGAAAATGTAATAAGGTAGCACGATGCAATATTCTTAGAGAAATGCTTCCCAAATAACCAACAAAAATAAATACCTTTCTCTCACAGAGAGAGAGACAGAGAGAGACAGAGAGAGAGACAGAGAGATAGAGAGAGAGAGAGAGACAGAGAGAGACAGAGAGACAGAGAGAGAGAGAGAGAGAGAGAGAAAAAGAGAAAAAAAGAAAAAAGAAAAAAAAAGAAAGAGAGAAAGAGAGAGGGAGAGAGAGAGAGAGAGAGAGAGAGAGAGAGAGAGAGAGAGAGAGAGAATGCAGTAGCCTTTAGGAGCATATAACATTTTATCCTCATGAATTCAACCTCGATATTTAGTTTATGATTTTCACTTTTAGGGTAGATATTCCCTCAATTCTCTACAATTTTTTTTTCACAAAGAGCACTAGTCTTGTAATCAGGAGATATTTACATTTGATTCCAACCTTCAATGTTTATCAGTTAGCTCTATGGCCCCTGGAAAGTCATGTTGTCTCTCTGAAACTTAGGTTCCTCAGCTATTGAGGATAAAATTGAGATGATTCTGCTTGCACATGGAACTTGCAGGGTTGTTACCCAAAGCCAGTCAGAGAGCATATATAAAGGGCTCTGCAAACTTGACACACTTTCTCCATTCCAATTATTAGTGGTCTTGCTATGTTATTATCACCTATTATTGAAGGGCCTGCTTTCTGAGCTAACAGCCACTTATTTGCTCTTGCATACAGACTGGAGAATGCCAACTGAAGTGATGATGGAGATTGACAGCAGAGAGAGTGGTCATCCCACCACAATCCATTAGAAGTGGGCTGAGAAACCCCCTTGCACTGAGGGGGTGGGAACAGCAGAGATAGAAGCAGCTATTCAATATGGTTGTTTAAAGTCCAGATCACACAATCCCCTGACACCTCAGTCCATCTTTTCTATCATGATTATGATTCACATATTTTTGGGAGGCAACAGAGAAGAGGAAAGAGTTCTGGCTTTCCAGAACCCTGCACTCAAGTTCTGATGTAGTCACACCTGTGACCATGGCCAAGTCCTCTGTGCTTTTGGAGACCCAGGTTTGTCTTCTACAGAAAGGATCCTAGTCCTTAGGAAAGAGAGTCCTTAGGAAAGAGTTCCTGGCATTCCTGCATGGGGGCAGGGAGGATCCCTGCAGATGTGAAGAATTACATCTAAGTGAGGTGGTGTTATGTGTTTAAGGTCTGGCTTAGGAGGCTCTGCCAGCTCACAAACGTCTCATGGCTTGATAGAAGATTCCTCAGGTTCAAACAAAACAAAGATCTTCTTGGTGGGCATTTCTTTCAATCAATTTGGCAAAAAAAAAAAATTCCTTTTTTAAATCAGTGGCCATTGATATCCCAGTTTCAGCATATAGAGGACTCCAGTACACCTAAAAACATTGCAATCCTTGAAGACCTTCAGTGGTTGAACTGAATAGATGACTTCATTTATTAGAGTGACTCTTGGGCTCTGTCTCTGGTCCTTGATCTATGTTTCTATTGATTTGTATAAAAGCATACCTCATATACTTGTCAAATTAGAGACAACAGAAGCAAGAGAGGAAGATCTGGCATGCCGGGTGACAGGGAGATCAAAGATGTTCTCACCTGGGATGAACGACATGAAAACTGCCTTTAAATACTTGAAATGTTATGTGGAAGACTTATTCTTTTTGGTTGCCAAGTATAGCATTAGATACAAGGGTATACATTTTAATGTTAGGGAAAAAAAAACATTAATCAAGACTGAAAATGAAAGCAAAACTTTGCCAATCTGAGCTATCCCAGCATGGAGTGGGATGCCTCAGTTAGGGGACAGAGTGATGGCACTGCCCTCATGAGACATTGTCATGTAGAAACTTGTATCAATTCTATATTAGGGGCAATTGAGAAACTTGTGGGCCAATTGCACATGGGACTCCATTGCCACTGACGCCCTTTTCTATTCAGAGGCATTATGACTGCATGTTCAGTATTTTTTAAGCAATTGGGGTTAAGTAACTTGCTCAAGATTACACAGCCAGTTATTTCTGGGTGTGGTGCTAAGTATCTGAGCCTGGATTTGATCCCCAGGTCATCCCGAAACTGGGGCGGGTGCTCTTACTCGCTATGCTACCTGGCCATCCCTGCATGTTCAGTTTTGACAAACAAACCCAGACAACTAGCATTCAAAGATCAAAAATATAAGAGGAGGGATCTTTCCTTTTGCAATGCCATAGTTTTATGCTCTCCTCTTCTTTCCATAAAATTCTGTATTTGATCCATAGTCCTAGGAGAGGGAGAGTTGCATTCTCTGGACACAAATTGTTCATTTCCTTGTCCAAGACCAGGATTTTAGAGTGATTTTCACTGTGGAATTCTCAATTTTATTTGATGCAATGATATTCCTATTTTTTTTTTGTTTTCTATAATAGTGTAAAAGTGGAACTTCCTGAAAACTCATTATCTAATAAGAGAAAGATCAATACCCATTATGCCAATGGAAATTTTGAGTAATCTAGAACACTCAGGTGAAGGCACTGGAATTTTCACTCTAACCTGTAATAGTCTACAGAACTAGTGATGTGTTTTAGAAGTTCCTTATTTCAAACAATACTCCTTTCACTGTAAGTCCATTTATTCTTTGGGACTTGGTGGAATTAGAAGATTCCTAGTCAGTGTGTATCCTTTTTATCCTCACATTGTTCTACAAATCCTCATGTCAGTGTCAAGATGACCCTAGGTTTTAGAGAGCCAGTGGTGACCCAAGTTCTGGAAGGTCTCACCATACTCAAAAATCATGGAGTTTCAACCTGTGATGTATTCCGTATGTGTTTTCTGATGTCAGACCTAGCTAAATTCAGAGAGGATTGAGCAAGATGTGATGGTTTATTTTTTGGAAGAGCAATTCATTAAGCTGTGTAGTAGAGCTTGGAAAGGGGTGTGGCCTGAGTCAATAGCAAGGATGGTTCCTCCTGTCAAATCAGGGATCCTTGAAATACTAATGTTAGCTATCTTCATAAGAGCCGTTCAACAGCCACTTTAAAAGTTCACCATTTTTTTAACTCTTTTTTTTCTTCCAGAACCCATTTTTCATTCAAATAATTATGTAAATTGGAATTAGAACTAATGTTGATGAAAGTCAATGATCACAGAATTTAAAGATGGAAAATGGCCGAAACCATCTCCTCCAACTTTGACATTCTAGGGATAAGAGTTCGTAGAAAAGAAGTGACTTGTCCACACAGGAAAACTGTATGTGTTCTCTTCCCTGCTAGAATGTGAGTCATTTACAGAGGGGACTACCTTCCTTTTCTCTTTGTAGCCCTAAAACTTAACACAGTCCTATGCACATTGTAAGTAAATAACAAATCCATCCTTCCTTCCTTCCTTCCTTCCTTCCTTCCTTCCTTCCTTCCTTCCTTGACTTTGCTAGGTACTTAGGATAAAAATACAAAAATTAAACAATCTATTCCTTCCAAAAGTTTTTATTTGATTAGAGGATATATTTATTTAGTTAAGTATGTACAGAATATATTGAAGGAAATATAAGTTCATTGTGGGGGGAGGTATGGGTGTGAGCAGTCACTCCATGTAGAAGATAGCATTAAATGGGTCCTGAAGAATGTAGAAGACACAAGTGGTGGTGATCAGGAAGGAGAACACTGTGGGTACGAGACTTGATCAGGGCAAAGGTGTAGGGACAAGTTATGGCATTATGGGTAAGAAAATGAGGGAAAGTCAATGTGACTATACTGTGGGATATGGAAGAAGGGGAGGTTAATGTGTAATAAAACTGGAAAAATAGCTTTGGGCCAAGTCATGATAGGATTAAAATGTAAAACTGAGAGTTCACATTTCTACTAGAGAGAATGGGGAGCCAACAGAGTTTGAGTAGCAGATATTTTAGGAATAGGAAGGTTCAAATTCCTTTGTCCTATTACTTCATCAGACCTCATCTGCGTTATTGTGTTCAGTTTAGAGTGCTTTGATCTAAGAAGAATATTGGTGAGCTGAAGAGTGCCCAAAGGAGGTCAACTAGATTGCTTAAGTGAAGGGCCTTGAGGCTATGCCATGTGATGGTTAGTTAAGGAACTGGTTCCTCAAGTATCTGAATTAATGAAATTTCTAGCTTGGAGAAAAGGGGATGAGAGGGGTGTTTAGTAGCTGTCATCAACTACTGGAAGACCTGACTAATTAAGGAGAATCCACAGTTGTTCTATTTGACCCAAGAGAATGCAAGTAGTAACAATGGGTCAGTGTTATAAATGGCAAAATTAAGGCTTGACGTTACAAAAAAAATTAATGGAATGGGCTGCCCTAAGGGAGCATGAGTTCACCCTCCTTGGAGGTATTGAAACAAAGGCTGGATGGTCACTTATTAATTATGGTATACTAGAATTCTTTTTTATGTTTGCGTTAGACTATATTAGTGGTATCTAATTAAAATAGGAACCATTTCCTATGGTAGATTGACTTAGAAAACCAAGAATTAGCATTATCTATGTTTTTATTACTATTCTGTATTTTTATTTATTTTGTATTCAAGTGTAAAAATATTTTAAAATCAATTCTTCCTTCCTTCCTTCCTTCCTTCCTTCCTTCCTTCCTTCCTTCCTTCCTTCCTTCCTTCCTTCCTTCCTTCCTTCCTTCCTTCCTTCCTTCCTTCCTTTCTTTCTTTCTTTCTTTCTTTCTTTCTTTCTTTCTTTCTTTCTTTCTTTCTTTCTTTCTTTCTTTCTTTCTTTCTTTCTCTCTCTCTCTTTCTTTCTTTCTATTTTCTTTATTTTTTAAGCATTTTCCAATTGCAGTTTCTACTTTGAGCTCTACTGGGAGTTTTAGGAGTAGGTAGACTTCAAGTTTGACAGCTCTGAGCTAGGTGTAATCCATGACTCTATGAGGAGGGGAATGACATGGTCAGAATTGTCATTAAGTAAAGTTTCTTTGGAAGCTACGTGGAAAATATCCCAGAGAAGGGAAGGCTGGACGGCAGGGTAACAGTTTGGGAGTTATCCTGCTATTCCATGTGAGAATAGATTGGAGTTTGAATGAGGATGAAGGTTGTGTGTATGGAGAGAAGTGGTTAGATACAATCGCTGATGTGCATGTGGAAATGGCATCCTTTAGCAACTGTGTGGATAGGATACCTCATCTGTTACATGAATTATATCATATCATATCATATCATATCATATCATGTCATGTTATATCATGTTATGTTGTGTTATGTTGTGTTGTGTTATGTTAAATATTTCATATTATATCATATTAGCCAAGAGGGGTAAGAAGCCAAGGATAGCCCTGCTGCGGCCCGTCTCGGAGGCACAGGTGTTGGCAGTATCCTGGAGACACTGCTGATTTGATCTCCTATGGCTGCTAGTTGGGGGTTGGGCGTGGCAGGTGCGAGGCTAGGCTGTCTCTGGAAATGGAGATCTCACAGTTGTGTCCTAGAGATGCTCATCCCCCTCACGGGAGTGCCAAGGAGGCTACCAAGAGAGATGCTTATCTCTTGCCTTTAGGTTGAGTGAGAAGAGCACGCTCTCGCCAACCGCAAGAACAACGTTGGCGTAGACGTGGTGTTTGGGATTTTGCAAAGCAGTTTGCACATGTTATCTCAGCTTCCCTTCACGACAACCCCATGAGGCAGGTGTTGTTATTATCTCCATTTTCAGATGAGGAAACTGAAACTGAGAAAGTTAAGTAACTTTCCCAGGATTGGAGAGTCAGTGTCTGAGGTGGGACCAGAATCAAGGCTTCCAGTATGGGACCCCACACTGTCTCCACATACCCGCTAGCTGCCTAGAAGACCTAGGATGGAGCCTGGAGCACAAGCCCCATCATGGCGTTTAATATGAATGAGAAGGCAGAGGAGATTGAAAGGAACATGCCCACAATTGAGAAGAAAACCAAGACTAGGTTCATGAGAGTCCAGACAAGGCCGGGTTTGTCTGGCGATTGGAGTGTGGGGAGTCTGCCCCGTCTTCCTGCCTAACAGGTCATTGGCCATGATCCTGTTTCTTACGCCTGGTCATGAGCAAGTCTGTCATTTTGACATTGGGGATGGAGATAACAGGGGAAAGGAAACATAAAATTCATCCAAGGGGAAATGTGAGGCCCTGTGGAAAGACTCAAAGCCTGGTGAGGCCCCATGGGAGGTGATATCCCTGATGACACATTGAGCTAGAACCAAAACTGCCCATGTAACTGCAGCCTTCTCTTCCTACCTCTTTCTGTCCCTGTCTCTCAGGGCCTGCCGTCAGCCCCAGTCTCCACAGATTGATCAACCATCTCTTTATAGAAACCTATGGAAATACAACCTTAGAATACAGAAACTGACTTCATTAATAGTGGAGCAATCTGATTTCAAGCACCAATGCCATGCAAAGACTTGGCCTGAGTTACCCCAGAAACTCAAAGGCCCAGGGACTCCAAGTCCAAGCAGGTTGTTCCAAAGTCCAAACCTAGAAGCTACTTGTGATGGACTATCTGAGGCCCCTCCCGGCCCAGTCCAGAGCAACTCACCCCCACATTGCTGATCAGGGGCTGCTACAGGTTCTGCTGCAGCAAGTCTTGAAGGTCATTTAGCAAGTTTTTGTGGAGTCATTGTGGACTTATAATCTACATCCATTGAGGGAGTTCAGAACCTCCAGAGGGAGGATTTAGGAAGCAACTCACATTTAATGGCAATTGCATTCAAAATTATTTTGACTGATAATTTCCAAAGGTTCAAGATCCATGGGAGATAGCTTTCCCCTTTTCCCAGACCTCACAGTCTTACCTCCTCCCCAGCCCTTATAGTTGTCCTCCAGGGGAGGAATTCTCATGGTGAATGGGGCAGCCATCTGCGCCAACCAGTAGCCAGCTGTCCTACACAGGGTTGGTAAGCACCCAGGTGATCAGAAGAAGAGATAGAAGGCAGCATAGCCAGACAAGTCAAACTACTACCATCATTCTGACCACAGACCTTCTCAGAGCTCAGATCTTGATGGGACAGTACAGAAGCATGAGCCCATGAGTCTGAGAAGAACCCATTTCTTCCACCCTAGTGCCTTCTACCATCTTCCTGGGAAGCCATACCTTTGGAGATACAAGCTGCCAAGGGCTCTGGCTATAGACAGTTTCTGAAGATTCTCAAAATAATGTTTGTATGACCAAATCCTTGGCATTGTCAAATGTTGTGCATAATAGTTTGGTTTTATTTTATCAGTGGAAATGGGATTAAGGAAGGGCATTGCCACTGTGATCCCAGGCACACAGACCTTTCCATCTGATCTTCCCTATGTAAAGTTTACCCTTTAGAGGGTGAGCTTCTTGAGAGCAGGGATTGGTACTTCTCTACTGGCATTCCCAGTGCTTAACACAGGGTCTTATATATAGGAAGTACTAAAGAAATGCATAATTCATTCATGCATTTGTTAATAATTTTAACCGAACTGCCAAAATTTAAGATCTACAAAGGAAAAATTAATACTCTGGAAAGATATGGCTCATGGGTACCAATGGGATGAGGCTGGATGTGATAGCTTTCTTTTTGTTTTCTGTTTTTCTTTTATTCTTTTGCTTCTTCTTGGACTTCCACTTGGTGAATTCTGCAGCTCATATTTGGCATCCTGATTTATGTAGCCTGATACTCAAAACCTGTCTGTCCTTAGGCATTACAAGCCTGAAGCAACTTTCATTTTCTAGCATGAATTTAAGGATATTGTTTCCAACTCCTATCATTTATGGAGTATGCTTCTTAAAGTGTTTTTCCACACGTTGTTGAAATTAAGTGCATGTGAAGGTGAATGAGAAGAGGCGACTCCATTTACCAAGGTCACAGGCTGCCCTGCAGTGTTCACAAAGCCTCCTGCCCTCTCAGGAAGGAAGGAATTCTCCTCCCAGGCTCGAGGTTTTGAAGTTCATATGGGCATGATTTCCCATGTCTCGTCTTTTGTTTTTCTAGGTTTGGCTAAGGGAACAGCATTGGACCTGGGGACAGAATTCTGTTTTAATAAAATAATGTTGATCAGGTAGGAAGATTCCAGATACAGTGGAGGAATTGTATCCCATGCCCACAATCTTCAGAGTTCTTTCCCCAAAGCCCTGTCAGGACTTAAATGATTTGGGTTTTGACCAAACTACTCTGGGAAGGCGAGGGGCTTTTTAATACTGGAAGAAATCATTAAGATGAACTATAAGCTATAAGATAGTCAAAACTAGCTCAAACCACTTTCTTCAATAGTACTTTCTTGTATCTTCCCCGTAGTAGATTCAGCTAGACATTAACAGGATCATCCTTAAATTTTCATTGACAATTTTGTTTCTGCAGAGGTCTTGAGGCAGAGGCTGGTAGAAACAGTTTTATTCAGGTTGAGGTCCCTCCCAGCTCTGAGATATTTTGATTCTGTGATACTATGAGAAGGACCCTGGGGACACTCAGAGCTATGGTACAGCCCAATCCATCAGGAATTTATTGTCTGTGCAGATGGTGCCAATCTGTAAGGGACAGCTATCGCCCTGGTTTACAGACTCTTGGTCCCCAAGGGCTTATTAGGCTAGCAGACTGGGCTGAGTCTAGTAAAATGAAATCCACCAAAGATACATATAAAATATTGCATTTTCGTTCAACATATCCACTTCACACATGCGACAGGAAGGGGAGTTGAGGCAAGTTCAGGTATTAACATGTCTGAAAAAATTTCTGGGGTTTGTAGTGGGCTCAGTGTAGTTACAAGTTAACAAAACCTATGGTCTTTGCCTTAGACCTGGAAGAGACCAGCTCATGATCTTAAGTCAGCTAGTTCAAACCCATAATGTTACAAATGAGGAACTGTGAGCTCCAAATAGGGAAATGGATTTAAGCCACGTAGATTTTGTGGCAGAATCTGGATTTGAACCAAGGTCCACTGACTCCAAACCTTGCATTCTTACACTGTACCACCAATCTGCCTCCAACTGTGCTACTGAGGCACTGGCAGGCTCCAGACCTGCCACTCTCTTAGACAACAACAAGCTCTGTATGATGGTCAAAGCATGGGAGAAGACATGCCAATTCCCCTCTGAACTCTAGACCATGTTCACCATGCTGGGCTAACATCCTAGTGCCATAATTCCAGGAAAATATTGAGAAGGTAGACAGTACACAGAAAAGGGCAGACATCTTGGTCAGGGGCCCCACGGTTAATCTGGCAGTATAAAAATCTGTCTGGTCTAAGAAACTTAGAGATATTACAGACTAACATGACCAAAAAAGGAAATGATAAATGTTGAAGATGCAGGAAAATTTTAACACTAATGCTTTGCTGGTGGAGTTGTGACTCAATTCAACCATTCTGGAGAGCAATTTGGAACTAGGCCCAAAGCGCTATAATACTGTGAATACCCTTTGATCCAGCAATAATACTGTTAGAACTGCATCCCAAAAAGATCATAAAAATGGAAAAGGAGGCAGAGTCAAGATGGCAGAGTAGAAATAAGATTTCCTTGGGGCTTTGTCTCCCACCTCCTCCAATTCATGTAAAAGGTGACTCTGAACAAACTCTGGAGCTACAGGACCCACAAAATGACACAGAGAAGTTAACCTCTCACTGAGTACAGCCCAGCAGGTCGACAGGAATCGGCTAGCACAGTGCTCTGGGAGCCGAGCCCAGCCCCACCAGAGCTGAAGATTTTAGCCTCAGGGTGGCCACAATCAGACCCAGCTGGAGGGACTTCAGATCACCAGGAGCTGTGGCAATTTACAGAATTATCAATCCATAGATGCTAAGGACAAAGTGAGAGGTCAGTGCAGTGTGGACTTTGTGAAAAGGGACATCAGGAGTGTGGTTGGGCCTTTACCCCCAAGAGGGAGAAGTGGCTGAGGCACTGCAGCCATGCAGCTGCGGCCATGTGGATGCTTCAGAGCTCCTGGCCCACAGATTGTAGGGGGAACAAGCAACCACTCTTAGGGGTAATCTCTCTTGCTTTAGCCTGCTTAGATCTGGACCGCTATCTAGGGTAGAGGTACTGGGGTGCGTGATGAGTTTGCCAGGGCATGTGGAGGCTTCAGAGAAAGCACCCAACTAATAGCTTCAGCAGCTAAAAAACCCCCAGAAATTGCAACAAAGCTACCTTGTCTGGTAGCAGAGTTCTTCTGTGGCAAAAACCTCAAAACTGGCAACATGAGTAAGCAAAGGAAGAAAAGAAAGCAGAGCAATCCAAATTTACACTCCTATTTTGGGGACATAAAAGATCAAATCATGGAACAGGAGGAAGACAGCAAAGTCAAAACTCCCGCACCAAAAGCTTCCAAGAAAAAAACATGAGCTAGTTACAGGCCATAGAGGACCTTAAGAAGAATTTTGAAAACCAAATAAGAAAATTGGAGGAAAAATTGGGAAGAGAAATGGGAATGATGCAAGAAAATTATGAAATGAGGGTCAACAAACTGACTGAAGAAAATAGCACCTAAAAAATATACTAAATCAAATGGAAAAAGAGGCTCAAAAAGGCAATAAGGAGAAGAATCTTTACCTTAAAACTTTACCTTAAAAAGCCGAATTTGCTGGGGTGGCCAGGTAGCACAGCGAGTAAGAGCACTGGCTCCAGTGTCAAGATGACCTGGAGATCAAATCCTGGGCTCAGACACTCAGCACCACACCTAGAAATAACCAGCCGTGTAACCTTGAGCAAGTTACTTAACACTGATTGCTTAAAAAAAAAAGAAAGAAAAAAAGCCAAATTTGCCAGATGGAAAAAGAATCTCAAAAGCTCACTGAAGAGAATCATTCCTTCAGAATTAGATTAGAGCAAATGGAAGCTAGTAACTTTATGGGAAATCAAAATACTATTAAATAGATCCAAAAAATGGAAAAAAAAAATAGAAGGCAATGTGAAATATCTCATTGGAAAAACCACTGACCTGGAAAATAGATCCAGGAGAGATAATTTAAAAATTATTGGACTACCTGAAAGCCACAATCAACAAAAGAACCTAGAAATCATCCTTCAATAAATTCTCAAGGAAAATTGCCCTGATGTTTTAGAACCAGAGGGAAAAATATACTTTGAGGATGGGAGGCTGAGTCAAGATGGTGGAGTAGAAACAGTTCTTTCACATGGCTCCAGCTTCTACCTCCTCCAATACATATGAAAATGGCTATAGACAAACTTTGGAGCTACAGAACCCACAAAATGACAGAGAGAAGCTAACTTCCCATTGAAGACAGTCTGGCAGGTCGGCAGGAAGGGGCCTACCCAACACTCTGGGAGCCGAGTCCAGTCCCACAGGAATATGAAGTTTTAGGCCTCAGGGCAGCCACAACCAGCCAGGTGGAGAGACTTCCGATCACCAGCAGGTCTGTGAGTTTCCAGAATTATCAACACATAAGTGCTAAGGACAAAGTGAGAGGTCAGGGCAGTGTGGACTTTGGGATCTGGTAGTTTGATAATATAGTTCAACCTTTACCCCCTGGAGGGAGAAGCCATTGAGGCACCGCAGCCAAGCAGCCACTGCCAAATGGCAGCTTCAGAGCTCCTGGCCACCAGATTTTAGGAGGACCAAGTGGCAAATCTGAAGGCTAATCACTCTTGCTTTAACCTGCTTGGATCTGGGTCCCTGTCCTCAGTGGAGGTCCTGGGGTGTGTGCCTGGATTGCCAGAGAATGTGGAGATTTTGGAGAGGGCAGCCACCTAATAGCTCCAGCAGCTGAAAAACCCCAGAGATTTGGGACAAAGCTTTCTGATCTGGAAGCAGAGTTCTACTGTGGCAAAAAGCTCAAGATTCAAGTAATTTAGTGGTAACATGAACAAGCAAAGGAAGAAAAGCAAGCAGAGCAATCTGATATTAGACTCCTATTTGGGGTACAGAAAGGATCAAAGCATGGAACAGGAGGAAGACAGCTAAGTCAGAACTACCGTACCAAAGAATTCCAAGAAAAATATGAGCGGTTTAAAGGCCATAGAGGAGCTTAAGAAGTATTTTGAAGCTAAATAAGAGAAATGGAGGAAATATTGGGAAGAGAAAAGAATGATGCAAGAAAATTATGAATTAGAGTAAAAAACCTGAGTGAAGAAAATACCTTAAAAATAGACTAACTCAAATGGCAAAAGAGGCTCAAAAAGTCAATGAGCAGAAGAATGCCTAAAAAAGCTGAATTTCCCAGATGGAAAAAAAAAATCTCAAAAGCTCACTGAAGAGAATCATTCCTTCAGAATTAGATTAGAACAAATGGAAGCTAGTGACTTTATGAGAAATCAAGATTAAACAGATCAAAAACATGAAAATATAGAAGGCAATGTGGAATATCTCATTGGAAAAACCACTGACCTGAAAATAGATCCAGAAGAGATAATTTAAAAATTATTGGACTACCTGAAAGCCATGATCAAAAACAGAACCTAAAAATCATCCTTCAAGAAATTCTCAAGGAAAATTTCTCTGATGTTTTAGAATGAGAAGGCAAAGTAGAGATTGAAAGAATCCACTGATCACTTCCTGACAAAGATCCCCCAAGGAAAACTCTTAGGAATATTATAGCCAGGTTCTGGAGTTCCCAGATCAAGGAGAAAATATCACAAGCAGCCAAGGAAGAAACAATTTGAATATTGTGAAAACACAATGAGAATAACACAGCATCTGGCAGCTTCTACTTTGAGGGATCAAAGGGCTTATAATATGATGTTCTGGACGTCAAAGGAGCTGGTATTAAAACCAAGAATAACCTACCCAGCAAAACTGAGTATCATATTTTAGGGGAAAATATGGTCATTCAGTGGAATAGAGGACTTTCATGCATTCTTGATGAAAAAGCCAGAATTGAATAGAAAATTGGTCATTCAGATACAAGAAGCAAGAGAAGCAGGAGCAGGTAAAAAGGGAAAAGAAATCATAAGGAACTTATAAAAGTTGAACTTTTTACATTCTTACATAGAAAAAAACAATAATTGTAACTTATGAAACTTTTCTTAGTATGAGAATAGTTGAAGGTAATAGAAATATGAGTGTATATATATATGTATGTATGTACACATACATATATATGTGTATGTAGGAGCACATATGGGTGTATGAATACAAATGTCATGTGAGTGTGTGTATATTTGTGTACAGGTATACATAGATAGAGGGCACAGGACCAATTTAATAGGAAGGAGTGATACTAAAAAAGTGAAATTGAGAGGTGAGTGAGGAATATAATGATACGAGATAGGGCGAGATAGGGTAAATTATCTCATATAGAAAAGGCAAGGGAAAATGTTTACAATGGACTGGAAGAACAGGAAGTCAAAAGGGAATGGGTCCACATTATTCTCTTTGAATTTGGCTTAGGGAGGCAATGATATACACACTAAATAGGGTATCTCACCCTACAAGAGTGTAGGGGGGAAGTGGATGAGTGGGGAGATCATGGAAGGGAGGGCAGGCTGGGGAGAGGAAAGTTTAAAGCACCCACTTTTGAAAGGTGACAGGATCAAAGTAGAGAGTGGAATAAGTGGGAGATGGGATAGGATGAAGGAAAAGTTAGTCAGTCATTTGCAAAATATCCCCTGTGGAAATGTTTTGCATAGCTACACATATACAACCTATATTGAATTGTTTATCTTCTCAGTAAGGGTGGATGACAAGGAAGGAAGGGAATGAATCTGGAATTCAAAGTTTTAAAATCAAACATTTAAATATATATTGTATACCATTATTAATATCATTTTATATGTAACTGAGAAATAAGATGAACAGGCACTGGGGTATAGAGATCCACTGAGCTCTACTGGAAAATTGGAGGGGGAATGGGGGAAGATATGAGAGAGAGCAGATTGGAGGAGGTGATATTCAGTGGGATTGCTATTTTGGGGTCGTGAGTAG
The DNA here is from genome assembly GCF_028583685.1 of Petaurus breviceps papuanus. Classification (NCBI taxonomy): domain Eukaryota; kingdom Metazoa; phylum Chordata; class Mammalia; order Diprotodontia; family Petauridae; genus Petaurus; species Petaurus breviceps. The sequence continues at coordinate 8,606,066 of NW_027185872.1, read as the reverse complement.
GG